>NC_134873.1:9859407-10209407 GCF_049852395.1 Peromyscus maniculatus bairdii | reverse complement strand
TGCAGGGTCTGTCCACAGATGTGGTGGTGCTTCTCCCAGTCTTTATGCTGGCAAAAGGAGCCACAGTATCGAGCTGTGTTACACCCGCTGCAGGTCTCGCTTGCTTTCCGGCCACAGTTCCAGCAACTCTCACTGGAGTCTTCCTGCTGCTTGATGACTGTCAGGGCATCCTCTGCTGTCTGCCGCTTGGCCTCAGCCACCGTGCGTTCCATCTTGGCTCGCTCTGTGGTGATCATGGCATGGGCTTTCCTCTCTGCCTCAGACACGGCCTTCTGCAGCTCAGTCATTGCCTGTCGCTTCACCTCGTTCACAGCCTCCTCAGCTTTCTTCCAGATCTCCTCTGGCACGTATCCAGACGCAGGCCTGTGAAGGAATTCCCGATGTGCATCTAATGCAACTGGGTCTGGGTTGACGGGACTCTGCTGCCTGGAGTGGCTGCTGCTACTGCTGCTGCCCTTTTTTAAGTTCTCGGCATCACTGTAGCGCCGGATCCAGTAATTCAGTTCCTCCCGGTCTGCTTCCTGACATCGTCTGAGAACAGTGAGGGATCGTCTCGTCTTTTCTACCATGTCCATTATACAGTTTAACAGATGATCAAGATGTTTCCATTCTTCTGCCCATTCTCTATCTGTTAGTCTGTGGTCAATCATTTCTTCTTGACGTGTGCCATGTAACCTCATAGGTCTCGTTCTGTCCCTGAGGTCCCTGTGGCTGGGGTGTCGATAAGAGTCCCTGTAGTGGTGGGCAATGGCCATATCATCCAAACGGTAATGCTGAGGTGGAGGTGGGGTGGGGTGAGGCAGGCCATTTGGCTGGTAGGATAAGCCATTATTTGGACTGTACCGCTGGCCTGGGCTAATAGTGCATGGTCGCTTGCTTGGATGGTCTGAGTGCAAAGGCTCTCTGTCAAAGCCATTTTCTTTGGTTCCGTCTGGAGTTCGCCTCTTCCCGTTTTCATTCACGTCGAGAAGCAGCTCTGAGGAGTCAACAGGAGAGGTGGTGCTGGCATCCAGAAGCAGCTGTTCATGCTGAGCGAGGTACTGGGCAGGGTTCTGTTTGGCTAGCCTTGCGCAGTGGAGGAGTTCACGCTGGAGCAGGGGCAGGTTGGCCTTCAAAAACGGGATGACAAAAGGTCTCAGTGGGAAGTTAGTGGCTTCTTGCAGTTTGGAATGAAATTCTTCAATTGTCAAAGTAGAGTTCACCAGTCCGAGGACGAGGGTGCGAACTCTTTCTCCGATCTCTGGCGAAATGTCATTGCCAAACTGCTGCAGGGTAGTAAGAAATCGTTTCAGCTTGCTGAGTTGCCTGGCGCCACAGGCTGGGGGTATCCTTTCATTCTTATAATGATCGGTTCTAACTACTATATTTAGTGGTCTCTGCAATGGAGACAATGGGGTCCATCATGGCCTTCTTCCTGTCTCTGGGCCTGGCTCTGGGAGCCATATTCTCCTTTGTACAAGGGCAGTTGTGTGACCACATGGGGACAGAAGGACTGTATTGCTCGCCTGTGTCCTGCTCATTTCCGTCTCGTTTTCTTCCATGCCAGAGATAAGCTGGGGCCAGGGGCAGGTTTGCTCTCCTGGCCAACTCCTTCCTACTGGTCAGTGCTGCCCAGAGATGTCCAGGCCCCAGGGAGGGAGAAGGCTCTCTGGGTGGACTTAGGATTAGTCAGAAGAGCCAGGAGACACAAGCTCTCACTGACAGCTCTGACTGCTCCTGCTGAAGTCAAGCACAAGAGGCTCCTAGGCTGCGAGAGATCTGTCTGTCTGTCACAAGGATGAGGTGGAGGGGCAGGCCTGACTGCTGTATCCTGTGCTCTGATGAGGTTCCCTCTCTTTCCTTTTGTCTATTCCTGTTCTCCCTGTCACCGCCCTTTGTCATTTTACTGCTTTTTTTTTTTTTTCTCTTTTAACCCTGACAGAAGCCGTGGGCCTTCAGAGGCTCTCTGATTAAACAAACTTTTATTTTACCTGCACATCTCCCAGTGTCCTCCTAAGGCTTAACCACCTGGAAAGGATAGAAGGCTAGCAGCCTGGGTCTGGCGAGGAGCAAGATTCAAGTTTGGGCCTGGGTACAAGGAAAAGGTAGAACTCTTGGCCTCAGAGGGACAGCAGTGGTTCCTGCTAGGACTGAGGAAAAGAGGCAGGCCAAAGCCAAGACACCCAGACTGAGACCCAGATCTAGAAAGGCCAGTTTTTTTCACTTCGACCCTTCTCTCTCCTGTCTGTCTGTCTTTCTTTCTGTCCGGCTCTCTTCATCTCCCTTTTTCCTGTGTCTTCCGTCTCCAGTTCGCTCTGCTCCCTCTCTCTGAGACAAGAAGGACAAGAGGATGACCTCTTGCTTTCACCCCTTAAGTGATGGTATTGCAGGAGTGTGCCATCATGTCCTGAATCTAGGGATCGAATCAAGGGCTCTGTATATGCCAGGTAAGCACCGTGCTGAGAGACGCCCCAACCCTGTTTCTTAATTCAAGGGACTGCAAATGTTGGCAGCTTTGGGTCTGTTCTTTACCTTCACTGCTACATCCCCTGCCCCCCACAATCGCGGTCTTCATCTCCAGGAATGAAGTCTGACAGGCTGGCCAGAACAACCCCTAGCTCCTGGCCTTACTCCCCGATCCCTTAGCAGGAGAAGGCTGAGGCCCGGGTTCTCCCTTACCTTGGCACCAGGCCCTGATGCGAAAAATGCCAGAAGAAAACACAGCAGTGCCACAGCTGCTCCCTCAGCAGGAGCCGCCAAACATTCAATTCCAGTCCAGACCCAGGCTCCTGCTTCTCCCCGCCCCCTCCAGGGTGTGCAACCGTGACGTCAGGACGCCGAGGCGCGGGGGCAGGGCTGTTGGTGGGTGGACGCGGGTCCTTTAAGTCTGAGAGATCCAAAGCAGGCTGTCTTGAGCTGAGCACCTCTGAAATAAAGGAGGTCCTGGTGCGTCTAGGAGCGCTCACTCCAGTCACCTCCTCAAGGCTTACGTTTTGAGTGTGAGTCAGTCTGGGATCACCCGGCTCTGTAGTTCTACTTCGTTTTCCAGTTAAAGTAAGGCCTTGGCTTTTTGTCCCTTGCTGCTCCCAGTGCCTCCTTCCCGGAAGCGTTTCCGTGTTTGCATCTGTCCCAAAGGCTTCCGCCAGCGGGTTGATGTGCCCATAGAGTTTATAACTGCTTGTAGCTGCAGGAGGCTCCCGCCCCCAGAGTCTCTTCTAGGCGGGTAGATCAGCAGCTCATGAGGCAGGGGCACCTGGTGCTATTGGGGGCCACCTGCCCAATTGGGTACAGCAGCCCATGGGAACCTCGGACCCCGGGTAAGCAGCCATGCTTGCCCTCCCATTAAAGATGTAGTTGCTGGATCTGAAGCATCTGTTCAGTGACTGGCGGCTCTGTCCTTTATAGATGGCCCTGCCAGCTGTCCTGGACGCATTTCCCAATGTGCTTGGTTTGGGAGAGGGGTCCACGCTTTGGCAGGGATGCTTGAACCCACTGTGCTTTTCCTCTCCAGATCTTTTCTGCGCTCTAGGTGGAGGGGGAGGAGAAATTTGGAAAAGGCAGGCACAGGAAGATTCATAGGTTCCCGTCCCAAATGCTCGAATCGTTTTATAAGCTTCTGGCCTCCCGCAAGTAGATGCCGGGCGATGGGAGGGGGAACCTTGGCGCTGCCTCCCCGCATTGCTCCTGCCCACTGATGCTCTGCAGTGACTCGCCTGCTGGACAGCTTGCGCCAGTGGTTTGCTTGTCTTTTGGCCAATGCAAGTCTGCACAGCGAGCTGTCATGGTGGAGCTTTGTCTCCAGGGCCCTTTGTCCTGATTTATTTGCCCCTTAAGCACCTCTACTACACATTGGGTTCTCTTGCCCAGCAGGATGGAAGGGAGCATTTGCTGGATTGACTTATGCCCAGGAGGAGCTGTTAGTTATTTGCGGCACTATAACTAACACGATAGAATCCGCTAATAAGAGTTTTATTAAAGATAAAGGGACAGAGATTGTGCAGGCCTGTGAAAGTGACACGTGTGTGGAGAAGAACTGGGAACATGGCGCTGGCTTTTAAAGGTTGGGCGTGCACAGGTCACGTCACTACTGTACGAATGCGTGTAGATCACATGGCTATGCTCGCTTATGTAGCCTTACAACATCATGGATCCTGGTCGAGTGAGACGCCTTGAAATTACTATCCTCATCTGGAACTGGCTAGGCGGACATGTCCATGTCCGCTGGGCATCCTGCTCACGCAAGATGCCCTGACCCAGAAATGGCTATCCTGACCTGGAACTGGCTAGTCGGACATGTCCAGGTCCGCTGGGCATATGTAAACATGCCCAACCATGGGGGCGTGTTGTGAACCCTTCAGGAGCCGCACATAGAAATGACTGCTGTTTCTTTTAAAGTTTGGTCTTAGTCCAAATGAAGAAGTTCTAGTTGAGGAATTTCCTATTTTTCTGTGTCCAGGAGTTGCTTGGGTTCTAAATCTAGAAACTCTCATTCTGGATTTTTCCAATGTGTTGAGATTCTGAGCTACCAGTCTCACTCTTAGATGCCACTCAGAAAGTTGGACTTCCTTTATGTTTGACACAATCCTTGTGGTTTTTTGTTCTTCTTCTTTTTGTTCTTCTTCTTCTCCTTCTTCTTCTTCTTCTTCTTCTTCTTCTTCTTCTTCTTCTTCTTCTTCTTCTTCTTCTTCTTCTTCTCTCTCTCTCTCTCTCTCTCTCTCTCTCTCTCTCTCTCTCTGGATTTCCTTCCACACTGTAGATTCAAGGTCTTTTCTCATCTCTTGGGGTTTAAGGCATTTTAAACTGTACCTCTGAATAAGGACTTAATTGAAACAGGTCAACTTTTGGGTTTTAAAGTGTTCAGCCATGATGGTCTCTGGTAATACATGGTGCTTTCCTTCTTAGATGCCAGAGGAAGAAGTGTCCTTTCAGAGAGAATTGCTCATTCCTGCCCCGCATCATTAGTACATCCTAGGCAGACAAGGACATTTTTGTGCGAGTTGATCTCTAATGTTTTAGATGTGAATATTCTGTTGTATTCTTAAAACTTTATAGAAGCAGAAGTAGTGTGACATGTAGTAGAGGTGGCTGAGAGGAATAATTTATCAGGTGATCCCAAAATATTACCACAAGTTTGAAAGCCAGGGGACATTTTGAAAAACAAAACAATGTGGTTATATATATATATATATATATATATATATATATATATATATATATATATATACACAAGCCTTGAACAAGTTTCTTTATGAGGGCCTGAGAGACTCTTACAAGTGGGCAAATAGGAATGATTTGAAAATTGACGTCCCTGCTGGGTGGTGGTGACACTTGCCTTTAAAACCGGCCCTCGGGTGGCAGAGCCAGGCAGATCTTTGTGAATTTGAGGCCAGCCTGGTCTACAGAGTGAGTTCCAGGACAGGCTCCAAAGCTACACAGAGAAACCCTGTCTCAAAAAACAAACAAACAAACCAAACAAAAACAAAAAAAACAAACAAGAAAGAAAGAAAGAAAGAAAGAAAGAAAGAAAGAAAGAAAGAAAGAAAGAAAGAAAGAAAGAAAGAAGATCGACATCCCCAACCTCAGTATCATTGCTGAAACTGCTACTAGCATTCTAGACACAGGCATTTGCTTGATCAAGGTTGACCCCTTAGGTGACTTTGGAAGCATTGTAAGTTTGTCACAAAAGTGTTCATGGAGGCCAGCATTTTTGTGGCCTTTTATCCACACTGTTCTCAATTTGTTACTGCTTTTGGCTTCATAATTTCTGAAAGCATGTTTGACTGGTGTATGCAATGGATCTTTAGAGTATGATGTGGAGGTCTGAGGGGAACTTTGACCACCAGGTTCTGTGGACTGAACCGTGATTGCTATACTTGATCAGCAAGATCTTGATTTGCGTGTGCAGAGCCGTGTTGCTGGATCTCTTTGAATGTTTGAAACTCCTTTGGCAGGCTGTTGGATGCATCTCCATGACTGGACACTTGGATGATGGTTTCTATTCTGTCTATCTGGTGGCAGAGAAAATGTTTGTGGTCACCAGGCACAGTAATGGTGAGCAGCATGCCTGGGAGTCTGTTACTGGTAGATCCTACAAGTTGTGCTGACCATGTGAGTTGGCTACCTACATTATGGGGATTGGGGGAATTGTCTGGGTTAAGTAAGTCAGAAGTCTTGAGCATTTTGTTTTAAAGTGGTCTATCTTTGTTGAATATTTTAGCTGTAGTTTTAATTCCCTTTCTCATTATTATATTATGATTCGTCTCTCTATAGGTGAGCCCATCGGACAGAATACTAAAGTGAGCCTTCACCTAAAAGAAGACCTGAGAGAATGCAGAGCAGAGGAGGGTCAAGGAAGCTATGAAGAAACACTCACTGTTCATTAAGTTCTCCCTTCACCCTCTATGTGAGTATGGGCTTGGCAGTGGTTGGGTGGGTTGTTGTGTTGGCTCCTGGCCTCTGGCTTAGCTGGGTGTTGAGTTCTCCTCAACTCATTAAACTTGGTGGTTTATTTAGAGAAGAAACAAGAGAAGGAGATCAGAGAAGATGAGGCAGAGAAAGAGAAAGATGAGGAAGCAGGAGGAAGGTAAGAATCTGGAGTACGAGCATAAGAGTAAAGATGTGGGAGCAGATGAGGATGATGACAGTGGCAATGGTAAGAAAGGGAAAAGCAAAGAGACGAAGAAGAAACACATGCGTGGATCAGGCAGCGTTGACTAAGGCTGAGACCACTTGGACTGGAAAGGCTACTGACATCACAGGGGAGGAATATGGTAAATGCTGCCACCGTCTCCCCAATGATTGGCAAATCCATGTGGCAGTCCAAGTGCATGTTGTGTAAACTAGAAGGTGTACAGAATGTGCTGGAGGTGGTAGAGCACAACTTTCCCACTGTTTCATAGCTGAGAACTGAAAGCCATGGAACCACATGACATGATCCTCTGGGAATGACTGAGAGTGGCCTGTGCCTGGCAGTGGTTTCACCTGCCCCTCTGGGGGACCCCCCCTGCTCTGATGGTGGTGGTCATCATGGCCAGGCTTCTGATTGGAGGGACACTTCTTGCTAAGAGCATTTAGGTTGACTTGGTATTGGGCTGTTTTCTCTGGAGCAGCCCATAGTTTCTACTCTGTCCCTAGGGTTTCAGGAGTATGCCATTATTCCTGTGTCAGTTGTTTGATATTGGGGACTTGAGGCAATTTTGTCCTAAAATGCATTGCTGGGTTCTCTTTCAGCACTTCTCTGTAGGAAATCACTTGGGATTCAGGGCATTGTTCTTCATTCCTTGGCAAGCTCCCCTTGACCTTTCTAAAACCAAGAAGAAGAACATCAGACTGTGTGTCTGTCTTGTGTTCATCATGGGCAGCTGTGTTAAGGTGACACTTGAGTACCTCGATATCTCCTGGGTGTGATGTACGTACCAAAGGCAAAGTCTTTGTTAGCAGACCTTCAGCATACAGCTGAGACCGTCTTTAACCCACACAACTATAGTCCTTGGCTCTTAAGACCTTCACTTACTGTTTATTTTAATCTGGTGACCACACCAGGTCTGATCCAACTTTTTCCTGCATTGTCTGCTCTGCTTCATTGCAGACTTTACCTGTAGCATGGTTGATTTCAAGGACAACTCTGACAACTTGAGAATTGCTCCAGCAGAGCACGATCCTGAACATCATCACCAAAATCATTGTGAAGAAGAGCCTTGTGCTCCCCTCTGAGTTGGCAGAAGACAAAGAGAAGTAAAAGAAGTTCTCTGAAGTGATCCCCAAGAATTTGAGGTAAGATGGGCCAGTGCTTCCTCGCATGACCACTTCGTGTTTAGGGTGTTGTTTTCCAATCACAATTGGACTTGTTCTTTCCCTGCTGTTAATGCTTGAAATTGCTGAAGATTCCCCGGGCTGCATGCACCTGTGCCCCCTCCACCCCCACCCCAGCAGCAGCCAGCAGAAGGGCTGTTCTTCCTGACTCCTCTTTACAGCCCCTCAACGCCCTTGGAGGCCCCCTAGCCACACTGTGAGGTCCGGTAGCAGGCCAGGGTCCTGTGAGGAACCATGGAAGTGACACCTTCCCTATATGCCAGCCTGCTATGCCACACCCATCAGCCCCCACCATCTCAGACACAGCGATGACCATTGCCACTTAGTGGACCAAACTGGTGAGCATCTGAGGGCCCCTAGCACCTTCTAATTAGTTTTTTTAGTCTTGCGTTTGTCCCGAATTTCCTCACTCGGCTCACCCTCGCCATGTTTCCTTTTCTCATTTTTGAAATGAGAATGTATATTTTGTGCCATTTTATGTTGGAAGTATGTGATCTTCTATTTAATTTTGATATTGCTGGTTTTTACACTTCAGAGACTGCAAAAGTCTCAGAAGAGACCAGATTGTGGATGTTTGAGCCAGTGTTGCATGTGGTAGACCACGGAGACTTTTGAAGTTGGACTAAATGCATTTTTGTATTATGATCTGACTACAAGCCTGTTGGGGTACGGGGTAGAATGTGGTAGTTTGAATAAGTATGGCTCCCATAGACACATATATTTGAATGCATAGTCATTAGGTAGTAACACAGCTTAGAAAGATTAGGAGGTGTGGCCTTTCGAAAAAAGCATGTCATTGGGGGTTGGGCTCAAATGTTTCAGAAGCTAAGCCAGGCCCAGTGGCTCTCTCTTTTCTTGCTCCCCAAAGATCTGGACGTAGAACTCTCAACTAAATCTCCTGTACCATATCTACCTGTGTTCTACAGTGTGAAAAGAGACTAAACCTCTGAAACTTTAAACAAATCCCAATTCAGTGCTTTCCTTTATAAGATTTGCTGTGATCATAGTGTCTCTTCACAGCAATAAAACACTGATTAAAACATCACCCCATGTGGGCAGCCAGTAGTGAGCCTGGGGATTGGTTTTCTGCTTCGAATCCTCCCAGGTCAAGGATTCATTGAGAGAGGAGGAGACATGTGTGGAGTCGGCGCACTTTCGCTTGCATCGTCCTTCTCTACCTTTCCTTGGTCTATAGAGGATGGGTCCAGGGCTGTGGGCAGCTGCTGTGTGAGGGTCCAGAGACTGGGGCCACAGCAGGCTTGGATTGAAGCACAGGGAGCAGATTAACTCTGTGCATGTGCTGTTGATGCCTCCCGTGGCCCCTTACTGCTTTGGTAATGCCAGTGGCCCCAGCCCAGGTCTCAGGGCCCAATCGGATCATATTCTTGTGTATGCCACGTGCCTTTCCAGTTTGGGGGTCTAACTAGCAGAAGTAGCATCCCATTCTGAGTGCCCTTACTAACCAGCTATGCTGACATGGGAAGCAGACATGGAGCATGAGAGGTCTGGGGCATCAGACAGTTTTGAGGCTGGATTGAGCAGCTGAATGGTCCCCATTCCTGTGTTCCCACTTGTCCCACCTGGGGACCAAAGAAGTTGAGACCATTCACTGCCTGACTGCTGTCTACCTCGGCTGAGAGTTGTCTTTCTTTGTCACTGTTGCTGCTGTTTAAGCAATGTCTGTCCCAATCAGCAACTGCAACTCTGATACCAAAGTGGTTCTCCTCAAGGGCTGCAGCCTGAGGGGATTCTGTTCCCTCGGGCACTGACTCTTTAGGTCTTTGAAAGGAACTTATCTCAATCTCTGCCCCTCTAAAGAACTCAATGTTCAAAGGTGGATGTAGTGGGTAGCCATTCCAGCTTGGATCTGGAAGTTCCAACCCCCATTGAGATGACACACACCCAGAGCCATATATGACATATACATTACAACCAATTTCAACAAGGGACATTAAAAATATAAAGGAAGCAGTAGTTACGTATGGGATACACTCGACATACGTAAAACAGATGTTAAATTTGTGGTCTACCTCACATAAAATCATTCCAGACGACTGGCATCAGTTAATTTTAGCTGTTTGAGAATATAGCCAGCAGTTACAGTGGAAAAGCTGATTGAGAGAAGAGGCAAAAATTTAGAACAACAAGGTAAAATCAGAGGTTTTGTGATCTCCCAAGATCAAATACTTGGTGAGGGATGTTTCGCTGACAGGAATGTACAAGCCACTTATGATGAGCATACACTATCCCTATGCCATACAGCAGCTCTAAATGCTTGGGGAAAAATTCCAGAACCTGGGAAACCAACTGAGGTATACACAAAGATATTCCAGGGACCACACAAACCCTTCACTGATTTTTTTACAAAGACTGAACAGAGCTATAACAAGAGCTGTGTCAGATAAAGAATTAAGAAAAGTATTAACTGAGTCCTTGGCGTTCAACAATGCTAATACAGAATGCAAAAGAATACTTACACCATTAAAGATCAGATCAGCTCCTTTGGAAGAATGAATTCAGTATACTAATGGTGTTCAGTCTCTTAATTACAGTAATGAGGCTTGGATAGGAGAGACAAATCCCAGAGGTGAAAGAAGGCCCCAAGGTACCAAATGTTTTAAATGTGGTACACCAGGTCATGTAAGTAAAAACCATACATGGGGAACTCCTAGAAGTAATACTCCTTCTAGGAATAGCCTAAACAGGAGACCCCAACCACCTCCTGGATTATGTAGAAGATGTAGCAAAGGCCAACACTGGACCAGTGAGTGCAGATCAAAAATAGATATACAAGGCAACCCTTTACTGGTGGAAAAGGCCTCAGAGGGCCTCTTGCAGGCCCCCAAATCAAACGTAGTACGAACATTCCCAGCCACTGTGGAAGAAATTCCTCTCCAGGACAACTGAATAAACCAATTCCTAATGTAAAAAGCGATACTGCAATGGGTGATAAGAAAGCTTTGATAGATGGATCACAGTTTACAAAGAACACAATAAAACAAATATTTTGGCAGATTTCCATAAATGAATGAAGACCAAAGCTTAGAATTCGAATTAATGTCCTGGTTCTGGAGGGCCTGGTAGACACAGGTGCAGATGTGACTATAATTACACCAAAATCATGGCATCCCAATTGGCCTCTTCAAGAGGTAGATATCCAACTTTTAGGGATTGTCGCCCTATCTCAGATAAAACAGAGTTCGATGTCTGGAATGCATAGGGCCAGAAGGACAGAGAGGAAGGCTAAAGCCATATGTAGCAAATGTAATAGTAAATCTTTTGGGCCGAGATCTGTTACAACAGTGGAATACCCAGATTAAAATTCCTACACTTTCAGAAAAGGAATACAGACCAATGCATGTTTCTAGGAATAATATCATGACATGCTATAAAAATCAGTCACCAACCATTCAGGCTGTTCACAAACAGAGCACGACTGTTGTTGAACTCTCAGAAGTACCAACTGCCTTACCTTTAAAATGGCTAACTAATAAACCTGTCTGGGTTGGACAATGGCCTTTGACAAAAGAGAAGCTACAAGCTTTAGAACAGCTGGTTCAAGAGCAGTTAAATGCTCAACACATTGAAGAATCTACCAGCCCTTGGAATTCTCCTGTATTTGTTATTAAAAAAAAATCTGATAATTGGAGAATGCTGACAGATCTGAGAGCTATTAATAAAGTAATTCAGCCAATGGGCTCTCTACAGACTGGGATGCCCTTGCCCTTTCTGCTACCCAAAAAATGGCCTATAATAGTTATTGACTTAAAAGACTGTTTCTTTACCATACCCTTACAAGAAAATGATAGAGAAAAATTTGCCTTCACATTAACTAATTATAATAATTCTCAAGAGATATCAATGAAAGGTCCTCTCACAGGGAATGTTAAACAGCCCTACTTTGTGCCAATACTTTGTGCAGAAACCATTAATTTTCCACAATCCATAATTTATCACTGTATGGATGATATCCTATTAGCTGATCCAAAGTTAGATACATTAGAAAGCATGTTTGAAGAAGTAAAAAAAAGTTTTGCCTCACTGGGGACTGCAAATTGCTCCTGAAAAAATACAAAGAGGAAATTCTATTAATTTCTTAGGATGTAAGGTAGAGCTACAAAAAATTAGACACAAAAAAGGTAAAACTAAGGAGAGATAGATTCAAGACTCTTAATGATTTTCAAAAGTTATTAGGAAGCATTTCTAACTTACTGGGTATCATGGGAATACCCAAAGATGGACTACAAAATTTGACTAATACTCTAGAAGGGGACAAAGAATTAAATAGCCCAAGAGAATTATCAGCCGAAGCTGAGAAGGAATTGGCTCTAGTAGAAAAGACAATTTGAGAAGCACATGTGGATCGTGTGGATCCAGAACTTAAATACATTCTTGTCATATTCCCCTCCAGACATTCCCCAACAGGTATTTTGATGCAGAGGGAAGATATTATATTGGAATGGATATTCCTACCATGCAAACCAAATAAGAAATTAAAGACTTATATAGAAAAGATCTCTGATTTGATTCAAAAGGGTAAATTAAGACTTCGCCAGTTGACAGGAATGGACCCAGCAGAAATTGTAGTACCATTAACTAATGAGGAAATTTCATCACTATGGAAAGATAATGAATACTGGCAGAGAGCCTGCAGTAACTTTTTGGGAGAGATTAACAACCACTATCCCAAAAGCAAGAGAATAGAATTCATAAAGAAGAAGGAATGGGTCCTTCCTCACATTGTACGACAAAAGCCAATTTCTGGAGTCCTCACATTCTATACTGTTGCAAATAAATCAGGGAAAGCAGGATATAAATCAGGAGACTTAAGTAAAGTGGTGCAAAGTCCATATAGCTCTGTACAAAAGGCAGAACTGTATGCCATTCTTATGGTACTGATGGACTTCACAGAACCCCCTAATATAGTCACTGACTCTCAATATGAAGAGAGAGTTGTTTTACATATTGAAACTGCTGAATTTATTCCTGATAATACAGAATTAACTTCATCATTCATACAATTGCAGGAAATCATCAGAAAAAGGGAACATCCTATATATATAAAACACATATCAGATCCCATACAGGTCTGCCAGGACCTCTAGCATAAGGTAATGGTGAGATTGATCGGTTACTAATAGGTAATGTGCTAGAAGCCTCAGAATTTCATAAGAAACACCATGTAAATAGCAAAGGTTTGAAGAAGGATTTCTCCATCACTTAGCAACAAGCTAGGGATATTTTGAAAAAATATCCTACTTGTTCCATCTATAACCAAACTCCATTACCTGCAGGTAGCAATCCAAAAGGTATGCAAAGAAATGAAATTTGGCAGATGGATGTGTTTCATTTTGCAGAATTTGGAAGATTAAAGTATGTACATCATACCATTGACACCTATTCAGGATTTCAATGGGCAACTCCTGTGAGTTCTGAAAAGGCTGATTCTGTGATTACACACCTATTAGAAGTTATGGCCATCAGAGACATACAGGCCCGGTGGTGGCGGCCAGCAGAGAAAGACAGGCCTGGAGGAGGCCGGCAGAGACAGGCAGGCTCAGTGGTGGCCGGCAGAGAAAGACAGGCCCAGCGGTGGCGGCCAACAGAGACACACAGGCCGGGCGGCACCCAGCAGAGACATACAGGCCCAACAGTGGTCCGCAGAGGTAGATAGGTGTGGCGGTGGAGGCAGGCAGAGGTAGGTAGGCCCAGCAGTTGCCAGCAGAGACAGACAGGCCCAGCGGTGGCCCGCAGAGGTAGACAGGCACAGAGGTATCTATAGGCAGAGACAGACAGACCGGGCGGCGGCCTGCAGAGGTAGATAGGCACAGTGGTGGTGACAGGCAGAGGCAGGTAGTCCTGGCAGTGGCAGCGGGCAAAGACATACAGTGGTGGCTGAGACAGACAGGCCCAGTGGCGGCCGGCATAGACAGACCTCTCGAAATTGAGGTGTGAGACCTCTCGAAATTGAGAAGCTTTTGCAGGGCAAAAGACACAGTCAATAAGACAAAAAGACAGCCAACAGAATGGGAAAAGATCTTCACCAACCCCACATCTGACAGAGGATTGATCTCCACAGTATATAAAGAACTCAAGAAACTACATATCAAAATACTGAACAGTCCAATTAAAAAATGGGCTAAAGAGCTAAACAGAGAATTCACAAAACAAGAATCACAAATGGCTGAAAGACATTTAAAGAAATGCTCAACATCCTTAATGATCAGAGAAATGCAAATCACAACAACTCTGAGATACCACCTTACACCTGTCAGAATGGCTATGATCAAAAACACCAATGACAGTCAATGTTGGAGAGGATGTGGAGCAAAAGGAACACTCCTCCACTGTTGGTGGGAATGTAAGCTTGTACAACCACTGTGGAAATCAGTATGGCAGTTTCTCAGAAAATTAGGGATCGAACTACCTCAAGACCCAGCAATCCCACTCTTGGGCATATACCCAAGGAATGCTGATTCATACCATAAAGATACATGCTCAGCTATGTTCATAGCAGCACTATTTGTAATAGCCAGAAACTGGAAACAACCTAAATGCCTGTCAATGGAAGAATGGATGAAAAAAATGTGGTACATATACACAATGGAGTACTGCTCAGCAGAGAAAAACAATGAAAGCATGAAATTTGCAGGCAAATGGATGGAACTAGAAAAAATCATCCTGAGTGAGGTAACCCAAACCCAGAAAGACAGTCACGGTATGTACTCACTCATAAGTGGATTCTAGATATAAAATAAAGAACAATCAGACTACAACCCACAGAACCATGGAGGCTATATGTATATATGTATATATATACATGGAGGTCCCTAGGATGACTGTGGCTTATAATAAATTTTGGTTTTACTCAATTACTGAGCAAGCCTCAATGAAACATCTCACTATTAAGATAAGAATACATACTCTATCAAGATGATAATAGAAAAATAAATAAACTAGTTAATTTTAAACAATATAAAATAAATAAAAATAGAAAAATTTGAAATATTATACAAACAAACATTTTACTAAAGTTAAAAAAAGGGAGAACTAGGGACTCATCATTCCTCTCCACATTCTATTCTTTCCCTTGTCTTAAATATTTTAATTTTTTTTATCAGTGGATTCTGCTGGAGTTTATCAGTGGATTCTGCTGGAGTTTATCAGTGGATTCTGCTGGAGGATCTGATGCAGATAAGCACTGGAGGGCTCCTGTTTCAAGTCACCCTCTGGAGCAATGGAAGGATCTTTCTACTAGGACATGGAGGAGACCCTATCTAGTGTTTGTGTGGCCCCGGAGTTTAGTTTATGTCTTTCCTCAGGACAATGAGGTTCCTCTTTGGATTCCTGAGCACTGAACGTGCCCTGTGACTGCTGCTGAAGCCCAACATGACAGAGACCTAATGGGTCATCATGAAAAAAATCTACCCTTCTGATGCCAATGGAGATTGAGAGCCCAATATGACCAGCTTTGGCAAGCATTAATGCAAGTCTAGGAACTGTAGCCATGAGATTGGATTCTCCAGAAGAGCTGCCAGCCAAATTCATCCTGGGATCAAGAAAAACAGGCCTTGGCAGTTCATGTTCCTGGAGTTGTATCAATGCCAGTGGATGTCCACACAATCCAGAAGAGAATTTGACATTGCTGCTGCCGCTGTTGCTATTATAACAATGGTGCATATCGCTGCTACTATTTCTGGGATTACCATTTCATAATTGCTTACTACAGCTAGCACAGTAGAGACCCTGGCAACAAAAGCAGCTACTACAGTTAGTTAATCTTTCATTTTATTGGGAATGATAATTTAATTCAGTAGTTATATACATCTCGATTGGCTTTGTAAATTATAAATTTATAAACTCAAGTTCCAGTTGCTTTTGGGATACTGTCTTACAAGGACTCCAACGTACAGTATGGCTTGATAAGGAGGGAATGGCTCAGTTGCCTTTAGCCTACTGGCTATGGGTGAGATAGGACCTTTGTTGGTCTTTTCTGTATCACACACAGATTGCAAGCCTAGTGCCACTTTGAGATCTTTGGCAGCAATTAACCATGAAGCTCACACACGATTGAGCCGGTATGATAATGAGTATTCAGAGACAGGTAATGCCTGGGGGGCACTCACCAACCTAACACAGAGCACTTGTGTGGCCTGGGCAGGCATCTCCATGACGAGTAAGGTGACCTCCTGACGTCCCACGCAACCCAAGTTAGAAGCTCATTTTTTAATAAAAGGGGGACCTGCAGGTCCCTGGCCCCTGTTTTGGGTAACTGTTGCCTTGCTTGCAGACCTTGACCTTGATATCCTCCCAATGCTAATTCCCTGCCAGGTTCCACCCTCCTGAATGCCTAAGGGAAGTTCCTTGTCTGTGTATCCTGAATAATGGGCGTTAACAGCTTAGATGCAAGATTGTAAAACATCAGTAGCGAACTTCTGCCCTCTGGGGTCCTCCCATTGTGCTCTAAGCCTGTACTTAAGACCTTCTACCCACTTCAAGAAATGACATTTGACATTTAAAATTAAACATTATATTTGAATGAATACTGCAAATGTAATCTATGAATTCCACAAATGTGATTAATATCATGAGTGTAACTTAAAAAATTAATTAATTAATTAATTAAAATAAAAAACAATAATAAAAAAAGAAGTTATGGCCATCATGGGAATACCTGTACAAATTAAGAAAGACAATGCTCTAGCATATGTCTCCAATAAAATGAGCCAATTCTTTGCATATTACAATATAAAGCATGTTACAGGTATACCACACAATCCCACAGGCCAAGCTATTATAGAAAGATCTAATCGAACTTTAAAGGATATGCTAAATAAACAGCAACAGGTAACAATGACTCCTAGAAATAGACTGCATAGTGCTTTATTAACCTTGAATTTTCTCAATGCTGATGAGAAAGGAACAACAGCTGTGGAAAGACATTGGACAACAGACAAAACTCCTGAGCTAAACCAACCGGTTTATTTCAAGGATGTGCTGACCTCAGAATGGAAACCTGGATATGTTCTACATTGGGGAAGGTGTTTTACCTTTGTTTCTGCAGGAGAAGAAAAGCTATGGATACCAACAAAATTAATAAAACTTTGATTCGTACAGGAAAAACCCCTTGATGAAGAGAAGTAAAAGATCATCCACCAATGTGACATCTCTACAAGTTGTAAGAAAAATTTAACAATCAAAGGGTGGGGTATGGTTCTGTTTTTGTCTTTCCAGGATAATGGAAATACCCATCTTCCAAAAATCATAAGGCCTTCCAAAAATCATAATAAGACAATCTTATTACCCATTACTCTAAAACTTGCTGCAGAACCCACAGTTAATCTGAGATTTAACTATCTGAGCTTTCTCACAGTACCCAATAGAGATAACATCATCCCCTAAACGGAAGGAAGCAATTTTAAGAAAACGACGCCCCTTCTCCCTTATTTTTCATAATTATCAGGGTTATGGATGATGGTTATAGGGTTGGAGGTGGAAGAAAATATTAGACTTGGTATTCTAAAAAAAAGGGGGGGGGTATAAGATATGATGGTAGATCATTGTATATACTTGTAAACAAATTTAGTAAAATAGCAACCTTAGATAATTTGCACTGTAATTTGTACTGTTATGGATTCTTATATGTTGATACAAATGTAAACTATTTTTATATTCCTGTTTAAGATAATTTGTATATTGATACAAATACAGAACTATATTTGTTATAATATACACATATTTCTACTCTTATTTGAAATATTTTTATATTGATACAAATGTAAATTTGTATCTGTCATATTTTATGTATGTTCTACTTCTGTTTAGGATATTTGTTATATTGATATATATTTAAGATTATTGTCATATTGCATATCGCACTATACATTCATACGTCTGTTATAAATATCTTGTGTATTGTCACAATTTTGAAGTCATCATTCTTCACCATACATTTGCTTATAGACTGTTTACCTTGTTTACGTGAAGCCTTAGTCCTTAGGTTATTTCAGTAGATAAGACTTATAGATTTATAGTCACCTATGCCTGTCATCTCTATAGTTATGTTAGTTAGGTTATCCAGATTTACAGATACATAGGTCAGATGGACAGGTAATCTTCAAACACTTCATAGACCTAGAGAATATGGCATTTAAATAACTTAGAATTCTGTTGACATGAGACACAATTGCTCCTGGCTGCATCAATTTGATCCCAAGAGAATGTTGGGCTTCTAAGACATTTCCATTTGGAAGTTTGTCTTTTTGGCACAAAATGGCCTACTGGGCAAAGAACTGCCCTTGCCTTGACGGCTGACAGTACAAATGCAATGCTGTCCTTTCTGGACAAGAGGGACACAAGGAAAGCGACCACTGTACTCAGCCAAGACAGGGTAAGATGGTCTTTCAGAATTCCTGCTTCTGAAAATGGTCTGTCAGATACTCTAGGGCTGTAGCCAATTTGAATGCACCAACAATGCTGAAAAACATTAGGTGACTTTCCAGGCTGCCAGGTGTCTTGGTCTACTCTTGCAAAATTCCTGAAAGTTGCTTGCATCCATCTACCATTTCTCAGGTACCATTATGTTCCTTCTCAGGTCTTTGATGGGATTGAAGACTAGCAGTTATAGTTACAACTTAGTATATATATAATATCTTAGAACATATTAAGTATTAGATTCAGGTGTTTTAGGATAGGACACCTTTTGGAATGATCTTTATAACATGCCATTTACCTATGCTCTATACTTCTCTGGATTTTAGTACGTGTTTCTTGCTTGATATTGTTTGCATTGGTTGTAGTTCCATCTTATCTAGGTCATTATCCCTCATTATTCCCGGACAATATTTGATAACCATCCCTTTGTATATAGTCTTGTATTAGTTTAGAACCTTCTTAATTAGACAAAAATGGGGAGATGTAGTGGGTAGCCATTCCATCTTGGATCCGGAAATTCCAACCCCCATTGAGACTCTGGCAACTGTCACGCCTTCAAGGCGAGGCCAGGGGAGGCGCTTGGAGACCCGAGATCTGGATGGGCGAGCACTCTCTCTGTGCCGGGACCCTGAACGGTGGAGGTGGACCGAGCACAGCTCCAGAGAACACCGCTGGACTGTGATACACCTTCTCCAGACCCTGTGACCTACCTTTCCCTTTTTGTAAGTTACCCACTAAATAAATCTTCCTTTTAATAAGTGTAGTGGCCTTAATAATTTCACCAATAGGTGGAGGTGGAATTCTACAGATCTGAGAGTCTGAATAGCAAGGAGCTCACCTACTCTCCTTGACTGCATCTCCCAAAAAGCCAGGAGTCCTTCTACCAGACCCCACTTAAAAGCCCCTCTCCACCTGACTCCTCCCTACTGCTTCCTGTCAGATAGTTGCTGACTCAGCCTCTTGACCACAGGCTAATTTTATTTAATCAAACCAAAGTAACACATCTTTGTGTCATTAAACAAATGTTCTAGAGCTTAAACACAAGTAACCCACCTTAAAATAACATTCTATGACCGTGTGTCTCTAGGTACAGATCTTGTCTCATTCCTACATTTATTGTTGGACTCATTCAGTCACTCAGTCTTCCCCTTCCATTTTATTTCCTTCAGTAATTTATTGCATTTATTCATCCCTTCTTTTTGTTCTGTGTATTCATTCATCCAATTGTTTAAAACGTTTATTTATTGGGTTTCTGACAAGGGGGCATAGTAATACAGGTTATTTTGGAGATTCCTGTAGAGTACTGAGAGGTGTTTTCAAGTGAATGCCATGTTTATGAGACTTGTCCCTGTCTCTAGAGAAGATATAAAGGGCAAGCAGACAGTGGTGACTTGGGAGTCAGGTTCACTATAGTAGGGAATGGAAGGGACATGGGCAACAGTTCAGCCCCACTCCTGCCAATTCTGCAACTGGACTCCTGACTTCTTCCTAAGCTTGGGCATAGAATGTTATATGATTTCCAATGATATCTGTGAGCCACACCAAGGATCCAGTAGCACCAGCCCCAGTAGCCTAGGGCAGGCCCTGATCCTTCCTCCTAGGAGGCCCCATCCTGGCTGGGTCTAGCTGTGAGCCTCTAGTGTCTTACTCTCTTGGTCCTAGAATCTTCTTCCTAAGTTCTAGTTCTAATTGATTTTGTGGCTGTTTTGTGCTTGAAGTTGGCCTCTGGCAGAGGTCATAGAGCTCTAGCCATGACCCTACCATATGTAGATCCCCCCATATCCATGCCTACCATAGTTACAGCCAACATAACAAGAGCCATTTGCAACCTTCCATGTTTACAGAAATACCCATAGCCTTGGTCTGATTGCTCTTAGTTTCTATTTTTAGTTTTGTTTTTTTGTTTTGAGAGAGTCTCCCTTTGTAGCTCTGGCCAAAATGAAGACATCTAAAGACATATACCCTGATACACTTTTTAAGGCAAATGTGGAAAATAATTACATCATAAGCTCAGAATTTACCATTTTTGTTTAATTTCCTCTTCATATATATATATATATATATATATATATATATATATATATATATATATATATATATATATATACTATTTTTATGATATGGAGGTTAAATCTCAGGGATTGTAGATTACAGCCAAGCACTCTATCACTAAGCTTCACCCTCAATCCGCTTCTTATTTTTCATTTGAGACAAAGTCTAACTAAGTTGTCCAGGCTGGTCTTGAACTTACTCTGTAGCCTAGGCAGGCCTTGAACTTCTGTATTAGCCTCCCCAGTAGCTGGGATTACAAGGAGAATCTTACAGTCCTGGCTATAAAGATATTTTTGGTAGAAACATATTTACTAGGCACAGCTGGTTCTGGTAGCACAGGCCCTTAATCCTAGCTACTAGAAATCCAAGGGAGGAGGGAAACCAGAACAGGAGCCACACTGTTGGTAAGTCTCCATATCTTATAAGAACATGTTTCTGTTTCCCAAACCTAATGTACCCAGCAAAATCACACTGAACTTGTGATCTCATGATGTATGACTGCTCTTTGCCTTGCAAAATGTTTTCAAGATACCTTCATCTATACCCCATATTGTATGACTTCCTTCCACATTATTATAATTTTATTCCTATCTTTCGTTGTGTGTTTTCTAACAGCCAATTATCTTGCCCCTGTAAACACACTTACAACTGTTTTCCATTACCATAATCTTCCCCAATAAAAGAGACCCCCAAAAGTCAGAAGGGGTCTGCTTTCTCAAATCCCAACTTAGGTTAAGATTGGGTGAGGTGGCCAGTCCCGATGTTCCTCTAAAATAAAGCTTGCTTTAATGGAGTTGATATTTCTCCTCATATATTCAGGTTTAACATTGGAAGATTGAAATTTTAAGGTCTGCCTGGGCAACTAATTTCAGTATTTTCCCAGGGGCGTGCCTTGAGAAAATCCCTCCCAGAGTCCTGGGGAAGAACACTATGACCAGTGTGGGGTTATCTGAGCAAAAAGAATCTATGTACACCATGCTCATTCATCCATTTACTTTATTTCTCTAAGACAAATTTCTATCTCTACAGCTTCAACTCTGTCCTCATATTCAGCTCCTTTGTGTATCTACTTTTCCTGTCCTCTCATAGTCCTAAGCTCCTATGCTTTTGATCTCATCTTCTTCCTCTGTTCCTTCATCCTCCATCTTTCCTTCCTTGCTCCTTACTAATTGGCCTGAGCTACTCTGCCTTACCATCTACCGAAACTCTGCTTTGTTCTCTCACCATACCTCTCTGCCCCTACCAAGAATTCTACTCCAGTTTTTACTGCACCTGGTTAGGCAAAAAGCCCTATTGTCCTGAGTCAATATCTCTGCAATGCTACTAGGCCTGAAGATAAGGGATTGTCTGAGCTTCTTTTGCACAAGGAACAAAGCTATGTATGCATTTACAGTCTGCCTGTCTCCTAGGCACTTTAGGGGTGTTACCTAGTAGATCAGTAGTAGGTCTGAGGAGCTTTTTTTGCTTGCCATATCATAGTAGTATATGAGCACCCAAGAATTTCATAGCAGAAGACAGCTGATATATATTAAAAGCTGGATAACTCCAAATATTCCTTGATAAATGGTTTCTCTCTAGAAAAATTCCTTGATCTTTCTAGGTATTGCTTTAATATATGCAGAAGAATCTCTATAATATATTCTTGTGGCTTGCTGCAAATTTAAGTAAGACTCTGTCTCTTTGTTCAAAATAAAACAATAAAAAGTGAGTTGAGGATATATAGAGCTTAGTGGTCAAACAAATGCCTAACATGCATGAAGCCATAGGTTCAAATCCTAGCACTGGTAAAATAAGAATGACATAAATAAACAGAGGATTTATCTAAAGAGATTCTAGTTCCATGTGTTTTCAGACATCTATTTTGAGGTCTGGGCTGTGTAGCTCATTTAGTGGAGTATCTGCCTGGTATTCTGGAAGTCCTGGGCTTGATCCTCCATGAACTAGAATGGTGGTGCACACCTGTAGCCTCAGCCTTAGGAGTCAGAGGCAGAATGATAGGAGCTTCAAGGTCATCCTTGGCTACATAGTGGGTACAAGGCAGCCTAAGCTACATGTCTGTCAATATTCTTCCCATCTTTTTATATTATGGATCTTTTCACTCTTTTCTGTTTTGTAAAAATTCTTATATCTACCATGTAGTTTTCCAAACAAAGGCTTGTTACCTTTTGATTAAACCCATTCCCAAATATTTATTCTAATTGATGACTTTGGAAATGGGGTAATTTTCTTAATTTATTTTTCATAGAATCTTTCATCAGTGCTTGAGAACAAATTATGTGTGTTGCTTTCAATCCTATAACTTAACTGGAATTTATTAGTCCTGCCAGACTTTTAGTATAGATTTTACAGGTTTTTTTTTTGGGGGGGGGGGGGGTTGGATATCATGTTATCTGTCAATATAAAACCACTTACTTTCTGACTCTTTAATTTTTTTAAAAATTTTTCCAGTTTCATGCATGTATAGAATGTGTTGTGTTCATATTCACCCACTTATCCTCTCCTGTCCCCTCCCACTCCCTTCTTCACAACTAGACTCCCACCGCCTACTTGCATGTCTTTTTTTAAAAAATGTAGGTCTTTTTTAATCTAGGTAGCACCACAGCTGTGTTCATAATTGCAATTGACAGGTCATATCCAGATGACAGAGCTCCACAGCTCCCTTCACTACTCACTACCCTCTAGCTCTTACAATCTTTCTACATTATTTGGGCTTCAGAAAAGAAGATATAGCTATCCTAATTAGGGCTGAAAACTCATCATTCACTTATTCTGAGCAAGTATACTATTTATGAATCCCTCATTAACTGTTGCCCTGTGTAAAACAAAGTTCTGACCCAGGATTAGAGTAACATTAATCATTGGGTATAAATATATACATTTAGAAGGCAGTGGGGCTGTATGTCAATTTAATTATTTAATGAAACATCACTAGTAAATTCTTCCCTTACCTGTGACATCAGTGCCTGTGATATTCTCAGCCACAAGCTTGAGATCAGATCACAGCACCAGGCATGTACCTGCATATAACCAGCCCCATATTGGTTACAGTCATGTCACTATTTTATCAATGGGCACACCTTGACTGAGACTGCTAGAGGAGAATTCAGGGTCCACAGATAGAAAAGGCATTGATAAATGTTCTCCACAGCAGCTTGTTTAGCACCTCTGGCAATATAAATATTGTCCAACAGAGATGAAACTTTCAGCTCAATTGCAGCTTGATTTATGCCCTGTGTTCAAAGTTATTGTGTCTTCACCTTAGAGTCTAGAAGTCTCCTATTTCATTTTCTTGTCTAATTGATTTCATTAGGACTTCTAGTACTGTTATAAATTATTATGGCAGAGCTATGCATGTTTGCCTTATTCTTGGCCTCACAGGAAAAGCTTTGAAGTTTTCATTATTGGGTATGATGATAACAATAGGTTTATCACACATGATATTTATTGTCTATATAACTTCCTTCTATAACTAAATGGTTAAGTGTTTACATTTTGAAAGACTGATAAATTTTAGCCAAATGTGAGTAAAGAGATGGCTAGTCAAAGGATATACAATGTAACCTACAGGGATTGTGATAGGTATGAGTGAAGTCTTTAATTTGATTGTCATTACTGTTCCTCCTAATCCTCTCTCTATATGAAATCACAACATTTACCTTGTACTTATAATATTGTCACATGTGCCAAGCCCCAACCCTGGAACCTTCATGACACTGTGAACATACAGCAAGCATCAGGGAATTCTTATTCAGAATCCCCGGTGCAATGCACTGCTTCGGATGTAGTTACAATAACAAACCCATTTCACTAACCATTCTCAGAATAACTTGCCTCTTATCATTTTTACAACAAATAGTAAGACTTGGGATTCCTGCTGCCATGGTTACCTGGCAGCTCTTCTGAAACACCACTGAATTCAGTGCCTGACCACACTTTTTTTTTTTTTTTTTTTTTTTTTTGGTTTTTCAAGACAGGGTTTCTCTGTGTAGCTTTGCGCCTTTCCTGGAACTCGCTTTGGAGACCAGGCTGGCCTCAAACTCACAGAGATCTGCCTGCCTCTGCCTCCCGAGTGCTGGGATTAAAGGCGTGCACCACCACCGCCCGGCATCCCAGGAGTATTATCAGGGCAATAGTTACTTTTAGGGATGTGAGTTAGGAATTACTTCCAAGTGAATGAATGGCTATATCACAGAAGAAAATTCACATCCATGCTCCCTCTAATGATGGAACTTTGGCTTGTGTTGGTGACCTAATTTTTCCACTAAAATGCATTGTGTACACAAAATGGTAGTCCAGTTCCATGTGCTACAGCAGGAAAACTTTTCATTTGGGGAAAAAGAATGAAAAATTAAAGAAGTTCAGGAGGCTTCAACACTATAGGCTTTTTGTGCTACAAATAACAATTTCATCACTTAAAATAGTTTACATTAAGGTAGGTAAGTATTGTAACTGCTGTAATTTTGGGGTCCCATGCTGGTAAGTTTTTTTCTGCTTCTTGCAGGCTCTGTTTTAGTGTGTGTCTTGACTGGCAGTGATAGGAGCATGACCTTGATTGTTTTGCATTGTGTACACAATGCCTCTGCAGGTAGCCAGTTATGGCACCATTGAAACTCAGTGATCCATCTGCCTCCAGTGTTGAGTAAACACTCAGCTTGCTCATAAATTTCATCTGATGCTTTCAGTTCACTTCTTTAGAGGTGAAGATTCCTCAATGGTTCTTCTGGATACAAAATAATTTTTCTCTTCCCCAATTTTTATTTTTTATTTTTGTTTTTTGAGATGGGGTTTCTCTGTATAGCCCTGGCTGTTGGAGAATTCCCTCTGTAGACAAGATTTTCCTCTGCCTCACAAGTGCTGGGATTAAATGTGTGCACCACCACTGCCACCCCAGTTGAATGGACAACCTTTTAACTTTTACCAAGCCATATATTTGGCTGTGTCATTGTTTACCTTGCATATTTTATGATTTTACTTGAATGTGTCCAATGAAACCTTTTGATGTGTGAAACACTTCTTAATTTACAACAGTGTATTAAAATGAACATTGAGAAAAAACACTTCTTTTTGTAACAAAAATACACTTTTTCTTACAAAAAAGACCTCAGAAGTACTATTTTACTTTGACATCAAAGCTCTATTCCTCTTTAGCAGAAGGAGTCAGGCCTCCAGGGTAAATTTGAAGCTCTGGATGGCTGCAGTTTACTTTGAGGTCAGTAAAGAAATATGCTTCTAGCATGGGACTTTCTTTGGCTTCTGTTCTGATTGAGACTCAGAAAGGAAATAAGCAATTCGACTCTGAGTCTCAGGACTGAGACCTGTCCCTGCCCTGACACTTGTTCTTATCTTCCTACTCTTGTTTGAGAATAGCCCTTGCCCCTTGTCTACCCAGTTGTGAAGATAATGTTAAGCACCTCCTCAGAAAAGCCTGGAGACAACTCCTTTATTCCCCATAGTCCTCTGCCAAGGCATTTCAACTAGCCCCTTAGAGCAGGGAGTATCAGTTCATACTCCAGCATGGGAAACAAGAGGTTTCTATATCCAAACAGAAACCTGTAAGGTTAACCTCCACCTCAGGTTCCTCAGCTGAGCAAGCAAAACTAGGATGTCTCAGCCAGATCCTAGGTTTGTGCTCAAGTAAATCCAAAACAGAGAGCCCTTTTCCAGGGATGTGTTTGAATGAGAAGCCAGCAATCCAGCAAACTCTAGGAAACTGACTTCACTTAGACCCAGCCTGCCAGAGGAGGGTACAGGGTCGTGCTAATTTTTATAGACACCTTTCCTGGGTAGGTAGAAACATTCCCTACCTGGACTGTAACTGCACAAGCTGTAGCTTAAAAAACTCAGAGAACTGGTCCTCCATCCTTCTCCAGCAGTGGGTTCCAACAGTGGCCTGTTTCATATCCCAAATCTCTCAATTTATATAAAACGTTTTAAGGGATAGATTGGGAAGTACATTGTGCATATAGACCTCAATTCTGAGCAAGAAACAAGAATGAAGAGAATGTTAACATAAACTAACAAAACTCATTAGAGTCTGTGGGATGGTCTGTATGTCAAATGTGTGCTCTAGTTGGTCAATAATTAAAACATTGATTGGCCAGTGGCGAGGAAGGAAGTATAGGTGGGACAAGGAGAGAAGAGAATTCTGGGAAGTGGAAGACAGAGGAGAGAGTCACTGCCAGCCACTGCCATGACAAGCAGCATGTGAAGATGCCGGTAAGCCAAGAATCACGTGGCAAAGTATAGATTTATAAAAATGGATTAATTTAAGATATAAGAACAGTTAGCAAGAAGCCTGCCATGGCCATACAGTTTGTAAGCAATATAAGTCTCTGTGTTTACTTGGTTGGGTCTGAGTGGCTGTGGGACTGCTGAGTGACAGAGATTTGTCCTGACTGTGGGCCAGGCAGGAAACCTCTAGCTACAAATGGCACCCAATGTGTTGGCAAGAGTTTCCACCTAAAACCTGAGAAAAAGATTCTAAAATGGAGCTAAAAACAGTCCTAGTTGTTTTTCTCAAGTTAGTGGCAGCCTGCATGCTTGAGCTACTATGGTGGGTTCCTGGAATGTGCGCTTGACCTGCAGTATGGCGGGAATGAGGCTTCTGCAAGTGGCACATTAAGCTGCATGGTAGATTTAGCCTTTGCTAGTACAAAACAAAAAGAGGTTTCTGGGCTACACGCTGCTTTGATAGAAGCATAGACCCACTATTTCTGAGAGTTGATGGTTCCCAGAGCTGGCGGAAAACGTACCACCGCCATGTTGGGAAGCTCAAGTGGCCAGAGCCAGCAACCACAGGGCCATTTCAGTCTTAGAATGTTGCAGTTCAAAGCAATAGGTTCAAGGTAATATAAAAAATAAGCCATGTAAAAATGGCTACCACACAGAGAATCTGGATTATGTTCTCTTTGATATTCGTAACTGAAGAAATACATTTGATTGCAAAAGGTGTTGAGTTATGCCAAAATGTGTATTTTAAAGGTACCTTGACTTTAAAATTTGGATGTAAGGATATGTTGCTTTGGAAAGGAGGCTCTGCTTTTGTTTCCACAGAAAGCCAGAGGCTATGGATTTGTTCCAGATTAAGATAGATCATGTTTGACCAGCCAAGACCCCCTGAATGGTCTCCGGCAACACCATGGCCCAGATGATCCATCATCCAGATGGGATTTAAGGCAACTGGCTCAGACGTTACACCCTTATGGACTACTCCATAATCCAAAATTTTCTTTGTGTCCCCATAAGATACAGTGCCCCCCTCCAGAAGAAAGTAGTAAGAGAAGCTATGCCCAAATTCCCAAATATACCAAGCTGGCATTGGAGATGTGTAAAAGTTAAAACCTTCCTTTAAAAAAGGGGGGGGGGAGTGCTGTGGGATGATCTGTATGTCAAATGTGTGCTCTGATTGGTCAATAAATAAAACATTGATTGGTCAGTGGCCAGGAAGGAAGTATAGGCAGGACAAGGAGAGAGGAGAATTCTGGGAAGTGGAAGACAGAGGAGAGAGTCACTGCCAGCCACTGCCATGACAAGCAGCATGTGAAGATGCCGGTAAGCCAGGAGTCATGTGGCAAGATATAGATTTATAAAAATGGATTAATTTAATATATAAGAACAGTTAGCAAAAAGCCTGCCATGGCCATACAGTTTGTAAGCAATATAAGTCTCTGTGTTTACTTGGTTAGGTTTGAGCGGCTGTGGGACTGCTGAGTGACAGAAATTTGTCCTGATTGTGGGCCAGGCAGGAAATCTCTAGCTACAAGCTGTAGCTTAAAAAACTCAGAGAACTGGTCTTCCATCCTTCTCCAGCAGTGGGTTCCAACAGTGACCCAAGTTTCATATCCCAAATCTTTTAATTTATAGAAAATTTTTTTTGTTTGTTTTTTCAAGACAGGGTTTCTCTGTGTAGCTTTGCACCTTTCCTGAAACTCACTTGGTAGCCCAGGCTGGCCTTGAACTCACAGAGATCCGCCTGGCTCTGCCTCCTGAGTGCTGGGATTAAAGGTGTGCACCACCACTGCCCGGCTTTAGAAAAAGTTTTAAGGGATAGATTGGGAAGTTCATTGTGCATATAGACCTCAGTCCTGAGCAAGAAACAAGAATGAAGAGGATGTTAACATAAACTAACAAAACTCATTAGAGTCTGGCAAAGAGCAGGTCGATCTCCTTCCCTTTGCTTCACATGGGGTCCACTGCACCCCATATGGCAGGAATTTTTCCCATATGAGATTGGGTTTGGAAGATCTTCCACACTGTTTTTCTGGCTCAGAGACCAGCAGCTTGCAGAACTCTCTAACCATTCCTTTCTCATCACTACAGGCTCTCCAGTCTTCCCTAAAGGTTATTCATCATACAATACAAAAGAGTCAGCTTACCAGCAAGTCCACAGGTCCACTACCAGTTTCCTTTTGTTCAAGACTGGTGAATTATCTGGGTCAGGCAAGTAGCCAAAGCGATTCTGGAAGCAACTTGAAATGGAAAGGACCCTACATGGTGATTCTCTCTACTCCTATGGTTGTGATAATACCTGGCATTACACCATAGATCCACCACACACTGGTCAAGAATGTGAAAGCCATAGATGCTGCCATCAAATGGACTGTCTTCCAGACTATGGACCCATTTTTGTTAAGTTTCATTGGTGCCAAGTCCTTCCATTCCCTGTCTCTCTACCACCTATGAGTCTTAAGTTTTGTCATAGTCTAACTCCCTCTACCTTCAGGTCTGAACCAGGGGGTTTAGGAAGACAAATACAGGAAATGTATTAGCTAATGTGACTACAGACCACCAAGTCATATTTATCTTTACCTTTTCTCACTGATGCCCACTTCAAGTGTCTGGTTGTATATGAAAAAGAGAAGCTGTGGGAGTTTATATTTTGAAATTGAAACAAAGAATTTATAATTCTATGCATGTCCTTCAACTGGTCTCTCTTGTTGCCAAGAAAAGGGATTTTCCATTGCACAAAACTGTGTAATGAAGAGGCTTCCAGGATACACACAATTAAATGTATAAAGAGAAAAATTTAACCCAATAGCCATGAAATTAAAGATCTGTGAAAAGGTTTTGCACCCTCATAAGCCTCTCTGCTGATGCAGCAATACAAATCAGAGCATATCAAACCACATTAGAATAAGCCCCAGTTTAATGGTTTAAGTGTTCCCAGATGATTCTCCAGCCCCCTCCGAGAAGAGACAGGGCCCGAAAAACCATGTGTCTGTTTTTGGGGGGCAGTTTAAATACCCTGAGCAAGTGGTCTTGCACATATTTTGGGGGAGAAGCCATGTTTGGTGGGACTTTCTTGGGGGCAGGCTCTGGGAAGAGAGGTGGAAGCCCATGAGAACATTCCAGACTCTTTGAGTATATAGATGTCAGTATGCCAGGGGCTGAGTTGGAGCTTCTACCAGAACAATCTGAAATTTCATTAAGAAATATTCTGTTCTTTGGGAAACAGGGAAGACCTGGAAAATCAGACTCCATGATATAGGAATGGGCCCTGGGGATAAATTTACCTTACAGAAGATACTAGCCTCCCAGATGTCCACAGACCTTTGGGTCCTTACAAATATCTATCCACACCACAACCCTATCCAACTGTCCTCTCCAAAGCCCTTTATACTCCTGGAACCAGAATCTCATCTCCCACTGTCCAGAAAGCTGAGGGATCCCCATCCCTATTTTCCACTCTTAATCATTTCCAGGCAGAAGTCAGCCAGATTCTTGGTTATGCTTTGATACCTCAGCCCCTGTACTACATAGGGATGGAAACTAACCTGGCTGTCAGCCCATTGACTGACAAAATTCATTGTGACTGGCAGCATCCCAAATTAACATTAGAGGACTTGACAGTGGGCTCTAACTTCTCTAATACCCCAAACCTTTAACCTAGATGCTTCCCTGTATCCTAATGTCTGCTATTTGTCCTTACAGGTTAACACATCTGGATAACAGCAATATTTCTGGGCTCCTGGTATGACTTGGTGGGCATTTACTAATGATTTGACTAAGTGCTTCTTCTGATGCTTTCTGAACTGAGAGGACCCCCTTTCCCCCTTTTTGCATCTTAGTATACATTCCACCCCATGTATATGTATTTAATGGGGAAGAAGGGAAATACATTTAGATACTGAACTACAGAGAGAGGTGGTGGGGAGAGGGAAGGAGGAATTGAGGGGGGAGAGAGGGAGGGAGGGAGGGAGAGTGAGAGAGAGAGAGAGAGAGAGAGAGAGAGAGAGAGAGAGAGAGAGAGAGAGCTGTCCTCAGACCTGGTTTGTACAGGCATAGCCAGCTTATTAGCCTTTATCATGGGAGATAGAAACTTTTTAAAAACTAAGTAGATAGGTTGATCAGGACCTAGAGTTACTGAAAAATTCCATTTCTGAATTTAAACACGTTAGATTCCTTTATCGAAATGGTCCTACAAAATAGGATTTAGACTTACTTCTCAGTAGATAAGGAAGATTTTGTATGGCTTTGGAGAAAAAAACCCTGTTGTTTCTACACAAACAGATCAGAACTGATTTAAAAATTCTTTCCATGGTTGGGGAAAAACTGAAAAGAGACAAGGACATTAATTAATATTTGGTACCAGTCTTCTTTTGGTCCCCCTCACTAGCCACTCTGCTATCAGTACTTGCAGGGCCCTGCATCTTAAACTGTATCATCAATTTTGTATCAGCTCAGTAAAATTAATGGTCCTTAGGATGAACTGTACCTCTTTAGAGCATATGTGTCCATGATTTGACTCATCTACTCAGACTAGTGGGCAAAACAACAGGCCGTAATACCTTAGTATAACTGACTCCATGAAGGAAATACCTTTCAAGCTCTAATGCTGAGCACATAGAAAGCACCACCTGCCAAAACAAAACCAGACCTAATCCATGAAAGTCCATGGTTCTGGGAAACTCTATAATACCTTGCTTTTGGGCTTCTGTAGTTATGCTTCCAACTTACTGTTCTTACTGCCTATGGTGTGTCAACCAAGGATAGGTTTCTTGTGTTTAAGACTCACCCTAAGAAATTCTTGGGGCTATACTTGGTCCTAAACAGCCAATGTAGTCACATTCTGGTTATTAAAAGTCTATTAGCTTAAACATATATCTACATAATCTTCTCTGGTGGATTCTCCACACAAATCTCTTCAGGATAAGTCATGTATCTGATTTAAGCACTCATAGGATTGTACATAGTGGTCTGGGTGCTTGGTTGAGCTTTTTGGCTCTGACTTAGTGTTATTTATTTCCGAGAGGGTGAAGGAGCTGTGAGCTGAAACAACTCTGCCTGTTCCTACTGATACATCCTTGGGGGACAGAGCTCTGCTGTAAGTGGAGGAGCAGAATAATAATTTTTTCATCACTGGAGATAAAGGTCAGGCAAAGATATGTAGGATATGTCAGATGTGAACACCCAGAAACTAGGATAGAATCTTGGAGATTTTCTATTGATGCATGGATTCTCTTTGGTGAAAACTTTTCTCTAACCTCTGTTGATAGGCTCTTCTTAGGAGGGAATTTTTGTTCTGAAACTCTCTAATGGAGGGTGTCTTTCTCCTGAGCTACCTCCCCTTCAATGCCATCTTCCCTGAGTTAGAGCATACTACAGCTATTGTCTGTAAGCACAACTTGGAGTCTTTAAAAAAGATCTGCATATTCCACAGGTTAAAGAAAATTTGGACATGGGGAATAACTAGGAATGTTCAAATTTGCTTAATGAACAGCTCAAATTGATGGGTGGTTTATAATTAAGACTCTACCATGGGGCTACTCTTTATTTTTTACTCAAGGGTTTTGAGACCGTACACTGGTTGACTAAAAGTCTAAAGCTCCCTTCTTAAGCACCTAAAGGTCAAACTTGCTTCCAGGAGGCAAGCCAGTGGGGAACCTCCAGGAATCTTGGAGGATTCCATCTGTTTGTAAAGATTAATGGAGGATTGCCCAAACTTCCTCCTCTTAGACTAGCATCAGTAGAGTGTATTCTAGCCAAGAGATGGTCATTGTTATGCCCAGATCTCGGGCAACCCCAAAAGACCACCACAGAGAATGAGTCCTGTATGTAAAAGCAAAGAACCTTTATTTTCAAGCTCAGAGCTTAGGCTCTGTCCAACACAGTAGTGAGAGCAGAGAGCCCAGAGCCCAGGCAGGGTGTGGCTTTTTTTTTTTTTTTTTTTTTTTTTTTTTTTTTTTTTTTTGGTTTTTCTGAGACAGGGTTTTTCTGCATAGCTTTGCGCCTTTCCTAGAACTCACTTGGTAGCCCAGGCTGGCCTCGAACTCACAGAAATCAGCCTGCTTCTGCCTCCCGAGTGCTGGGATTAAAGGCGTGCGCCGCCGCCGCCGCCGCCGCCGCCGCCGCCGCCGCCGCCGCCGCCGCCGCCGCCGCCGCCGCCGCCGCCGCCGCTGCCACCACCACCCTTTGGTAAGGGTGTGGATTTTTATTCTAGCAGAGGTTGGGTGAAGGGATTTCCTGATTGACTGACATTTGTCTGGTATGGGGAATGTTTGGAATGTGAGGTATTTCCTCTTAGATGTGGACCCCATGGGTGGGGTCAGCTCATGGCTTATCGTGGGTCCAGGTGTTGCCTGTCATAACAGCTGTGTGGTCAAACTGTTTTGCTTCCCCCACCAGTCATCAGGACACAAACTCCACAGGTCTTGTTCCAGTGTGATTTATGATTTTGTGCCTGAAGTTTTAGTTGCTAGTTCTAATTTTTATTTTCACACTAGATATCATACTAAAAGTATAATTAGTTTCTAGCCTTATACTTAGGACAGATCAAGTTTATAAGCTGTGCATTCTAAGAGATGTCTGAATTTGTTTTCTTTGTTAAGAATATTTTTATTCATTCTACATACCAACAACAGATTTCCCCTCTCATCCCTTCTCCCGCACCCCCCAGCCTTTCCTTCCCCAGCTCATCCCCCAATTCCCTTCTCTAAAATGGCAGGCATTCCGTGTGGAGTCAGTACAGCCTGGTGTATTCAGTTGAGGCAGGTCCAAGCCCCTTACCCTGTGTCAAGGCTGTGCAAGGTGTCCTACCATAGGTAGGGGGCTCCAAAAAGAAAGCTCATGCACCAGGGATGGATCCTGATCCTACTGCCAAAGGGGCCCCTTAAACAGACCAAGCTACACAACTGCCTCACTTATGTAGAAGACCTAGTCCAGACCCATGCAGGCTCCACAGCTGTTGGTCTAAATTTCATGAGTTTCCACTAGCTTTGTTTGGTTGTCTCTGTAGGTTTCCCTATCATGATCTTGATGCCCTTGCTCATAGAATCCTTCTTCTCTCTCTTTGACTGGACTCCCATAGATTGGCCTGGTGCTTAATGTGGATCTCTGCATCTGCTTCCATCAGTCACTAGATGTAGGCTCTATGATGACAGTTATAGTATTCTCTGATCTGATTACTGGAGTAAGCCAATTCAGGTACCTTCTCCAGGAATTACTCAAATATTCTATATGGATATTCAACTGTGAAGCCAAACAACTCAGAACTAACCAGAAGTTTAATCCAAATCCCCTCAATCAAACAGCAAATATGAATGGCTCAGTAACTACATCATATGTAAATACCCTTAATTCACTAACTGAAAGCCAGATTAATGAACTGTATCAAAATTAAGGTTTAACTGAATATTTTTATTAAGAAACAACATAACTACAAAAGACATCCAAAAACTAAGAGTAAAGATTATCAAATGTGTAGGACTTTTGTCTCATAACATCTAAAAGTTTATTTTTGTAAATGTTAATATGTGATCATTATGTGGTGCCAGACTCAGCAGTGAATTTATAAGTATTTTACAAAAGAATAGAGTGCCAGCATGTCAGGGACAAGGACAGAATCTCTAGTTAGTGGAGAAATACAGACCCCTGATAAGACAGGAAACTAGATCATCTTACAGTCAGGTTGCCTAGCAACAGGACATTGAGTCAGAGCCCTTGACCCTTTCACCCTGTAAATATCCTATACAAACATCCTGTTAGCTTGCTCCACCTTATGCAGATGACAGCTTCTTGCTCCCCCCACCCTGCAGGAACTATATAAACCCTTTTGGAGAAAAATAAAGTTGCACCTTGATCAGAATCTAGACTTGGTGTCTTTCCTTTGTATCTCCTGTCCCTACATTCAATCCTTAGGGTGGTCGAGAACCTGTTGTAGCCCTGCAGGCTGGGCAACTGGTGCCCAATGTGGATGAAACCACCACTTGAGGATTCGGAACGTTGCCTCCCGGAGGAAGACCAAGGCCTTGGTGAAGTTGTTGGATCCCCCTGAAATCGCCCAGTTCAGGACGCGATCCAGAGGAGAGCGGAGACGATGCATGTAAGAAAGTGACGAGCCATGGGACAGGCAACTTTGTCACAAGATTTATTCATTTCTGGCCTAAATGAGCCCCTCAAGATACAAGGAACTAGGGTAAAGAAAAAAAGACCTTAAAGCCTTTTTTGATTATTAATGACATTCTTAGGGTCTATAAACATTCCCCTGACATACAAGAGCTTATTAATATAGGAGAAAAAAATCTTAAAAGAAGCCTTCCACTCCCCCTCTACCTGCCCCGAGACCCCCCCCCCCCCGCCCCCAGCGCTTTCTCGTCCACCTTTGGTCTGTCCCTCAGATCACAACCTGCGCTCTATGGAAGAGGGGATGCTCATGACTTTTAAACCTAACAATCCCCAGGAGTCCACTCCTGCCCATCTTTATCACTCTGTTAATAATTTTACCTGTAACCCCCCTCCAGATCCCACCGAGGAGGCTTCCCTAGAGAAAGGGCGGCCCATTACCATAATCCAGACTGGCCCCCCTGCAAAAACTCCCCTTAAAAGAGGAGTCCTTGGGCCCTTTTTTACCACCTCAAAAATCTCCAGTGGTGCCCCTCCCTGTTTCTTCATCTTCCCACTTTTGCGGGTCCTTACTTGATGAATTGGTTCCCCCTGTCCCAGATCTCGGCTCACTGCGACTGGTCCTCCAGGCTCGCAGGGAACATGTTGAGCTTTTAAGGGAATTGAAACCTCTTGACAAAGAACTTAAAGATCTTGCCCTTGAAGTGGTGGCTCCCAGCCCACTAAAACCATCTCAAAAATCTAGTAAATTAAAAAGTAAGCCTCAGCCTGTCCTGGCATTTCCTCTTACCCAGAGCCAGACCTCTGGGGACTCATCTGAGGCGGCTGTCCAGAGTGGCCCCTCAGGGGGTTTGGAAGATCAAAATGAGGAGGGGGATGGGAGGAGGAGGAGGAGCCATCATCTGAGGACCCCCCTCCAGGACAAACTTATCACCAATTAAATTTCTGCCTTGTTGAAAAGCTGAAATCTGCCTGTGCTCAGTATGGTTCTACAGCTCCTTTTACATTAACCTTGGTGGAAAACCAGAGCAAACATTGGTTGACTCCTAATGACTGGTATTTTCTTGCCCATGTGACTCTTTCTGGGGGTGACTTTGTCCTCTGGAAAACAGAATTTACAGAAAATTGTCAAGAAGTTGCTCAAAAAAATATTGAACAGCCATCCTTAAAAACTTGGACGCTAAAGAAACTCCTCAGCAATTCCCCTTATGATACAAATGCAGCACAGGCAAAATTCCCTCCTGACCTCCTGACCCAGATTCAAAATGCGGGGGTTCGGGCCTGCAAACGCCTGCCCCAAAAGAGTTTGGCTACCACCTCATTAGCAAAGATTCGTCAAGGCCCTGATGAATCTTTTAGTGACTTTGTTTCTCACTTAAATGATGCAGCTGAGAGACTTTTTGGGCCAAACGAACACGAAAGCACCTTTGTTAAACACTTGGCCTTTGAAAATGCAAACCCTGCCTGCCAGGAACTCCTCCGCCCTCATAAGAACAGAGTGGACCCGTCTGAATATGTCAGACTCTGTTCAGGTGTTGGCGCTGCCCATGCCATGGGATTAGCAATAGGGGCTGCCCTGAGGTCTTCACAACAGCCTGGAGCCCACACCTGTTATTTCTGTAAACAACCCAGACATTTCTCTAGGGAATGCCCCCAGAAAGGTCACAGGCTCCCACCCTTAGCCCAGCTGGCTCAGGATGCCGCCTCTATGAGGCCCCTGCCTTCCACTCTCTGCCCCGGCTGCAACAAGGGCCATCATTGGGCTACAGAATGCAGGTCAAAAACCAATTATCTCAGTCAGCCCCTTCCTCCATGGGTGCTTTGAAACTTTCAAAGGGGCCAGCCCCTGGCCCCAATGCCTCCAAAAGCACACCCTAGGGACTTGAGGTCAACTCACCCCCGGCCTCCCCAGCCTCAACAAATTCTCCCACCCCAGTTCCATTATCCTCCCTCTGGAGAGCAGCTCCAGGCAGTGCCGGATTGGACTTGTGTGCCACTGCCGAAACAGTATTAAACTCCCTTGAAGGGGCTCAGGTCATCCCTACAGGGGTGACAGGGCCCTTACCTCCTGATGTTTGCGCACTTGTCCTTGGCCATGCTTCTGTGGCCCTCCAAGGGGTCCAGGTCTACCCTGGCATAATAGATAGTGATTTCACAGGTGAAATTAAGATTCTGGCCACTGGTTCCATCCCTCACCGATGTAAAAGAAATCGGTCAGTCTAATAATCCTTTAATTAGTTCAAGGACACTTTCCTGGAAGGATGAGGAAGGAAACCAGGGGACCGTCACTCCCTTTGTGGTTCCGGGCCTGCCGGTTAATCTTTGGGGAGGGGACATACTTTCACAAATGCAAGTAATCTTATATAGCCCAAACTCTACAGTCACACAACAAATGCTATGGATGAATTAGATCCCTGGCACAAGCTTGGGCAAGGCAGCTCAGGGGCGAGTCCAACCAACTCAGCTCGTTCTCAAGGAGGATAAACATGGGCTGGGATATTCGGGTTTTTAGTAGTGGCCACTGACCCTCCTGTACTCCATGCAGACAAAATTACCTGGATGACCCAGACCCCTGTCTGGGTGGATCAGTGGCCCCTTACTCAAGAAAAGCTACAGGCCACCACTATGCTTGTACAGGAGCAGCTTATGGCTGGCCACATTGAGCCCTCCAACTCCCCTTGGAATACACCTATATTTGTTATCAAAAAGAAGTCAGGAAAATGGAGGCTCCTTCAAGACTTAAGGGCAGTAAATAAGGTAATGAGGCTTATGGGGGCACTTCAGCCTGTATTGCCTTCGCCTGTGGCCATTCCGGCTAAATTTTACAAGATGGTCATTGACCTTAAAGATTGTTTCTTTACTATTCCCTTGCACCCTGAGGACAGACCCTATTTTGCATTCAGCCTTCCCCGCCCCAATTTTCAGGGACCATGCTTCGCTACCAATGGAAGGTATTACCCCAGGACATGGCCAACAGCCCTACTCTGCCAGACATTCATGGCTCAGGCTGTGGACCCTGTCAGACTTAATTGGCCCCAGATATATATCTTACATTACATGATGACCTTCTCCTCACTGTACCTGACCCCATCTCCCTTGAGCAATGTTTTTCAGAACTCAGTAGAGCCCTTAATGGATTGGGACTACAGATTGCTCCAGATAAGGTCCAAACCCAGGACCCTTTCAGTTACCTGGGGTTGGAACTCCATTCAAACTGGGTCCTCGTTTCTCACATCCAGTTACGCACTGACCATCTCCATACCCTAAATGATTTCCAGCAATTGCTCGGGCCATATCCAATGGCTTAGGCCTTATCTTAAACTTCCTACGGACTCTCTCCTTCCCTTCTACAAGATCCTCCAGGGCGACCCTGACCCCACATCACCCGGTGTGCTTTCCCCTGCAGCTAACGAGGCTTTGATTCAGATAGCCATTGCCATTAACCAACAGTCTTGTTTTCAGATTTCCTATGCCATACCTCTATATTTTATAGTTCTGCCCACACCCCCCCCCAGGAGTCTTTTGGCAACATGCTCAGGAACCAAAACTTAAAGGCCAGATACTCCTCTGGGTCCACATGCCCGATGCCTTTTCAAGAGTCATTTCCATCTACCCCGAACAGGTGGCCTCACTCATTATGAAAGGACGACAGACCTCTCGCCAATATTTTGGTAAGGACCCTGATATCATACTCACACCCTATCCCAAGGATCAAACCCAGTTTTTGTTCCAAACCTTAGATAAGTGGGGAGTTGCCTTGGCAGGGTTTATGGGGACCTTGGATAATCATCTCCCAGATGACCCCTTGCTCCATTTTGCCCGGCTACATCCCTTCATCTTTTCAAAAATTACAAAAACCTGTCCCATTTCTTGGGCACTTACAGTCTTTACCGATGGTTCCGCTAATGGTGTTGCAGCCTTCATGGCCCAAGGCTGCCCTACCTTCTTCCTAACGCCTTTCCGGTCAGTGCAGTTGGTTGAACTTTCAGCAATTTAAAGGTTTTTCAGATCTATTCTGATCAACCTATTAATATCTATACAGATAGTTCCTATATTGCCTTTTCCATTCCCTTGTTAGAAACCTCTCCAGCCATAAGGCCTACCTCCAACGCCACCCCACTTTTCTCCCAGATTCAACAGCTTGTTCTGACTCGCCAACACCCATTTTTATAGGCCATATTAGAGCCCATAGAGAGCTTCCTGGACCGTTAACCGATGGCAATGCACAGGTCGATGCTGCCACCAGGTTAACTTTCCCTGTCATGGTTGGCTCAGTCCTACAGGCCCAAACTGCCCATAAGATCCACCATTTAAATTCTCAGACCCTCTGTCTTCTTTTTAAGATCTCTAAACAACAGGCCCGAGAAATTGTCAAACAATGTCCCTCTTGTGTTGTTTCTCACCCTGCCCCACACTTGGGAGTCAACCCTCGAGGCCTCCTTCCCAACCAAATCTGGCAGACAGATGTTACTCATTGCCCTGAATTCAGCAGACAAAAATTCATCCATGTCTCTATAGGTACCTTTAGTGGCTTTATCTTAGCCTCTCTTCATGCTGGGGAAGCCACAAAGATGTTCTTTCTCACCTGATTCTTGCCTTTTCTGCCTTGGGAAAACCATCTAAGATAAAGACAGACAATGGCCCTGCTTATACCAGCACAGGCTTCAAAAAATCTTGTGATCATCTACCAATTATTCATACCACAGGAATACATTACTTTCCCCAGGGACAGGGCATAATAGAATGAGCCCATCAGACCCTAAAGACCTGGTTGGCTCGCCTCAAGTCTTCTAACCTTCATTTTACCTCCCGCAGAGATCAGTTGAGCCATGCTCTGTTTGTTCTCAATTTCCTCACCTTAGGTACTGCAGGGCATTCTGCCACTGACAGGCACGGGCACCCTTCTCCAGATGCCACCCGGCCACTAGCCATGTGGCGAGATTCCCTCATGAGGCGTTGGAAGGGCCCTGACCTGGTCCTTATATGGGGATGAGGTTCAGACTGCATTCTTGACCAGATACACTCTGCTCCCAGATGGTTACCAGAATGCCTGGTTAGAGCTGTAAATATACCTGGTCTGCCCAGGAGAGATAACCCCTCTCCTGAAGAAACTTCTTCTGTTTCAAATGCTGTCCCTCTGGCACACAATCCAGGCTATTGTCTTCACCCATAGCAACCCCCACCAGCCCTTCAGCTCTGTTATCACTCTGCTCAGAGTTCCTGTGGGGGGACAGCGGGAACTTTACAGCAAACTGTGTTTGAGACCTTTCACACAACACACAAGTCCCATAGTCAATCACGTTCTGGGCTGAGCAGGGACACTGCTTGTCCAGTCCAGTCTGACAGCAGGGGTCATGTTTCCAAGGGCAGTGCTGAACTTTCATCCAAGGTGTCAGAAAGGCTTGATGGACTTGCTGGCCTTGGTGTCACAGGTGGTCATAGCCATGTTGGGCCAGCTTGACACATCCTGTGGCTGGCAGGTAGCACAACAAACAGGGTAGCACCAGAGATGTCACTCAGGACACTTAGGTCCCTTCCACCTAGACTAACCTATTATTCCTCAGATCAATTCCTAGATCTCTAGGAAGAGAAGCCGCGCTGAGATGACTACCTTGATGGGAGGCTGTTACTGCCATCACCTTAGCAGTCCTTCTGGGGGTTGAACCAACAGGAACAGGCACAGGACTCTGGTCCTGTCCAACCAACATTACTCTGAGCTTCAACTGTCCATAGACGAGGATATTGCCCAATTTGAACAGGGAATTTCTGTCCTCGAGTCTTCCCTTTCCTCCCTAGCTGAGGTAGTTTTACAGAACAGGAGAGGCCTGGATCTCCTCTTTTTACAACAGCGTGGCCTTTGTTTTTCGCCCAAAGAGAAATGTTGCTTCTTTACAGACCACACCGGGGTAGTCAGGGAAAGTGTGGTAAAGGTTAGAAAAGGACTAGAAAAAGAGAAAAAGAAAATGACAAGAGCTTGGGTGGTTCTAGAATTGGTTTTCCAACTCCCCTTGGCTAACAGCCCTTCTTTCCTCCTTCCTAGGACCTGTTGTAGGCCTGCTCCTGGTCCTTGCCTTTGGGCCATGGGCACTTTCCTGGCTCATTTGGTTCATCCGAAGCCAAAATACAGACCTGTGGGCCAGGCAGATCCAGGTTCATTACCACTGCTTTGATATGCAGGACTCCAGGCTTGAAATTTCCCCTGACAAGAGATGCCCCACACAGATCCCTTCACTCTGGGAAGGCTGCACCTGTGTGTGGGAAAAAGGCTCACTCAAGGCATGATTGGAGTGCAGCTGAGACTGCACAGGCTGGGGACCATGGTACCCCAAAATCCCGAGAGCCTGGATTATATGCCCTGTTGCATAGTGGTTGTGCGGTAGCAGCCTTGCGCTTACCCATTTCCGCTCCCTCAAAAAACTGCACAGTCCATTGATTCCCGCACTATGGGGACACCCGTGATGCTTGAGTCTGGAGAGACATTCCCTCTCGGACCTTTTCACAACCTTTAGAGGGATAGGGCCTCTGTAATCCTCCATGCAAAGCCTCTTTCAGAGCCCTCTTTTTAGACCATTCAAACATGGTTTATGTTGGCCCTTAGATTTATTACTAAAAAGGGGGAGATGTCAGGGACAAGGACAGAATCTCTAGTTAGTGGAAAAGTACAGACCCCCTGATAAAACAGGGAACTAGATCATCTTACAGTCAGGTTGCCTAGCAACAGGACATTGAGTCAGAGCCCTTGACCCTTTCACCCTGTAAACACCCTATATAAACATTCTGTTAGCTTGCCCCACCTCATGCAGATGACAGCTTCTTGCTCCCCCCACCCTGCAGGAACTATATAAACCCTTTTGGAGAAAAATCAAGTTGCACCTTGATCAGAATCTAGACTTGGTGTATTTTCTTTGTATCTCCTGTCCCTACATTTCCTCCTTAGGGTGGTTGAGTACCCATTGTAGCCCTGCTGGCTGGGGCACAAGCATGACTGTATGAAGTCTTAGATTATAGTAGAGGTTATTGTCTGTGCACTTGGTGACAAAGAGCTTCAGTCATAAAGTCTTCACACTTTGCCTCAAAATCCTCAAGTTTTATCTATAAGTGTATTAATGAAAACCTGTTTATATTATGCCCCTTCATGTCTGTAAGGCAGAAGTGACTTTAGTCTCAAACAACTTAGGGAGATAAACTGCTGAAGAAAAATTGGAAGGCTATTCAAGGCATAGGAACAAGAGTGGACAATATGAAGAGGAGTCTGATCATGCAGGAACTGGGAAATATTATACTGGGTGAGATAGCCCATGCCCCATGTCCTCTTTCATATGCACAGCCTAGATTCTGACTTTTTCATTTAGGTTGCAATTCTTCATTCATGTTTTTAATTAGCAGTTTCTTTAAAGATCTGGAAGCTAGAATGGACATAGGAGAGGGGCTATAGATCAAGGTCTTAACACAAACTGTGGATATTAGAACTTATGAAAGTAGAGGGGGGACTACAGGGAGGATGGATTTAAAGTGCTGTGAGTACGTGCAGATGGAAGAATAGTGTGTATATTGTGTAACTCGACTCCTGGTGAGACGTACAAAATATCTGCTGACTCATGAATGTAGACAGAATTTTTCCTATGTCCCACAGCTGCTCAGTCCAAAATAAACATTCAGAGGCTTAATATTAATTACAAACTGCTTGGTCTATGGCTCAGGCTTACTGCTAACTAGCTCTTTTATCTTAAATTAACCCATTTCTATTCATCTATGTATCTCCACGTGTCTTATGGCTTTACCTGTTTTCCAGTACATCTTGCTTCCCAGCATCCCTCAGTGTCTCCCCTGACTCTGCCTTCCTTCTGTCTGACTGAATCTGTGCTTGTATTTCCTGCTTGACTATACCTTGTCTTGCCATAGGCCAGAGCAGCTCCTTTATTAACCAATGGTAGCAACATATATTCACAGCATACAGAAAGACCACCCCACAGCCCTTTCCCTTTTCTGTCTAATCAAAAAGGAAGATTTTCATTTTAACATAGTAAAATTACATATAGTGAAATAGTTATCAAACAAAAATTGAAGTTACAATATCTAGTCTATTTGTATATATATATATACAAATATATAGATATTTGTATAATATCTAGTCTAATTTGGCAAAATCAAAGAAAATACTCTATCATCTGTCCTATTTTTATGAGTCTAGAGTTTTTATATCTAATTTACCTTTTATCATAACTAAGGAAAACTATAACTATCTAGTCTTCAACTCCATCCAAGACCTCAGAAGGATATAATATTACCTAAATAACTTCCATAATTCTAGAAATGACAGAGACATTTGGCTGCCTGGATCTATAGTCTACGGGTCTATAGTCTACGGGTCTATAGCCTACGGGTCTATAGTCTCTTGCATACTTTTTGGTGAAGCAGGAAATTTGAAGGACCGTTTTTACCTATTTTTGCAAAGTTCATCAGTTGTTTTTCTCTGTGTCCTGCAGGCTGTCTGGCAGTTTCCTTTGCAAAGCAGGAACCTGAAGGATCATCCCACCTCCTTTTGGCAAAGTTCACTTTCCTATGGGTCCTTCGTGTCCAGTTTATATAACATACTGTCAAGCAGTTCAGGCAAGAGCAGTTTCTTACCCAAATGACTAACCTTTTCTATATTGTAAGCAAAATCCATAATGAGTTTCTTTGATGCCCATCATCCTTTTTGAAGCAATTGGTGCTGCCAGGAGCAGATGTCTCTCACCGTACAGAGAAGTCTTAAGTTCTTAAAACATTTAAAATTCCATATTCTGTAGGTTTTTGAAGTGTTTGAAGACTATCTATCCAATTAAAATATTTTCTGTATATCTAGAAAATTTAACTAACATGACTATAAGTTTGATTATCATAGATGACTAATTATTAATCTGTATTTCTTAATTATACATTACAATTTAAATGAGTTGCATAAATATAATACCTTAAGAGTAGAAATATACATATAGTATAACAAAATTGACTTTAAATTTGTATCAATAAACCAAAATCCATATCAATGTAAAGTATTTTGAGTTTAACACTTATTTTTTTGATCAAAGTAGACTGAATAATCTATCTTTTTTTTTTTATCATTTCTATATCATATCCCTCTTTTTCTTTAGAAAGAGCTGGTGTTTGTAATCAACCCTCTTTAAATAAAAACTAACATTTATAAGAAATATTTTGGGAATTTGGGTGTTGCTTTTGATACTACTTCCTGCTGATTGGGGGTGCTGGGGGTCCTCAGAAAATTAGAATTATGGTTAAATCTTTACTACAGTAGTCTGTGAGGCTGCATCATCTTAGCCAGTTGCCTTGAAGCTGTTCTGGATGTAGGATCATCTGGGCCATAGATCCCATTGCAGACCTCTCAGGGGCTCTTCCTTGATGGAACCATATTAAACTAGAAGGAATCCATAGCTTCTAATCTTCTATTGAAACAAAATCAAAACCTCTTTTCCAAAGCAACATATCCTTAGACCCAAATTTTGAAATCAAGGTACTTTTAAAATATATGTTTGTTTAACTTAGCAGCCCCATAATAAAACATCCCTCTGTAAAAAAATCCCAAAGACAACACAATAATATATAGTATCCAGATTATCTGTGTATTTTCCATTTGTATATGGCTTATTTTTTTTATTACTTTTTTTTTTAGAAGTAACATCACAGCTCTGGCTGCTGGCTTCACCCTGATGGGTCAGGAGTAATAACCAGTGGCGAACAAAAGTACAGAAAACTCCAGAGCCCAACATGGAAGAAAAGTGGTTTTATTGGTGTCAGTTATATGAACAGAAATGACTCAAAATCATATGTATCACCAATAGACACTATAGAATAGGTGACTGTTCATGGTAGCTGGAATGTTTTAGTATACTATACAGCCTGAAGGCAATTTAATCAATGGAAAATGTCCTTTCCAGGTTAGCCAGTTGATCTGACCCTCTTCCAGGCAGCTTGGATGGTCATTATATCTTCTTTATAATTCAGCAGTCTGTTTCTTCCACGGTGCATAGTCTAAGCCTTTTTTATGCAACTCAGTTTGTCTGACAGTGTTTCTCAGCATTTCTTAAAGTTGTATATGCTTGAGGAGGAAGGAGCCTACTGAATCTGTTCAGTTTCCAGTTATTCCTGAAGCTGTTGTGAGTTGTTTCCTTCCTCAGCTTAAAGAGCTTCCCTACACAGTGGAATGTTTCCCCTCACTTTAAAGCAGATTGTTTACCTTCCAGTAAATATCCTCTATATTAATGAATCTTCCATTACATAGAAAGTTTAGAAATGTTTGTTTTTCCTGTTTTTTGATATTTTCTTTTCTGAAAATAGATATTTCTTCATACAATATACTCAGATTATGTAGATGGAATTTTCTGTCCTGCCTTATCCTGCAGCCATTCAGTCCCAAACAAACACACAGAGGGTTATATTAATTATAAACTGTTTGGCCTATTATTCAGGCATATAACTAACTAGCTCTTATGCTTTAATTAACCCATAATTCTTGTCTATGTTTAGCCACGTGGCTTGGTACCTTTTCTCAGTCCGACATTCTCATCTCACTTCCTCTGTGTCTGGCTGGTGACTCCTCACTCTGCCCTTCCTCCTCCCAGCCTTCTCCTAGTCTAGTCACCCTGCTTACACTTCCTGCCTGGCTACTGGCAAATCAGCATTTTCTTAAACCAATAGGAATGACAAATCTTTACAGTATGCAAGAACATTATCCCACAGCAAGAGTATAGTTTCACTTCCTGTTATTCCTGCCAGTTCCTCCCTACCTTCCCTCCCATCCAGATCCAACCCCTTCCTGTTTCTTCTCAGAAAACAAAGAAGCATCTAAGATAATAATGAAATAAAATAAACCAAATATAAACAAATTGATATATGATAAACAAAAAGAGATAAGGAAAAGAGCCTGGGATGAGGTATAAGAAACATATATAGACATAAACACCTAATCATTTTCATACTCAGGAATCCCATAAAAATACAAAGCCAAAACCTATATTAAATATGAATTGGATCTCTGGGTAGAAAAAAAAACCCAGACCCAACATTATGAAGCAAGGAACCTCTAAAAATTATGCTGATTGATTTTGCCGTTTTGTTGACCTTCTATGGCTTGGCATGTAACCTATCATTGAGTCATTGTTTCCCTAGTGAGACTCCCTTAAGGGAAATTAGTTTTTTATTTGCATGTAGTTATCTATTACAGTTAGCCTCTGGATTAGGGATGGGTACATTTGTCTCTATCTTCTACTTTCAGCTCTAGGACCCTGTCAGGTGCAAACCCATGAAAGACCTGTGCTTGCTACCATAGTATCTTGAATTCATATATATGTCAGTTCTGCTATACTTAGCCTTGTTTCCTTGCTGTTTCTTCCCAATTATCCTTAATATTACACTATGTCTGCCTTCTCTTCAGTAGGGTTCCACGAGCCCTGGGGTGGCAAGATTTTATGAAGATAGCCCTTTTAAGCATGAGTGTTCCAAGATCTTTCTCTCTTTGCATATGTTAGACTGTGGTTTACTGTATTTTTTTTTAATCTGCTGTGGTTAGAAGTTTCTCAAAAGATGGCCAAGCAAAGCACTGATCTAGAATATAGCAGAATATCATTAGGAGTCATTTATTGCTATATTCCTTCGGCACAATAAAAATATTTGGTTTTCCCCTAGGTCCATGATATGTTCTCAGGATCATGATCACCTAAACAGCACTCATTTCATGGAGTAGGACTTAAATCAGATATTGGTTGGCTCCTCCCAGCAGCTTTGTTATCTTGAAGAAAGGACACCACTCTAGATGGAAAAGTTTGTAGCTGGGATGCTGTTTGCTTTTCTCCTTTTGTAGGGCACAGAGGACCTTCCAGTACAAAGAACACTAGCCAGTAGGAATTGTCTCTCTTCACCTTTTAATTAATGTATATAAGGTTTTGTCAACCTTATTGATTTTCTCAATCAACTTAAAGTTTCATCAACTGTTTGTTTCTATTCTACTAATCTCATGCCTGTTTGATTATTTCTTCTTGTCTACTCTTTTAGGTGTTATTTCTCCTCTTTATTTTGGGGTTTTTCAGGTGTGTTGTTAAGTTATTCCTATGAGATCTCTCCAATTTTTTATGTAGGCATTTAGTGCTATGAATTTGCCTCATTAAATTGCCTTCATTGTATGCTATATGTTTAGATATGTTGTGTATTCATTTTCACTTAATTCTAGAAAGCCTTCAATTTCTTTCTTTTTTTTTCTTGCTTGATTCATTTATCATTAAGTAGTTAGTTGTTCAGTTTCCATGAGTTCATAAGCTTTCTTTTGTTTCTGTTTCTGATATCCAGCTTTAATCCATAGCACTCAGATAGGATATAGGGGATTATTTCAGTTTTCTTGTTATTTGTCAAGACTTGTTTTGAATATGCACATATGGTCATTTTTGTGTGTGTTTGGGTAAAATATTCTGTAAATATCTGTTAGTTCCATTTGGTTTATAATATGAGTTAGCGCTAACATTTCTTTCTAGATTTTGTCAGGATGAGCTGTCTATTTGTGAGAATGGGGTATTGAAGTCTCACACCTTCAGTATGAGAGGATCAATATGTGATTTAAACCATAGCAGTTTTTCTTTTATTAGTACAAGTGTTTGGTGTATAGCAGTTAAGACTTTCAGTGTCCTCTTGGTGGAATTTTTCCTTTGATGAGTGTGTATTATTTATATATATCTCTTCTTATTGATTTTGGTTTAAAGTCTGTTTTGTGTGATATTAACATATTTACACCAGTTTACTTCTTAATATCCCTTTCAATTCTTTTTCCTGAGATGATGTCTATCCTGAGGTTAAGGTGTGTTTCTTGGATGCAACAAAGAATGGATCCAGTTTTTTTGTCCATTCTGTTATTCTGTGTATTTTTATTGCAGAATTAAGATCATTGATGTTGAGGGATATCTTTTTCTCCTTCTATTGTAATGTAAAGTTTTGCTGGATGTAATAGTCTGGACTGGAATCTTTGGTCTCTTTTAGTCAATTGAGTATCTGTTCAACCCCTTCTGGTTTTTAAAATGTCCATTCAGAAGTCAAGTATTCCTCTAACAGCTCCACTATGGTATGTTAGCTAGGCTGAAATGCACTCCCTTTGCAATAGTCTCTTTCAGTACTCTCCCTTTCCATCCCACCACTGTTGTTCAAATCTTAAATGGTCTTAAATAAAAAACCCAGTACCAGATAGTGGGATTAAAAGCTGAAAGATCAGAGAAGCAGAACAAGCCACAGCCACCTATTACCTCACCAACTCTAAGAGTCCTCTGACTGAAATCCTCTGAGGTTTTACCTGAAAGGGTCTCAGCTGAATTGCTTTAGTTCCTGTTTCCTCATGCCTTATATACCTTATTCAGACCTGCTGTCACTTCCTGGGATTAAAGGTGTGTGTGCTTCCCAGTACTGGGGTTAAAGATGTGTGCCACCACTGTCTGGCTCTGTTTCCAGTGTGGCCTTGAATTCTCAGAGATCCAGACAGATCTCTGCCTCCCAAGTGATAGGATTAAGGGTGTGTACCACCACTGTCTGGCCTCTATGTCTAATCTGGTGACAGGCTCTATCCTCTGATTCTCAGGCAAGCTTTATTAAGGTACACAATATGTCACCCCCAATTTCATTGCTCGTGTTCTCATTCCTACCTGCCCTCAGGACACTCATAAAATCTCTTCTATTTCCCCTTTCTAGCATAATCAAGTGACCCCTCATGAACCCTCCTAGTTACCTAGTGCTGTAGAATGTCTTTCTGAACACTGTGAATATGTGTTGCTCTGATTGGTTGATAAATAAAGCTACATTGGCCTATGGCAGGGCAGGATGGAACCAGGCAGGAAAATACAAGGGAGATAATGAAAGAAGAAAGGCAGAGGCAGAGGAGATGCAATCCTGCCATCCAGGGAGCAGCATGTAATGGCATACAGATAAAGCCACAGAACATGTGGCAATATATAGATTAATAGAAATGGGCTGAGTTTAGTTATAAGAGCTAGGTAGCAAGAAAATTGAGCCATAGGCCATGGACATGCAATTCCTAATTGATATAAGCCTCTGTGTGTTTACTTGGGTCTGAGTGGCTGCACAACCAGGTAGGACATAGGAAAACTTCCAGCTACATTTGGCACTCATTGTTGGGCACTGATCCACAGAGAACTAAGAAAGCTTAAAGATTCTGAATGCACAGAAATGGAATCATACTAGACTTTCTAGTCTTATAGTCTCATGCCAGCAGCAGAGCAGACTCATCTCCTGACAGCTGCCTGCAAGATGGAGCTGCCCACCAGCCAACATGAGCTAAGCAGCATGTTGGATTCCTGCCATGGTACAAATTTGCTTCTCCAAGTGGCACAGCATGGTGTGTGATGGATATAGCTTTGCTAATACAGACCAAAAAGAAAAAGAAAAAGAAAAAAGGAAAAGTTTCTGGGTTACATGCTCCTTGATAGAGGCATAGACCCACTGCCCCCCAGAGTCAGCTGAGAGCATGGCTCCCAGACCTTGCCGTGAATTACCTCCGCCATGTTGGGAAGCTGGGGTGGGCGGAGTCAGCAGCCAAGGCTGCTGCTTCAATCCTAGCCATGCTGCAGTTTAAAGCAATGATCGGAAAATGATTCCAGGAACACAGTAAGAGCAGATTCAGATGGAACAAAGCTGAACAGTTTACAGTGTGTGTAAAAATGTATGTAGGCTTGGAAGAGAGAGGAAAAGGAGTATATGCAGTTATAAAAATAGTTTTATCCCAGAACTCGGGAGGCAGAGCCAGGCAGATCTCTGTGAGTTCGAGGACAGCCTGGGCTACCAAGTGAGCTCCAGGAAAGGCGCAAAGCTACACAGAGAAACCTTGTCTCGAAAAATAAAAAAAAAAATAGTTTTAAAAAATAAAGACTTTAAGGAGACAATAAGAATAATATAAAAGTTAATCCATGTAAAGGTGGAAGTCACACAGAGTGTCTGGATTATACTGTCTTTGGGATTTTTAACTGGAGAAAGACATTGGATTATAAAGGATGCCAAGGAAAACATTATATATATATATATATATATAGTAAGTTGACTTCAAAATTTGGATCTAAAGATATGTTGCTTGGAATGAAGGCTCTGGTTTTGCTTCCACAGGAAGCAAGAGGCTATGGATTTGTTCCAGGTTAAGATGGATCAGATTTGGCCGGGCGTTGGTGGCGCACGCCTTTAATCCCAGCACTCGGGAGGCAGAGCCAGGCGGATCTCTGTGAGTTCGAGGCCAGCCTGGGCTACCAAGTGAGCTCCAGGAAAGGTGCAAAGCTACACAGAGAAACCCTGTCTCGAAAAAACCAAAAAAAAAAAAAAAAAAAAAAAAAAAAAAAAAAAAAGATGGATCAGATTTGATCAAGCCAGACCTCCTGAACCATAACAGATGGTACCTATCAACTAAGGTTATAGCCAGTCTTACCAGGATTTGAACATAATCTCTGCTGTGGGATGTTCTGTATGCTGTGAATGTGTTGCTCTGATTGGTTAATAAATAAAGTGCTGATTGGCCAGTAGCCAGGCAGAAAGTATAGGTGGGACAAAGAGAGAGGAGGATTTTGGGAAGTGGAAGGCTGAGTCAGGAGATGCTGCCTACGCTGCCATGACAAGCAGCATATAAAGATACCAGTAAGCCACAAACCACGTGGCAAAGTATAGATGAATAGAAATGGCTTAATTTAAGATATAAGAACTAGATAGCAAGAAGCCTGACATGGCCATACAGTTTATAAGTAATATAAGTCTCTGTGTGTTTACTTGGCTGCAGGACTGGAGGGTGAGAGAGATTTGTCCTGACTGTGGGCCAGGCAGGACAAGGAAATCTTCAGCTACAAATCTTGAATTTTTTCAGGATCCCCATTAGACTATCAGCACCCACAGTCAGCAGGAAGTAGCCTAGAAAACTATGCCCACATTCCCAAAAACTGGATTATGGGTATTTGTCTTTGTTTAGAAATTGTTTACAAATTGGTTTTAGTCATAGTCAATATATTTCTAAAAGAAAAAAGGGGGATAGGATATAGATATGATAGAATGAAAGAGTAGGTTATTTACTTTTAAAGAGCAACAACTTGTTTAAAAATGTTTTACATTGCTATGGATTTTAGTTTATTGATACAAATTTAAAGTTAATTTTGCTAGACTGTATGTATATTTCTACTCTTGTTTAAAGTATTAAGTTTGTGCAGCTCATTTGAAATTGTAATGTATCAATACATTAATACATTAATACAGATTAATAGTTAATCATTTATGATAATCAAACTCATCATCATGTTAGTTATTTAAGTTTTCTAGGTATACATAGATATATGTTTACTTAAATAATATATCCTTCTGAAGTCTTTGACACAGTTGAAGACTAGATAGTTATAATTATAGTTTTCCTTAGTTATGATAAAATATAAATTAGATATGAAACTTTAGACTTAGAAATATAGAATAGATGATAGAATATTTTCTTTGGTTTTGCAAAATACAAATAGACTAGATATTGTAACTGTAATTCTTGCTTGGTAACTGATTTATTTATTTATTATTTATGTATTTATTTATTTATTTTGGTTTTCTCGAGACAGGGTTTCTCTGTGTAGTTTTGGTGCCTATCCTGGGTGTTGCTCTGTAGGCCAGGCTTGCCTTGAAATCACAGAGATCCACCTGACTCTACCTCCCAAGTGCTGGGATTAAAGGCATGCACCACCACTGCCCAGCAATAACTGTTCCACTATATGTAATTTTACTATGTTAAAGTTAAATCCTTCCTTTTTGATTAGATAGAAAAGGAAGTGCAGTGGAATGTCTTTCTGCACACTGTGAATGTGTGTTGTTCTGATTGGTTGACAAATAAATCTGCATTGGTCTATGGCAGGGCAGGATGGAGCCAGGCAGGAAAATACAAGGGTCTGAGCAGCTGCAGAGCCAGGTGGGACACAGGAAAACTTCAGCTACAACCTAGACTCCCTGGGTCTGTGGATTGTGGCATAGTTATCTTTTATTTTATGGCTTATATCCACTTAGGAGTTAGTACAGATCTTGCTTATCTCTCTTGGTTTGGATTACCTCACTGAGTATGACTTTCTATTTCCATCCTTTTGCCTTCCAATTTCCTTATTTTTAACTCTTCTGTGTAAATGTGCCACATCTTCTTTATCCATTCATTGGTTGAGGGGCATTTAGATTGTTTCCAAGTTCTGGCTATTACAAATAAAGCTGCTATAAACACAGTTGAGTAAGTGTCCTTGTGGTATGATTGTGCAACTTTTGGGTATATATCCATGAACGATATATCTGTGTCTTGTGGAAGATTGTTTCCAAGTTTTATGAAAAACCACCACACTGACTTCCAATGTTTCTGTACAAGTTTGCACTACTACCATCAATAGAAGAGTGTTCCCCTCTCTCTGCATACTCTCCACCATGAGCTGTTGCTTGAGTTTGTTTTTATCTTAGCCATTTTAACATGTGTAAGATTAAATTTCAGTCACTTTGATTTGCATTTCCCTGATGGCTAATGATTTTGAACATCTCCTTAAATGTTTCTTAGCCATTTGAAATTCTTCTGTTGATAATTCTTTGAGATTTGTATTCCATTTTTGGATTATTTCATTTGTACATATTAAGTTTCTTGAATTCTTTATATATTTTGGAAAAAAATCCTCTCTCAGATGTGGGGTTGGTGAAGATCTTCCCTTTCTGTAAGTTGTCATTCTGTCCTATTGACGATGTTCTCTGCCTTACATAAACTTTTCAATTTCATGAACTCACATTTATTAATTATTAATCTTAGTGCCCATAGTATTTGTGTTCTCTTTGGAATGTTGTGTCCTGTGCCAATACATTAAAGGCTGTTTCCCACTTTCTCTTCTATGAGGTTCAGTGTATGTGGATTTATGTTGAGGTCTTCCATCCATTTGGACTTGAGTTTTTTTGGAGGCTGATAGATATGAATCTATTTGCATTCTTCTACATGATGACATCCAGTTGGACCAGCACCACTTGTTGAAGATGCTTTTTTCCCCATTGTATAATTTTGGTTTCTTTGTTGAAAATCAGGTGTCCATAGGAGATGGATTTGCATCTAGTTCTTTGATTAGGTTCCATTGATCCACCTGTCTGTTTTCATGCCAATGCCATTGGTGTTTTTATTACTATAGTGCTATAGTAGAGCTTGAAATCAGGAATAGTGATACTCCCAGAATTTCTTTTATTGTACAAGATTGTTTTAGCTATTCTGTTTTTTGTTTTGTTCTGTTTATTTTTTCCATATCAAGTTGAGTATTGTTCTTTCAAGGTCTGTAAAGAATTGTGCTGGGATTTTAATGAGGATTGAAATGAGTCTGTAGATTGTTTTTGGTAAGATGGACATTTTTACTATGTTAATCCTAAGTATTCACAAGCATGAGAGTTCTTTCCATCTTCTGATATCTTCTTCAATGTCTTTCTTCAAAGACTCAAAGTTCTTGTCCTACAGGTCTTTCACTTGCTTGGTTAGAGTTGGACCAAGACATTTTATATTATTTGAAGTTATTGTAAAGGGTGTTGATTCTCTGGTTTCTTTCTCAACCTGTTTATTGTTTGTATATAGGGGGCTATTTTTTTTTAATTAATCTTGTATCCAGTCACTTCAATAAAGGTGTTTATCAGATGTAGGAATACCCTAGTAGAATTTTTGGGTCAATTATGTATACTATCATATCATTATGAATAATGACTTCTTTCTTTCTAATTTGTATCCCCTTTATCTCTTTCAGTTGTATTATTTCTGTAGCTTCAAGAACTATAAATAGGAATGGGGAGTGTGGACAACCTTTTCTTGTTCCTGATGTTAGTGGAATTGCTTTGAATTTCTCTCCATTTAATTTTTTTGTTGGCAATTGGCTTGCTGTATATTGCTTTTATTATGTTTATGTATGTCTCTTGTATCCCTGACCTTTCCAAGACCTTTATCATGAAGGGGTGTTGAATTTTTAATCAAAGTCTTTTTCATCATCTAAGGAGATCATGTATTTTATTTTCTTTCTGTTTATTTATATAGTGAATTACATTGACAGATTTTCAGATGTTGAATGATCCTTGCATCTCTGGCATGAAGCCCACTTGATCATGATAGATGATCTTTTTTGATGTGGTCTTGGATTCAATTTGGGTATATTTTATTGAGTATTTTTGCATGTATGTTCCTGAGGGAAATTGGTCTGTAATTCTTTTTCTTTGTTGACTCTTTGTATGGTTTGGGTATCAGTGTGACTGTGGCCTCATAGAAAGAATTTGACAGTATTCCTTCTGTTTCTGTTTTGTGAAGCAATTTAAAAAGTATTGGCATTAGCTCTTCTTTGAAAGTCTGAAAGAATTCCATATTAAAACCTTTCGACCCTGGGCTTTGTTGTTGTTGCTGACAGCTTTATTTTCTTAGGGGTTATTGGTCTATTTAAATTGTTTTTCTGATCTTGATTTAATTTTGGTAAGGGGTATATATCAAGAAAATTGTTAATTTCTTTTAGATTTTCCAATTTTGTGGACTACAAGTTTTTGAAGTATGACCTAATGAATCCATAGATGTCCTTGTAGTCTGTTATTATTCCTTCCTTTTTATTATGATTTTATTGATTTGGATATTCTCATTCTGTCTTTTAGTTAGTTGGGATAAGGATTTATCTATTAACATTGTTTTTTTATTCAAAGAACTACTCTGGGTTTCATTGATTCTTTGTATTGTTCCCTTTGTTTCTTTTTTATTTATTTTAGCTCTGAATTTGAGTATTTTGTGCCATCTACTCATCTTAGATGTGTCCATTTCTATTTGGTCTAGAGCTTTCATGTTAACTCAAGATAGTATAAGATCTCTCCAAATTCTTCACAAAGGTACTTAGTGCTATGAGCTTTCCTTGTAGCACTGTTTTTATTGTGTCTCAGAAATTTGGCTATGCTGTACATTAATTGTCATTGGATTCAAAGAAGTCTTTAACTTTTTTCTTTATTTCTTCTTTGACCTGGTGGTAACAGAATAGAGAGTTGTTCAGTTTCTATGAGTGTGTATACCTTCTGTTGTAGAAATCCATGGTGGTCTGATAAGATACATGGGGTTATTTCAATTTTCTTCTATCTGTTGAGTCTTACTTTGTGGCCAAATATGCAGTTAATTTTGGAGACTATCCCATGTGGTGCTGAGAAGAAGGCATATTCCATCAAAATCCCAACACAATTCTTCACACATCTGGAAAGAACAATACTCAACTTCATATGGAAAAACAAAAAACTCAGGATAGCTAAAACAATCCTTGACAATAAAGCCACCTCTGGAGGCATCACCATCCCTGACCTTAAGCTCAACTATAGAGCTATAGTAATAAAAACAGCTTGGTATTGGCATAAAAACAGACATTGTAGACCAATGGAATTGAATTGAAGGCCCTGACATTAATCTACACATCTATGAACACCTGATTTTTGACAAAGAAGCCAAAATTGTACAATGGAAAAAATAAAGCATCTTCAACAAATGGTGCTGGCACACATGTCAACATGTAGAAGATTGCAAATATACCCATATCTATCACCATGCACAAAACTCAAGTCCAAGTGGATCAAAGACCTCAATATAAAACCAGTTACACTGAATCAGATAGAAGAGAAAGTAGAAATTGGTCTTGGATGCATTAGCACAGGAGACCACTTCCTAAATATAGCACCAGTAGCACAGACACTGAGAGCAACGATTAATAAATGGGACCTCCTGAAACTGAGAAGCAAAGGACACAGTAAATAGGACAAAATGACAGCCTACAGAATAAGAAATATCTTCACCAACCCCACATTTGACAGAGGGCTGATCTCCAAAATATATAAAGAACTCAAGAAACTGGACGTCAAAATATTGAGACAATCCAATAAAAAATGGGCTACAGAGCAAAACAGAGAATTCTTAATGGAAGACTCTCAAATGGCTGAAAGACATTTAAGGAATTGCTCAGTATCCTTAGTCATCAAGGAAGTGAAATCAAAATGACTCTGAGATACCATCTTATACCTGTCAGAATGGCGAAGATCAAAAACACTGAAGACAGCTTATGTTGGAAAGGATGTGGAGCAAGGGGAACACTCCTCTATTTTTGGTGGGAGTGCAAACTTATACAGCCACTTTGGAAATCAGTATGGCAGTTTCTCAAAAAATTGGGAATTAATCTTCCTCAAGACCCAGCTATCCCATTCTTGGGCATATACCCAAGGAATGCTCAATCATACCACAAGGGCACATGCTCAGCTATGTTCATAGCAGCATTATCCATAATAGCCAAAACCTGGAAACAACCTAGATGCCCCTCAACTGAAGAATGGATAAAGAAAATGTGGTATATATACACAATGGAATACTACTCTGCAGAGAAAAACAATGACATCATGAAATTTGCAGGCAAATGAATGGAACTAGAAAATATCCTGAGTGAGGTAAACCAGACTCAGAAGGAAAAACATGGTATGTACTCACTCATATGTGGATACTAGATGTAAAGCAAAGGATAACCAGACTACAACTCACAGTTCCAGAGAAGCTAGCTAACAAGGGGAACCCAAAGCAGGACACATGGATCACCCTGGGAAGGGGAAATAGATGAGATCTCCATGAGTAACCTGGGGATGAGGGGTGGGCAATAGAGGACAGAGGATGGGAGATGATAACATAAGGAAATGAAGTTATTGAGCTGGAAGAGACATGGAGTGGGAAAGCAATGAAAGAGGTAACATGATGGAGAAAGACATCATTGGGATAGAAAGAAACTGGGTGCTAGGGAAGTTCCCAGGAATCCACAAGGATGATCTCAGCTTACACTACTAGCAATGGTGGAGAGGGTGCCTAAACTGGCTTACCTCAGTAACCAGATTGGTGGGTACCCTAACTGTTATTATAGAGCCTTTCTCAAGTAATTGATGGAAGGAGATACAGAGATCCACAGCCAGGTACCAGGCTGAGCTCCAGGAGTCCAGTTGAAGAGAGAGAAGAGGGATTCTGTGAGCAAGGGGCATCAAGATCATGATGGGCAAACCTACAGAGACAACCAAACCAAACTAGTGGAAACTCATGAAATTTAGATCAGCAGCTATGGAGCCTGCATGGGACTGGACTAGGCCCTATGTATAGTGAGACATGATCTGTTTGGGAGGCACCCTGGCAGTAGGATGAGAGTCTATCCCTGGTGCATGAGCAGGTCTTTTGGAGCCCACTTCTATGATGGGACATGTCGCACAGCCTTGAGGTGGGGAGGGGGGCTTAGACCTGCTCTACTAAATGTACCTCCCCATGGGAGGCCTTACCTTCTTGTAGGAGGGATTAGGGGATGGATTGGGAGGGGAAGGCTGGGGGAGGCAGGAGGAGGGAAGAAGGGCATCTTTGGTATGTAAAATGAATAAAAAATTGTTTTCTTAATAAGAAAATGTTCTGTAGGTATCTGTTAGGTCCATATGAGTCATGACATTTGTTAGTTCTGTTATTCTCTGTTGGGTTTCTGTCTGAATGACCTGTCCATTGGTGACAGCGGCATGTTAAAGTCTTCCAATATTATTGTGTGTGGTTTTATTTGTTATTTAAGCTTCCATAACCTCTCTCTCTCTCTCTCTCTCTCTCTCTCTCTCTCTCTCTCTCTCTCTCTCTCTCTCTCTCTCTCCAAATGTGGGTGCCCTTACATTTGGAGCATAGATGTTCAGAATTGAGACATCATCTTTGTGGCTTTTCCACTGTTGATATTAAATGCCTTTCTCTATCTCTTTTGATTAATTTTGGTTGGAAGTCTACTTTTTAGATATTAGAATAGTTACACAAGCTTGCTTCTTAGGTGCATTTGACTAGAAAACTTTTTTCCAACCCTTTACTTTGAGGTAATACCTATCTTTGGTGTTGATGTGTGTTTCTTGTATGCACCAGATAATGGATCCTGGTTTTGTATCCATTCCATTAGACTGTGTCTTTTTATTGGTGAATTGATTCCATTGATATTGAGGAATATTAATGACCAGTGACAAATGATTGTGTGTGTGTGTGTGTATGTGTGTGTGTGTGTTTGTGTTTTTCCTTTCTTTTAGTTTTACTGCTGTGAGATTATGTATTGCCTCTGTTTTTGTTGGTGTTGTTAACTTCCTCGGGTTGTAGTTTTCTTTCTAATAACTTTTGTAGGGCTTTTAACTTACATTTCCTTCTTGGCCGAAGATTGGCATTCACATAGTGGCTTAAAATTGTCTGTCACTCCAGTTCCAGTGCATCTGATACCTTCCTTTGTGCTCCATGCAAACCAAGAACACATACATTACATACACACAGAACTCACACATAAAATAAATACATGAAAAACAACCACACAAATTAAAAGCTTATGTGTTGGCAAGTACTTGTTTTCCCAGCTGCTAAGAAGAAGGGGCAGTGAGGTGAATTGATAAACCTTGATAAAAAGATTGTCTGAGAAATATAGTTAGACACCTTTAGAAAAAAATTAAAGTAATTCAAGCATGTTGGTGAATGCCTTTATTAGCAGAACTGAGGAGGTGAGAAGGCAGTATCAGGAGTTCAGGATGGTCTTCTCTACATAATGAATTTGAAGCCAGCCTGGAATGAGAGAGTTCATCAGAAAACAACAAGATCAGGATATAAACCTTAGGGCTTTGACAGTGACAGGAAGAATTCAGAGATGTCAGATGGCGTGAGGTGCCAGCTGTAGGAATAGGGATACCCCCAGGCCAAGGAAACAAAATAGCAAAAAGCTGTGGTTGTGGGGAGGCATCTGGGGGACTATGAGCACGGAGCTCTCATAATCTGTGTCCTTTTCAACCCACACTTCTGATTCTATGGTCCTGCCATTCCCTTTTACATCCTCTACACATTCTTTCTCCTATTGGACAGAACTGTTCTGGAATTTCCTTCCAGGTGTCTGACTGCATTGTTTGCTTTTCTTATTGCTCTGGTTTTGCAAATGTCATGTAAGTACTTTGGAATTGAGCTTCCTTCTCTGAACCCACCTCTTTATTTCCAGACAGAGTATCTATATTAAATCAAGTTGGCCATGATCTCCTGTCTTAGCCTCCCCAGTTCTGGGATGACAGATATGAGCATTTCTGATCATATTTTTCACTATACACATACATAGGCAATTATAATTTTGTTGTAGAAATACTGTTTTAAAGATACTATTTTGTATGTTCAGGTTCAGATATGTGTGCCTATGTGTACATGGCTGTGGAAGTCAGAATTAAACTTCAGGTGTCAATCATCAGTCTCTCCTGATTTTCTTGACACAGATGTCTCATTGCCCTAGCTGACCTAGGTCTACCCATACCTCTGTCACCAGAATAAAATTACAAGCACAGGCCACCTTTCCCAGTATTTTTACATTGGTTTGTGAAAGGGAAGTTAGATCTTCAGGTTAGCATTGCAAGTACTGCACATATTTATCTGTCTCTGTAACCCCACCTCTACTTTGACATTTGTTTGTTTAGCCTATAACTTGAACTCCCTATGTCATCAACACTTACCTTCAACTCCTGATGCTCTTGTGTCCACCTTCTGAGTGCTGATTTTTCAGGCCTGCCATTCTATTGAAAACCTTTTAAAGCTGCATTGCAATGTGACTTGGAGAACATCTACACCTGAAGTGTATATGGAAAAAGCAGGCAATATAATGTTTAATTAATGAAGATTTTAAAGTGTTATTTACATTTTTCATACATTATATTTCCCTCAGATTATTTACCCTCATCTAACTTGTCCCAGATACTCTTCACTTTTCTAAACACCCGGATTATTATTCTTTCTCTGTCATAAAAAAGAAAGTAGAGAACAAAAAAAAAAAAAAAGAAAATCAGAAAAAAAGAAATCCAACAAACCAAACCAAAAAATAAGTATATGAAAAACATCTAGGCCCTGATTTGGGCAGAGACTCCCCCACTCAACCAGAGGATATACTGGCCACTAGAACTCCAGGTAGGCCACCTGCTCATGGACCTCCTCAACTGTAAGTTCCAGTTCCACCCTACCCCAACTCCCTCCCCTCCTCATTAATGTAATACAATTTCACCACTTTCATTTTAGCTTTAAAATTTACATAGCCCATACTTTCAGATCTGTCTGTTTCTAATGTTTTGAAGTTGTAAAGTAAATACCTGTTCAATCCATGCCATTAAACTCAGTATGTAAAATATTTCATTAATCTATGGTTTCCAACTTGGACAGAGGCATCTGCTTGACCAGCACTACTCTGGATTCTAGAAATCCAAGTAGGTTGCCTGTCTGTGGACCTTCCCCACTTTCTGGATGCCCATCCACACTATCCTACCTCCCCCTCCTCTCTTTATTGCTGTGTCCCAGTCCTGCTCAACCGCAGGCCACACAAGCCAGAAGACTAATGGAAAAAGAAATCAAGGAACAAAACATCCGTCCAACAATGTTAAACACAAGAATCAACATCTAGCCCTATAGTCACCCCAAACCCAGATGCCCAGATGCCAGCATGAGAACACAATGAACAACAGACAAGCTACTATGTTACCACCAGAGCTGAGCTATCCTACTACAGAAAGCCCTGAATATTTCAACACAGTTAAAGCACAAGAAAAAAATCCTTAAAATAAAATTTATGAAGATGATAGAGGTCCTTAAAGAGGAAATAAATAAATCCCTTAAAGAAATCTAGGAAAAGACAAACAAAAATAATGGAGGAAATGAATAAATCCCTTAAAGTCAATAAAAAACAAGAGTTGAAGAAAATAAATAAAACTGTTCAACATCTGAAAATGGAAATAGAAGCAATAAAGAAAACACAAAGTGAGGGAATTCTGGAAGTGATAAAGTTAGGTAAGTAAGTAGGAAATACAGATACAAGCATCATCAACAGACTACAAGAGATGGAAGAGGGAGTCTCAGGCATTGAAGATAAGATTGAAAAGGTTAAATCAAAGAAAATGTTAAATCTGAAAAATTTCTGACTCAAATCTTCTATGAAATCTTGAACTGGTGGAAGTGATGCTGTCATCTCTGGAAACAGTGCATAAATATTTTGTGAATGGAGCTCCTAACAGCAATACCCTTTGGAGAATCCCACCCACCTGACAAAGACCCATGAGGTGATACTGAAGACTATTGCACTGATCCTAGGGAGCTCATGTGCTTCAGGCCTCTCTAACATTTGTTGTTGTTTATTGAGACGGGGTTTCTCTGTGTAACACCCCTAGCTGTCCTGGAACTAGTTCCTATAGATCAGGCTGGCCTCAAATTGACAGAGATCCACCTGTTTCCAGAGTCCTGGGATTAAAGGCATGTGCCACCATTGCCTGCTTCCTCTCTAATTTTTGCTGTCCACTGCCTGCTCCCTCTCTAATTTTTGCTGTGGTTATTCTTATGCTAATTCTCACTTTTGCTTTGTCAGTTGTAATTGTGACCTAGTGGGCAAAAAAAAAAAAAAGCTGTGATTTTTCTAAAGTTTCTACAAGGAAATTGAGCCTCTCTTCGATCTTTCACAGAAACCGGTTTCTCTGGTCACCCCTGGGCACCTTTGCAGTCATTCTGAGTAAGTATGAGGAATTCACTAAAGTTAATGATTCTTGCTTATGTAATCTTCTTGAAAAGAGATAACTATATTCCAAAGAACTTCAGAACTTGGGAGATGGTCTCTTAAAGGATGACATTAAAGACTTATAGGGACACATAAGGAAAAGGTAAAGGATATGCAAGGTCAGGTGTAGTGGGTACCTATTCCACTTATGACCTTGAGGTACCAGTCCCTAGGGCATGGGCTCAGGGCTAGCTTAAGATCTGAGGGGCACATCTGTCCTTTCTGGACGAGCAGGACACAAGGAAAAGTGACTGCTGAAACTTGCAAAGACAGGGTAAGATGGTCTTTCAAAATCCCTGCTTCTAAAAGTGGTCTGTCAGATATTCTAGGCCTGTAGCCAAAATGGATGCCCCAAGGATGATGAGAAACATTAGATGACTGCAATCTATCTCTGTCAATTCTTGCAATTTTTCAAAGTTGCTTGCTTGCACTTCCTGTTTACTCAGTTAGTATTATTTTCTTCTTAGGTCTTTGATGTGGTTGAAGACTAGATAGTTACAGTTATCATTCTCTCATGTCTTAGCTAAGAATATTTTAGGTACTAAAGTTAGGTTCTTCAGGATAGCACAGCTATTGAAATAATCTCTGTAACTTGCCATTTACCTATGGTCTGGACATTTCGTATTTGTTTCTTGTTTGATGTTGTTCTTGTTGGTTGTATTTCTATCTTCATTTGTTATTACCTCCCCCTCTCCTGCACAATACTTAGTAATCATTCCTACTGTATATAGTTTTGTATTAGCTTAGAAGTTTCTTATTTAGACAAAAAGAGAAGATGTACTAAGTACCTGTTCCACCTGTGACCTTGAGGTACCAGTCCCTAAGGCATGGCCTTGGGACTAGCTTAAAACCTGAGAGGGGGACTGGAGAGATGGCTGAGAGGTTAAGAGCACTGGCTGCTCTTCCAGAGGACCTGAGTTCAATTCCTAGCAACAACATGGTGACTCACAACCATCTGTAATGAGATTTGGTGCCCTCTTCTAGTGTGTAGGCATACATTCAAGAACACTGTATACATAATAAATGAATGAATGAATGAATGAATGAATGAATAAATAAATAAATAAATAAATAAATAAATAAATAAATAAATAAATAAATAAATAAATAAAGCTTAAAAAAGGCCCAAGGGCATGTATGCCTTACTCTCTTCTCTCCCTCGAGGACTTGGACAGTGTGGACTGACTCAGGCAGCAGAAGCAGCATGGTACTGGCCATTAGCCTTCCAGGACTCTGCAATGATTTTGACTTATCCTGTTTAGGGAGTTGTTTTCGCCAGTTTATATCCTAATAAACTCCCTAATACTCCTTAATCAGACTCCATTGGAGTTCTCACTATGATCAGACATCTCACTGGTGCCAGGACATGAATTGTTAGATACTTTTTTTTATGTTAAATCTCCCAGTTCCATTGGAAGAGAAAAGTACACATAGAAACTGCCAGGAAGAAAAGAAACTTGGTCCCAACAGTTAATGAGTTAGATAATCATTACCATTTTGAGAATTTATAAAGTAGGATTATACCAGTTGTCGACATAAAAGTGATACATAGATTATTTAGAAATTGACTTTCACCTGAAAATTATATCCTAGCTATGGAATTGTATCCTCAGCTGATCACAAAAATAGAAAAGTATCACATTGTTAAGGACTAATCATAAGGCTTGAATCTCTTTTTTTTTTTTTTTTTTTTGTAACTGCATGTTTGCTTCCAGCTAGGGAACAATATAAGGTGTGCCTTGTTTGATATAATCATTAGGCATGCAATATAAATGAATGATATGGGTAAAGGTCAGGGCTGTCAAGGGAGTGGGGACAAGGAGAAGAAACTACAATGGGTGAATGTTAATGATTCTGGGAAAATGATTAAAGAGAAATGTATTGCAACTGCTCAAGCTTGAGTGCATTAGAACTTGTATAAATAAAAACAACTTGAGTTGTTTGATGCCATCTGTTTGAAAGACAACCAGTGATCAGGATCTACAGTTTTCACCTACTTCATACCTCTGCCATGTGGCTCAGAACCCCACTGGAGTTAAACTCCAGTGTGTGTATGCCTTTTCCATTTTGAAAATTTGAATGTTGTTTTTAATTCAACCCCTCTCTCCCTTTCCTCATCCAATGTTATACCGGACCTTATACTGTAACCATGTAAATTTGAGTATAGCATGCAATGTGCTACCTTTCTGTGCACATAAAAAATTAACCCAACCTACTCAGAACATATATGTCAAATTTAACTGTTCTGTGGCCTCTATTGTCAATTTTGTGTATTCCAAGAAAAGAAGTTAAGTCAACATAGTATACTGTGAAATCACTTAAATGTTGTGAAAAAAGGAAAATATAAAGTTCCCTATCCTAATGATGACATTTAAAGCCTAAGATTACTTTTACTGTGATAATTTGTTTTGCAAAATACTAATGGAATGGGAAGTAACTTGATTTCTCACCCGAATTCTAACAACAGTGAATCCCCCTTTGTTTCCTTTTCCTATTGAACATGGAGTGAGTACTTAGTTTAACAGCCATTGGTTGCAGTTACCTTGTGCCTTCCTTATGTTCCCAGCACCTTTTAACACAGCTTTCCTCTGTTTTGCCCATGTTTTCGCTGAACTAATGACCCTTTACTTCAGTGTCTTAAGGTGTGACTACAGGTGTGTTCAGCAAAACTTGATTTAATCACTCCAGGAATATTAGATGGGGTGGTCACCTGTTGGCCTTGGCCATTTCAAACAGTTGTAAATAGGCCCCAGCCACCCTAGTCACTGCAGAGTATGCATGGGGAGCAGCCACACAGGGAGGACACCCCACTCTACACCCTCCCACTGCTATGCATCTGGGCAAAACAATCTGAGCTCTCTGGTGGGGAGGAGCCTATGAATCTTTCTGCACCCGCCCCCTCTCAATTTTTCCTCCTTTCCACTGGGAGAGCATAGAAAAGATCTGAAAAATGAAAGCCCAGTGGGTTCAAGCATGCCTGCCAACCCATGGACAACTCCACCAAACCAAGCCCCTTAGGAAAGGTTTCCACCACAGGTAGTAGGCCAGACTCTCTGGCTGCGCTGAGTCACCCACCCACAAAGTAACCCACCACTATGCAGACACTCGTAGACAAGGAGGCGGGCCTGAGTTGGAGAAAGGGCCTGGATTGGCAGAATCTCTGGTGGTTTCAGGCTGAAAGAGAAGCCAACGCCATATTTCAGTTTCTTCCAGCAGTTTCCCATCAGGTCCTGGAGCCAAGGTAAGGGAGAACCCAGGCCCCAGCCTTTTCCTGCACAGGGATGTGGGAGGACAGCCAGGAGCTAGGGGTGGTGCTGGCCAGTTTAGCAGTTTGTTCCAGGAGCTGGGGACAGCGTTTGGGGGGAGGGAAATGTAACAGTGAAGAGGAAACTCCATTTCTTGTCCTTTGAAATTAGAAAGGGGCTGGAGTGTAGCTCAGTTAGCTAAGTGCTTGCTTAGCATTCACAGAGCCCTGGTTTTAATCCCCAGATCCAGGACATGGTGGTGCATACCTGTGGGGTTCCCCTGACCCCACTGAAGAATTAGGTCCACTGCCCACAGATGACCTTGACTGAGGAGGGGTAGTGTGCCACCTGCCTGTCACCCAGCTTCCCAGAACCCAGAGACAATCAGACCCAGTGGGGAGTTGGGTCAAGCAGGAACTCATTTATTAAGCATCAGCACACCCTTTATAAAGCACCAAACCACAAGCCACCTTTCCTTCTACCAATCACAACAAAGGTCAGGTATCAATGAGCCTTTCAGGGTATAACTCGGAATGATGATCACGAGGAGGCTATACACCTACGTCATCTCTCCTGATCCAATCATAATTTTTGGTAAACAAGTTAGGTCCCCACCCAGCTCACTTCCTCTCAGCGCCATCTTTGGCTTTTGTAGCCTGACATGTGTTCAGCATACCTACACATATCTGCAATACCAGCGCGTGATAGGTGAAGTCAGCAAGTGCATTTCAAGGTTATCTTGAAGGACATATAAAATGCGAGCTCACTGTGAGCTACATCTTGTCTGGAAAAAAAGTTAGCAGAAAAGAAAAAAAATAATTGGCCTTTCTAAATCAGGGAAACACTCTAGTTGTCTTGGCTCTAGGCCTGTCACTTCACTTAAGCCCCTCTGAGGCTGAAGAGTTCCTTCCTCCCCTTATACCCAGATCCAGACTAGGGTCATGTCCAACTCCTAGACTCAGTGAGTTTCAGGCTGTTGTGCTCAGATCGTGACCACCAGAGAGACCACCGAAGATGAACATGGCAGAATGCAAAAGCAAGGTTTAATTTGGGATATCCAATACAAGCAGGGACTTCGTCCAATACATCCAACACAGTGGAGGCTGAAGGAAGTGCCTGCCTGTCTGCAAGCTCAGTTTTAAAGGCAAAAGCCACAGGTTACATAATTTAGAGGTGCTAGTACAGGTACAATTCTGATTGACTCGCTTCTAGGGGCTTTCTAGAAATCATGGCTTAATCTTACTTCTAAGGGAGTAGTTACCCACCACCATTTCTTATTGGCTGCCCTCAGGTGGGGACATTTCTGTGGTCAGTGGAAACAAGGGAGAGGACATTCCATAGTCCAGCAGTCATTACCTTGTGACTCTGTACTTTTATACTTTCTGGTTTCTGGAATCTGAACTGACTGGTTTTAGTAACTCATAGCCTGTACCTAAAAGGAGAAATCTGAGGCCTCAGTTTTAGGGTGAAAGCATTTTGGTCTTATATCTAAGATGGCTCATTTTGGTCTCACAAGGCTACCTTGGGTTACATAGAGAGTTACTAGTCAGCCAAGGCTGTGGTGATATTTTATTTGTATTCAAATGTTATTTGTATGTTAATAAATAATTTGCCCAGGGGTCAGAGCTATTAGCAAGCCATAGGAAAGCAGGGCAGTAGTGGCATATGCTTGTAATCCCAGCACTTTGTAGGCAGAGCTAGGTAAGTCTCTGTGTGTTCAGGGATACAGCCAGTATTGGATACACATGCCTTTAATCTCAATACCAATCATAGAAAACCTGGAGATCTATACAGACAGGCCCTGAAGAGGCGGTCATGTGGTTGGGTTTACAACCAATGAGAAGGCAGAACAGAAACACCATAAAAAGACAGAAACACAGGAAGTAGCTCTGGTTCGGAGAGGAAGGACCACTGCAGGAGGAAGGGTAAGGTTTTAGCTCTTAGCTCTGACCTCTTGGCTTTCTTCTTTGCATTGGTTCTGTGTTTCTTATTTAATAAGGTGGTTGGTTACATCTACACAAGGCTTCACAGTATGACCCTGTATAGAAATAATCCACATATGATGCTTTCTCAAACACCCATTTTTCCTGCCTCTTCAAAATATCCATTTCATGTGAGGATGGAAGCCCCTTCAGTGATCCTTGTGTTTAATGGAGACTAGAGTGGTTTTTATCACTGTTCAGTTAGTGATAGTAAACACAGAAGGCCTATGCTGAGAGCTCTGCTTCTAGTAAATGCTGGTTAACTTGAGGGGACTTCAAGTATTGAATCTCTTACTCATTCATCAGTTCCTCTTAGCCCTATTTGTTCTCACTTTCCAGAGAAACATCGCATGTGTGGTAAATACGAGAACATCATGGATCAAGGATCAAATAGTACTGTCTATCAGCACGTGAATATCCAAAAGAAGTCTTACAAAAATAATGACCTTGGCAAAATGCTTTATGAATCATCTCAGGTGTATAGCTTATAACACCAGCGATGCTACAGGAAACCATCAGAGAATTCATACAGGAGAGGAACCTTACAAATATGGTAAATGTGAAAAATCCTTTGGATGTAGCTCAAATCTTGGAACACATCAGAAATCTCATAAAGGACAGAAACCTCACAAATGTAGTGAATTTGAGAAGTCATTTAGACATAATTCAACTCTTAAAAATCATCAGAGGATTCATGCAGGAGGGAAACCTTACAAATGCAGTGATTGTGAGAAGTCATTTACATATAGTTCAAACCTTAAATATCATTAGAGATTTCATACAGGAGATAAAGTTTATAAACGTAGTGAATATGAGAAGTCATTTACATATAGATAAAGTTTTACATATCATCAGAGAATTCATACAGGAGAGAAACCTTACAAATGTAGTAAATGTGAAAAGTCATTTGCAAATAGTTCAACCCTTACAAATCATCAGAGGTTTCATACAGGAGAAAAACCTTACAAATATAGGCAATGTGAGAAATCCTTTACATATACTTAATATCTTAAAAGACATCAGATAGTTCATACAGAAGAGATACCTTACAAATGTAATGAATGTATAAAATCCTTTGCATGTATTACAAATCTTGAGTCACATAAGAAAATTCATACAGGGACGAAACCTTAAATGTAGAATATGTAATAAATTCTTTAAATATAGATCAGGACTTAGAAAACATGAGAGAATTCATACAGGAGAAAGATCTTACAAATGTTGGGAATGTGAGAACTCCTTTTCAAGTTCTTCAAAACTTAGAATACATAAGCAACTTCATATAGGAGAGAAACCTTACAATGTAGTGTATGTGTGAAATCATTCATATGCTCCAACATATAAACAAGCCTACACGTGTGTAGTGGGCTCAGGGTGTCCATTGTTCATAAGTTGTATCCCAAGGTTGATTTGAATTTCATGGTAGCAACTATCTGAGCCCTTTTTATGACTGTAAGCAACTCTTTTCACATATACCTGTAAGTAACCTGAATAAAACTCATTCATTCAGCAAGATGAACTTCATTGACATCCTTTGTTCTTTTTCAGTTCTTTTTTTTTTTTTTGCAGAGAGGTTCTGGCTTTACTTGGGAAGTGGACTGTGGGGGTTCCAGCTCTCCAGTTAAGTCTTATTTTAGGCATTTCTGGGTACCTTTCAATCACTGAAAGACTGGTAAGCCCAACTGTTAAGCAATATATACTCTGCTAAATGATATATACTCTGCTTCACTCCTGCTCCCTCATGGGCTGACATTCTGCATCCTGTAGGCAGGGAGCCTGGTGGAGTTCTGCAAACACCAAGGCTGCATCAGGCACAAGAAGGCAGAAACTGGCAATTCTGTGATCTCAGTAAGTGGACATTGAGCACCCACCATCTGGGCCCCAGGTTTTTATGAAAATCATGTTGTGCTCAATGACAACAACAAAAATATATGTAAAGTACATTCCCAGAAACTGAACGCTGCCAAGTTCTTTATTAGATGAGAACCTCAGTCTACCTTGCTTACAGGAGTACATCAGTGGTACAGAAGCTAGTTTCATCTGCCTATACACTGGTAAATGATTGTGGAAGCAAAGAAGTGTGTGCCAGGCATTTCTTGTTTGCACAGCAGGCCATGCCTGCCAGGGTGATGTCCAGTTTCTAGCTGAAGAAGCCTCTCCTCCTGGGCCCTCTGGAGATGCTCTCACTGAAGATGTCTTCAGGTGTTCTCAGTCTCTTAATGGCCCATAGGCAGTCAAGTTGTGCAGGTGGAATGACAGTCCTTCCTGTTATACACACAATCTTACTGGACAACAACAACAACAACCTGGCTGCTGTATATCAAGACATGTTTTCTCTTAATGCTGCCACACCATAAGCTGAGACTTGGACTGGATTGAAATCACCATCATAAGAAAAACCCTGTTCCCAGGATGTTCTGATTCCTTTTGTCTTCTCACTGACAGCAGAGGTGGAGAGGGGGGCACTCTCCCACCTCTGGTGGATGATATCACTTCCCCAACTTGCTTTGGCTGGCTTCCCTGCACTTGTCTCATGGTATGCTGATAAAACTCAGCAATCTCTTTTCTCACAGGAAGCAACATGCTGTACAGAGACCTTCCCTTTACTCTACGTGCTGCAGTCACAGGGCAGAATGGCATGGCTCAGGCCTGGGGCTCCAGCCTGTGAGAGAGCTCGAACAGGGCCTGCTTGCTGTCGATGACATATAGGTGGTTGACATAGGACTCTTGCTGCTCCTATGGAGACATGTCACTTCCAAACTGGTTGCTTCTGCAGTGTCTCAGCGTTTGGACAGTGTCTACAATCATGTGCAGCTTTTTAAAGTTGACAAGATTATTCAAGAATGTTTTATTTCCTTCATGAATAAATGTTACATCTTTAAGCAATAAGGGCATGAAAGGGATTTTTGGCAGCTTCATCTTTTTGAATGCATCCCAGTAGGCTTTGTGGTTTAGGGAAGGATCCATTAAGCTTTCAAGTTCAGAGAAAAGTTTCTTAAACTTCCCAGGAATTTTCTCCCAGGTCTGGGACAGCCAGCTGACAGAGGCAGTGTTGAGACCCATCATGATAGCAAAGAAAGAGTTTCTGGTTCTGCTGAGTTTTACAGTGAGCAGCAATCTTGATGAACTTTTTCACCAGCTGCATGAGCTTGCCTAGCTGGCTGCAGAGCAGAATCTCCGTGGCCACCCAGAGCTGGACCTCGTTGCATCTCTGGAGCAGAAGGCTGAGGTTGACTGTGTGCTCCCCACTTCCCTGTCTGCTGAACATGAAGTAGATCAGCTCTTGCTCATGAATTGAGTTGAACAGACTCCAATCAAAGCTCATTAATTCCAGAGCAAGGTCCCAAGTGTTCATTCCCAAAATCATCATCGACCTTTGCTGTGATTCCTAATTTTCTGCAAAAGGATACAAAGTGTCTGCTAGATCTTTGCGGTAGACAAATATCTGACCTGATGCCTCCAGGGGTTTGGAAATGGCCAAGTCATTTGGCTGAATTTCATGCTTTTCTCCAGAGAACATGATGGCCACCAGAGCCAGATCCTCTTCAGCATGCTGTAGCTTCTCAGCCACCACCTTCAGGATTACCTGGGCTGTACTGGAAACTTTCACCTTCACATTGACATAGGAGTGCTCTGTTATATACACATGGCAAAAAAAATTTCCTCTGTTTCAGCCACAGCTCCTCTGTGCTGGAGCCAGTTCTCCTTAAGACTGAATTGATGGAAAAGGGCTTTATTCTTCCTTTGCGGTGAATATTCATCGACAGTGTGATGACGATGCATCCCAAGTATCTTCTGAAATTCTTCCAATTCTTTCTCAAGAATTGGGTATTCATAGACGTCATCCAGCACATTCCTGTATATGGTCTTTAGAAACATTTTTGAATGTTCATCTTCGTGTAGCCAGTCTTTGTACAGAGCGATCCACTGTGAAACCATATGTAAGACCTTATGCTTCCCACAAGGGACATCTGAGTTTTCTTCTTCCCCTTGATACTTCTTAGCAGAATAGTGTCTTAACAGCACCTGGCACAGGTCATCAGTTGTCATGAATACTGTATATGTGAGAAGGAAGCCATCAAGGAGCATCTCTGTTCCTTTGTGCTAGACCTCTGCCAGGTGTAAGTCATTCAAAAGATGCTCCAAGATCTTCTCCAGGGTTCCAGACACCACCATGTACCCGTCAGAGAGCAGAGAGTCCTCTGAGTCATCCTCAGTTGAAGACTGTGAGCAGCTGCTCCATTCATCATCTTCATTTTTTTCGTCAATGTATTTGAAATAAGGCACATCGAAGGTAGGCAAGGGCAGCTGGCACCCAGAGAGCACCTCGGAATCTTTCCTCTCTAGATGGGGTTCAAAGACCCGCAGGTGGGAGCTGCCCATTGTGAATGGTGCCTAACAAAGGCATCCCCTAAAGGCTAAAAGATCTTGCCATCCTTGTCCTTTCCCTGGGAACTGAGTCCATCTGGCTGCTAAGAGCTCTGCAGTCCCAGTTCTTTTCTTTTTATGAGTAAATATATATATGCATGTTTCATTTCTCTTGGAAAATCATATTATAAAACATGTGATAAACCCACAAATTTTCCTCAAAACTTTTGTCTACCAGAAATTTGATATTAAAAATAAAACACTTTGTTCACAATTTTGTTAAATTAGTTCCTCATTATAAGGCATTAATTAATGTACCTTATAAAGTCCAGTCTAGAAAACCCCCATATGCATTGCATTTGTCAAAATTAGTGCTAGAAGTGTAGATTCATCTGAAAATTGATCCTAAAAGAACAGACACACACACCAATAATAATACTCAACTATTATCCGCCTTTAAAATACTGATTCACCAGTGAAAATCTACAAATAGAAATAATGCAACAAGCATGGTCATGTACAACTAGAAAACCCTAAAAGTGTTAAGAAAATTAGTTTAGCAGTACTCAGTGCAGTAGGAAAAATACTATTCAACATGATTAGCACATTAATTATGGAAGATTCATATAGAACTACAAATACAGATTTGTAGACATACTACATGCCAGGATAACACAATTAAGAGATGACAGGAACCTCTCATGCATTTTTGCAGATTAGAATTCTTGTTTTTGAGTGACTATGAAAATGTTTTATGGAACCATTTTTGTATTGCCAGTATTGGATTTTCTAGATGTCAACAGAGTTGCAAACATTACTGTAGCTAGAGTTTTCCTGCCTGGCCCACAGTCGGGACAAATCTCTGTCACCCACCAGTCCCACAGCCAATCAGACCCAACCAGGTGAACACAGAGACTTATATTTCTTACAAACTGTATGGCTGTGGCAGGTTTCTTGCTGAATGTTCTTATATCTTAAATTAATCCATTTTTATAAATCTATACCTTGCCACATGGCTCGTAGCTTACAAGTGTCTTCACATACCGCTTGTCATGGTGGAAGCTGGCAGTGACTCCCTCCACCTTCCTGTTTTCTCTGTTCTCCTCTCTGTTAGTCCTGCCTATACTTCCTGCCTGACCACTGGCCAATCAGCGTTTTATTTATTGACCAATCAGAGTAATTTGACATACAGACCATCCCACAGCACTTCCCCTTTTCTTTTCTTTTCTTTTCTTTTCTTTTCTTTTCTTTTCTTTTCTTTTCTTTTCTTTTCTTTTTTTTAAGGAAGGCTTTAACTTTTACACATCTCCAAAGCCAGCTTGGTATATTTGGGAATTTGGGCATAGCTACTTCCTGCTGGAGGGGAGTGCTGTATCTTATGGGGGCACAAAGAAAATTTTAGGATTATGGAGTAGTCCATGAGGGTGTAACATCTGAGCCAGTTGCCTTGAATCTGATCTGGATGTTGGATTATCTGGGCCATGGTGTCATTGGAGACCTTTCAGGTGGTCTTGACTGGTCAAACCTGATATATATTAATCTGGTACAAATCCATAGCCTCTGGCTTTCTGTGGAAACAAAAGCAGAGCCTCCTTTCCAAAGCAACATATCCTTAAATCCGAATTTTGAAATCAAGGTACCTTTAAAATATACATTTTGGCATAACTCAACAGCTTTTGCAATCAAATGTATTTCTTCAGTTATGAATATCAAAAAGAACATAATCCAGATTCTCTGTGTGGTAGCCATTTTTACATGGCTTATTTTTTTATATTACCTTGAGCCAATTGCTTTAAACTGCAGCATTGTAAGACTGAAACAGCACTGTGGCTGCTGGCTCCAGCCACTTGAGCTTCCCAATATGGCGGTGGTACATTTTCCGCCAACTCTGGAAGCCATCAACTCTCAGAAATAGGGGTTCTATGTTTCTATCAAAGCAGCATGTAGCCCAGAAACCTCTTTTTGTTTTGTACTAGCAAAGGCTAAATCCACCACGCAGCTTAATGTATCACTTGCAGAGGCCTCATTCCCACCAAACTGCAGGTCCAGTGCACATGCCAGAAACCTGCCATAGTAGCTCAAACATGCAGGCTGCCACTAACTTGAGAGAAACAACTAGGAACTGTTTTTAGCTCCGTTTTAGAATCTTATTTCTCAGGTTTTAGATGGAAACTTTTGCCAACACGTTGGGCACCATTTGTAGCTAGAGTTTTCCTGCCTGGCCCACAGTCAGGACAAATCTCTGTCACCTGCCAGTCCCACAGCTGCTCAGACCCAATCAAGTAAACACAGAGACTTATATTGCTTACAAACTGTATAGCCGTGGCAGGCTTCTTGCTAACTGTTCTTATATCTTAAATTAATCCATTTTTATAAATCTATACCTTGCCATGTGGCTCATGGCTTACCGGCATCTTCACATGCTGCTTGTCATGGCGGCGGCTGGCAGTGACTCCCTCCACCTTCCTGTTTTCTCTATTCTCCTCTCTGTTAGTCCTGCCTATACTTCCTGCCTGGCCACTGGCCAATCAGTGTTTTATTTATTGATCAATCAGAGCAATTTGGCATACAGACCATCCCACAGCACTTTACCTCCAAAATGATCCTGCTGACTCACTTACAAATGATTACAAGATAAAGTTTATTTTGCTGTAAGGAGCTGATATACCCTGAAAATATTAGTAGAAGGGTTCTTTCTGTCAGCTCCCTATCATGCCACTCAAGGTGCAGACAAGTTTTCAAAAAGGTTAGATACCTGGGCAAATAGGCAAGTACCAATATGCTATGCTTTTCTGCAGAGGATGCAGTCTTATCTCAGAGTTCCCTTGAACAAGAGGGTAAATGACAGGGCCAGCTTTGAGTCCTACACTAGGGTCTGGCTTACAGTTGCTTTCTCTTACTGGTTTCTGCTCTTTCTTCTTAAGAGGAACCTTAGTGGACATACTTGCTTTCCAAGCTACTTTCAGGGTTTGCCTCAGCTGCAGGTAGCATCCTGGTCCAAGGTCATGAAGTTTTAACTTGATGTCAACCCAGGTAGAAGGTGTGGCCACCTAGCTAAACAATGTAAAGCTCATTTCAGCAACAACTCACCTGATGTCTGGACTGAGCTCCATGTGCTGTGTTCTGCTTCTACCATGCTCCTCCCAAGATACTTTCATGAAGCTAATAAATATCCTGCCTATGAACTAGTAGGAGGAATTCTCATTTCCTCCATTTTCTCAAAGACAGTCCTTCAGAGCCTACAAAAGTGGTCTTGCAGACTTAGGATCCCACATCTTTAAGTCACACCATGCCTGGCATAGCTCTGGCTTTTTTCCCCAAAATTTGAACAAATATTTGTTGAATATGACGTTTTTCAAGATTTTTTCCATTTTACATACCTTTGACAAAACCCAATACCCTTTCATGATAAAGGTTTTGGAGATCAGGAATACAAGGAACATACCAAAACATAATAAAGGAAATTTACACCAAGCCAACAGCCAACATCAAATTAAATGGAGAGAAACTGAATGCCATTCCACTCAAATCAGGAACAAGACAAGGCTGTCCACTCTCCCCATATTTATTCAATATAGTACTTAAATATCTAGCTAGAGCAATAAGACAACAAAAGGAGATCAAGGGGATACAAATTGGAAAGGAAGAAGTCAAACTTGCACTATTTACAGATGATATGACCCCAAAAATTCTACCAGGGAATTCCTACAGCTGATAAACCCCTTCAGTAATGTTTCAGAATACAAGGTTAATTCAAAAAACTCAGTAGCCCTCCTATATACAAATGACAATTGGGCTGAGAAAGAAATCAGAGAAACATCACCCTTTACAATACCCACAAATAATATAAAATACCTTGGGGTAACTCTAACTAAGCAAGTGAAAGACCTGTATGACAAGAACTTTAAGTCTCTGAAGAAAGAAATTGAAGAAAATGTCAGAAAATGGAAAGATCTCCCATGCTCATGAGATGGTAGGATTAACATAGAAAAAATGGTAATCTTACAAAAAGCAATCTACAGACTCAATGCAATCCCCATCAAAATCCCAACATAATTCTTCACAGACCTGGAAAGAACAATATTTAACTTCATAACGAAAAACAAAAAACCCAGAATAGCTAAAACAGTCCTGTACAATAAAGTCATCTTTGGAGGTATCAACATCTCCGACTTCAAGCTCTACTATAGAGCTATAGTAATAAAAAGAGCTCTGGTTTCTTAGTATGCCCTTCTTTCTCTCTATGGCTTCTCAATTACAACCCTGGATGCTGGTGGGGATGGATGACTGGTGTTCACAGATGCCTAGTGTTACGGTGCAATCGCAAGACCTTGAGACCTTTCTGTCGATGACACTGTAATCAGATAGCTCCAATCACTTAAGGAAACACAAGAATTTCCTTTGTCTGAAGATCTTACAAGGGCAATGTTTGTTCATGGTTCTGATTTTTGAAGTATTGCTTGCACCTAATGGGTGAGGATGGAGTCATGAATAAAGGTTTATTGTTCATTTTGCTTACATATTAACCTTAATTGAGTAGCATGGAATGAAGAAGTGAAAGATACACATACAGGAAAGTTTGTATTTAGTAGGTCCATGGCCTCTTATGGAGGCAACCAGCTGTAGCCTAGAAACTAAGGAAACTCAGCAAGTGTGTGTGTGTGTGTGTGTGTGTGTGTGTGTGTGTGTGTGTGCATGTGTTGTGTATATGTGTGTTTTAATACATCTGAATCTGAACTGAGGAGCTGAGGTATTTTATACAGCTAAATGGGGAAGCAAGGTGCCCTGGGTTACTGTTGTGATACAACACCATGACAAAAAAGAAACCTGGGGAGTTTATTTTGCTCACAGTTCCATATAACAGTTCATCAGGGACAGTGAGGACATGAAACATTAGGCAAAAACTGATGCAAGGCTGTAGAGGGTTGCTTACCAGATTGTGCATTATGGGATTGCACAGCCAGTGTTTTGATAGGAACTAGGACCACCAGCTCAGGGATAGCACCCAACACAATGGGCTGGTCCCTCTGGTCCCTCTCATATCAATCATTACTTAAGAAAATGTCCTATAGGCTTGCCCACAGATAGACTTTATGGAGACTTTTTTAAAATTTCAGATTCCTCCTCTCAAATGACTTTATCTTGTGTCAAGTTGACATAAAACCATCAAGCACAGTGTTACTCTCTTTGGTGTTGTGTGGTAGTGTCTCTGTTAGGGAAGCTGGGTCAAATTGTAGTTGGCCTGGAGAAGGAAGCTATGATTGTAAGTTTTACATGCTGTCAACATTGATATGTAGTCCCTGGGGGGGGGGCATTTTTTTTTCTTCAAAACTGAACAGGGAAAGACTTTGCCATTCCCATGGGTATGAGACATTGGAATCCTTGGTATGACCATGCCTTGGTCAACTATATACATTCAACCAAAACTTCATCTACTTCCTACTTGTACCCCAAGGGGGGTAAGTTTATCTGGCATTAAAGAAAGCTCAAGATGAATTATACATAGTTCCTGGCATTCTAGAGAACTCATGTTACCTGTTTTAACAGAAATGCTTCTGCTGAGGAGATATGAGATAAGGGTAAGACTTGCTGGTCATTTTCATCAGGTGAGACAAGTGACTAAATTACAATCCCTTGAAAGAACACAGCATTTTCTTGCCCTTATTTTGCCTCTGTGCTTAAAGGAAGTACATCAGTTAGAACCCCCAATGAGTCTCTGTTCTCTTAATTCCTGGCCTCCATTGAACTCATGATAACCAACGATGACCTTCAATTCCTGATCCTGCTTCTTTCATTTAGCTACTAGGATTATAGGTGTGAACCACCTCTCCTGACTTATGAGATACTGGAGATAAAACTGTAGTCTTTGTTCATGCTATGCAAACATTCTACCAACTGGGAAACATCTTAAGTCCCTCTGTCGTGAAATTCAGCATCTGTGTAGTAGTTAGCATGTATGTGTGTGCTCTAGTTTTGTCCTGCTGCCATATAAAACTCCATGAAAAAAGCACCCTGCATGCCAGGCCATGGTGGCACATGCCTTTAATCCCAGCACTCGGGAGGCAGAGCCAGGCAGATCTCTGTGAGTTCGAGGCCAGCCTTGGCTACCAAGTTCCAGGAAAGGCACAAAGCTACACAGAGAAACCTTGTCTCAAAACAAAAAACAAAAAACAAAAAAAAGCACCCTGCAGAAGAAAGAATTATTTCAGCTTACTACTATTACAATCAATCCATGTGAGTGTATTCAATATGTAACAGAATTTATTAAGATATAAATTGAGGAAATACATTTATAATTACAGAATGGAGTAGACAAAAGAAGTCATCCTCTGTTCTGACTGGGATAGAAACCACCTTTCAGGCAGGAGCAGGATGAAGGGCATGTGACCCTTCTACAACCCCTTATAAGAGTTCATGTACAAGAGCAGGAAGCACCACCTCCTTTGGTCCGTATAGTCCAAGGTCATGAGTATAGCAATTACTACTAGATTATCTCTTTTTGTCTAAATGAGAAGGTCTAATATTAATGCAAACTATATACAATAAGAATGATTATCAAGTATTGTCCAGGAAAAATAAAAATAAGCAAAATAAAAAAATAAACAAAAAATGGAACTCCAACCAACAAGAATAACATCAAACAAGAAAGACATGCTAAATGTCTAGAAATATCCAGAACATAGGTAAATGGCAAATTACCAAGATTACAATAGCTGTCCTACCTTGAAGGTTCTGACTCTAGTACTAATATGTTCTAGCTAAGATATGGGAAAATTGTAACTGTAACTATATAGTCTTCAACTCCATGAAAGACCTGAGAAGGAACATAATAGAGAAAACAGGAGATGGACTCAATCAACTTACAGGAATTTTGCAAGAGTAGACAGAGACAGCTGGAAGCCTGGACAGTCAACTAAAGCCTCTCAGCATCATTGGTGCATTCAAATTGGCTACAGGCCTAGAGTATCTGAGAAATCATTTTCAGAAGCAGGTATTTTGAAAGATTATCTTACCCTGTATTGACAGAGCTCAGTAGTTGCTTATCTTTGTGGCCCACTCATTCTGAAAGGACAGTATTCCTACTGTAAGTAGTCAACACAAGGGCAGTTCTGTGCCCAGGAGGCCATTTTGTGCCAAGAAGAAGACAATCTTCCAAATGGAAATGTCTTAGAAACCCAACATTCTCTTGGGATCAAATCAGTGCTCTAAGATGTAATCATGTCAACAGAATTCTAGGTTATTTAAATGCCATATTCTCTAGGTCTATGAAGTGTTTGAAGATTACATGTCCATCTGACCTATATATCTGTAAATCTGGACAAAATAACTAAAATAACTATAGAGATGGCAAGCATAGGTGACTATAAATCTGTAAGTCCTATCTACCTCAATAACCTAAGGACTAAGGCTTCATGTAAACAAGGTAAACAGTCTGTAAGCAAAAGTACAGTAAAAGGACAATGACCTCAAAATTGTGGCAATACACAAAATAGCTAATGCACAGGTAGAAATGTATAGTGCAATATGACAAAAATTCTAAATACATATCAATATACAAAATATCCAAAACAGAGGTAGAACATACATACAGTATGACAAATAAAATTTTACATTTGTATCAATATACAAACATTTCAAATAAAAGTAGAAATATATGTACATTACAAGAATTATAGCTCTGCATTTGTATCAATATATAATTTATCTTTAATAAGAATATAAACATAACTTATATTTGTATCAATATACAAGAATCCATAACAATGCAATTCATCTAAATCTGATACTTTACTAAATTAGTTTACTATTAGCTGGGCAGTGGTGGTGCACGCCTTTAATCCCAGCACTCAGGAGGCAGAGCCAGACAGATCTCTCTGAGTTCGAGGCCAGACTGGGCTACCAAGTGAATTCCAGGAAAGGCGCAAAGCTACACAGAGAAACCCTGTCTTGAAAAACCAAAAAAAAAAAATCTAAATTAGTTTACTATTATATACAATAATCTACCTTAATATCCCATACCTATCCGTTCCCCTTTTTCTTTTCTTAAGGAGAGTCCCAAGTCCAATATTTTCTTCCACCCCCAACCCTATAACCATTATCCATAACCCTAAGAAACATGAAACTTTTGAGAAAAGAGGCATTGTTTTCTTAGAATTGCTTCCTGCTCTTCAGGGGGTGATGGTATCTCTGTGAGGTCCTGTATGAAAGCTCAGATAGTTAGGTCTCAGTTGGACTAACTGTACATTCTGCAGCCAGTCTCAGAGTACTGGGTTGTATGAGATTCTGGCTAGAAGTGTATTATAATGGACCATCTTATTATGGGACTATTTTGGAGAGTTTTCAGTCTTGGATTGATCATTGAGTAATGACCATGGTGTCATTCTGGACTGAGTAGAGTCATCATTGTGGGGCCCCATCTTTCTTCTGGAGACTTGAGAGATTGCTGTTGGAAAAGATTTAAATACTACTACATACTACTCCATGTTGCAGTCCATCATTGAACAAGATAAGGCCAGGAAGTTAAGCAAAAATGTGAAGCAGAAAACAAGCTGTTTACTGTCTCCCTCACTCACAGGCTCATATATAGCTAGGCAGCTTTTTAATGTAGCCTAGCATCACCTGCTCATGGAATGGTTATGCCTGGATCTTTCTTCATTAATTAGTATTCAATATAATTCCCCCAATTATCTTTGTGGAAGTTCTGTGTCAGACTGAACTCAGTAATCCAAAGCTCATGGGGCAGGTACTCTGGGTGCCTCAGTCCAATACCATAGAATTCCTAGTGTGAGACTCAGACCACTAGGTTAGCACTGGTGCTGTATGTGCTGTGTTGGGTTGATGACTGTAAGCCAGTATTTATGGAGGATGTACTGTGGCTTAGTCATGGATGTAATGCAGCACTCATGCATGATGCAAGAACTATTGGTGGCTGATACATGTGCACGAACTTTGGCAGGGTCATGCCTACTAACCAGCAAACATGGTGCTTGTACTGTTGGGGGCTTAGGCTAATAACTCAACAATCATTGTAAATGCTGTTCTACTCAAGCATGACTGGTTTATGAAATGTGGAATAGTTGCACCAGTAACCCAACACTCATGGTGCATGTCTGTAGAATACTCATGCCTATAACCCCACATTTTTCTTGCATGCACTGTGTTGACCCCATGGCTGTCACCCAAAACTTATGGATCATATACTGTGGAAGAATCCAACCTTAATGCAGCAATCATGGCTCATGTACTATGTGAGATTGACACCAGCATGTCAGCACCTATGGTACATGTACTGTCAGAGGCTCACGCCTGTATCCAAACATTCGTAAAGCATGTACTGTATGAGGCTAACAGAAGTATCCCAGAAAACATGATTCTTTTTTTCTAGGAGGGCTATGCCTACAACCCAGAATGCATGTTGCATGTACTGTGGGGTCCCATGGCTTCAATCTGTCCCCCATGGTGCATGTACTGTGGAGGCTTACATCTGGATCTCAAGATTCATTGTTTTGTACTGTGGTAGGTTTACATCTGTGACCCAGCACCCATTGTAAATGCATTGTGTGAGACTCAATACAGTAATCCAGAATTTATGCTGCATTGTACTGTGGGCATCTCATGCCAATAACCTAGAATTCATTGTAAGTGACCTTGCGAAACTTAAACTAGTGTGTCAGCGTGCATACTGTATGTATTCAGTGCATTCATGGCGCTAAGACAGCGTTCATGGTGCATGTACTATGCTTTGCTCATGGATATAGTGCAGCAACCATGTATCATTGTTCTAGGCTGCCTGGGGCCAGCTTTGGTAGTGTCCAGGTTCCAGAGAGGAGGTAAGGAGTTGGCCAGGGAAGGATGAGTGAGTCATGATGGTAGAGAGAATCTTTCACCCTGACTAGCCAGCAGTCAGAATGCTTCTTTATTTATACAGAATTTCGAAAGCAGGGTTAGATTCATATTGTTCTAAAACAGATCATATTATGTTTAACTTTTTCTCTTACACTTCTAGAGTCATAAGTTTAGTCATAATTGATAAGTCATCATAGACAAAAGGTATTGTTTTAAGATGTGTTATATTTGTTTATGGTGTGAATCATTTGTTTGAATGATGCAAAGTTGTGTTAGGTTCTTTTATGTTGAATCTGCTTAACTCTGAGAAGCTGTGTTACTCTTGGCCTGTCTAAAACACCTGATTGGTCTAATAAAGAGCCGAGTGGACAATATCAAGGCAGGAGAAAGGATAGACAGAGCTGGCAAGCAGAAAGAATAAATAGGAGAAATATGGGAAGAAATGATTGAAGAAGGAGCAAGAACAAAGAGAGGAGGCTACTAGGTGCCAGCCACAGAGTAAGAGTGAGAGTAAGATATACAGAAATAAGAAAAGGAAAAAGCCCAGAGGCAAAAGGTAGATGGGATAATTGAAGTCAAGAAAAGCTGGGTAGAAACAAGCCAAACTAAGGCTAGGCATTTATAAGAAATACTAAGGCCCCATATATATTTCATTGGGAGTTGGGTAGTGCATCCTCCCAAAAAGCCAATGAGTAAAAAAACAACCAAGAACACATAGGTGTGTGGCTTTATGACTGTCTCGAGTTTGATTCCACTGATCAATTTGTCTGTTTTTATGTGAATACCATGAGGTTTTTATATCTATAACTTTGTAGTAGAGCTTGAAATCAGGGATGTTGATATCTCCAGAAGTTCTTTTCCTATACAGGATGGGATTTTGCTATTCTGTATTTTTTGTTTTTCCACATGAAGTTGAGTATTTTTCTTTCAAAATTTATAAACAATTGTGTTAGAATTTCTATGGGGATTGGGCAAGATGGCCATTTATACTGTTAATCCTGTGAATACATGAGCATGGGTTATCTTTCCATCATCTGATATGGTCTTCAATTTCTTTCTTCAAAGACTTATAGTTCTTGTCATGCAGATATTTCACTTGCCTAAAATTACACCAACTTATTTCATGTAATTTGTGGTTCTTGTGAAGGATGTTGTTTTCCTGATTTCTTTCACATCCCATTTGTATATAGGAGGATTTTTTAAAGTTACTCTTGTAGCCAGCCATTATTTGAAGGTGTTTATCAGCAGTTTGCATTCCCTGATATAATTTTTGTGGTCACTTATGTATACTATCATCATCTGTGAATAATGAATCATTGAAATTTCCATTTCAATTTGTATCCCCTTGATCTCCTTTAGTTTTCCTATTGTTGTAGCTAGAACTTCAGGTACTATTTTGAGTAAATGTGGAGAAGGTAAGTTCCTGTCGAACAGTTCTTTCACTTGTTTGGCTAGAGTTACCCCAAGATATTTTATGTTATTTGTGGCTATTGTAAAGGGTGTTGTTTCTCTGATTTCCTTCTCAGCCTCCTTATCATTTGTATATGGAAGTGCTGCTAATTTTTGGAGTTAATCTTGTATCCTGCCACATTAATGTTTTCTCTGCTGTAAGGGTTCCCTGATTGAACTTTTGTGGTCACTTCTTGTATACATTCATATCATGGGCAAATAGAGGATTTAGATTTTTCCTTTCCAATCTGTATCTAGGTTGTCTTTAATTGCTTTGTTTTTTCCTTGACCCAGTGGTCATTCAGTAGAGAGTTGCTCAGTTTCCATTAGTTTGTAGGATTTTGTAGCTTGTGTTGTTTCTGAACTCTAACCCATGGTGATGGATAAGGTATAGGGGGTCATTAGAATATTTTTGTACCTGTTGAGATTTGCTTTATGACCAAGTATGTGATCAGTTTTAGATAAGGTTCCATAAGGTGCTGAGAAGAAGGTATACTCTTTTGTATTTAGAGGAAATGTTTTGTAGATGTCTGTTAAGTCCATTTGAGTCACACCATCTGGTAGTTCCCTTTTTTCTCTGTTAAGTTTCTGTCTGGCAGACTTGTCCACTGGTGAGAGTGGGGTGTTGAAGTCTCCCACTATTAATATGTGGGGTTTGATATGGGATTTGAGCTTTAGTAATGTTTCTTTTATAAATGTGAGTGCCCTTGTATTTGGGTCATAGATGTTCAGAACTGAGACTTCCTCTTGATGGATTTTCCTTCTATGAGTATGAAAAACCCTCCATCTCTTTTGATTAATTTTAGCTTGAAGTCTATTTTGTTACATATTAGGATAGCTATACCAGGTTTGAGTCTTAGGTACATTTGATTGGGATATCATTTCCCAATACTTTACTCTGAAGAAATATCTGTCTTTGAAGTTAATATGTATCCTTTGTATGCACCAAAATGATGGATCTACTTTTCATATCCATTCTCTTAGCCAGTGTCCCTTTATTCATGAATTCAGTCCATTGATAGTAAGAGATAGTAATGACCAGTGGTTGTTAATTCCTGTAATTTTTGTTTTGGTGGTGGTGGTGTATGTTTCCTTTCTTTGGGATTTGCTGGTGTTAGGTTATTGCCTGTGTTTTGGTGTGTGCAGCTAACTTCCTTGGGTTGGTTTTTTCTTCATGATATCTTCGGTAGTACTGGATTTGTGAATAGGTAATGTTTAAATCTTGTTTTTTCATGGGATATCTTGTTTTCTCCATGTATGGTGAGTCATAGCTTTGCTGAGTATAGCAGCCTGGGCTGGCATCTATGGTTTCTCAGTGTCTCCAAAACTTCTGTTTAGGACCTTCTGCCTTCTAGAGTCTCCACTGAAAGTCAGGTGTAATTTTGATAAATCTACCTTTATATGTTACTTGGTTTTTTTCCCTCACAACTCTTAACATTCTGTCTTTATTCTGTATGTTTAGCGTTTTGATTACTATATGGCTAGGGGACTTTTCCTTGGTCCAGCCTATTTCACTTTTCTGTAATAGTCTTGTACCATTATAGGTTGGGAAAGTTTTCTTCTATGATTTTGTTGAATATGTTTCCTGTGCCTATGAGCTGGGATTCTTCTTCTATCCCTATTATTTTTAAGTTTAATCTTTTTGTGGTGTGTCAGATTTCCTGGATGTTTTGTGTTAGCAATTTTTTGGATTTAACATTTTCTTTGACTGATGAATCTATTTCCTCCACCGTATCTTCAACACCTGAGAGTCTTTCTTCCATCTCTTTTATTATGTTGGTAATGTTTGCATCTGTAGTTCCTGTTTGCTTCCCCATATTTAGCATTTCCAGAATCCCTGAGTTTGTGTTTTCTTTACTTTTTTTCTATTTCAATTTTCAAGTCTTAAACTGTTTTAATTTCCCTGTTTCTCCTTCTTTGCTTTCTTTAAGGGATTTGTTGATTTCTTCCAATTTTGTTTTACTTTTTTTCAATTTCTTTAAGAGAATTTTTCATTTCCTCCTTAAGGACCTCTATCATCTTTATAACATTATTTTTAAGGTCATTTTCTTGTGTTTCCACTGTATTGGAATGTTCAGGTCTTGCTGTTGGAGGATCACTGGGTTCTTCTGGTGGTATGATCTTGCTCTTTTGGTTGTTGTATATATTCTTACACTGGCATTTATTCATCTGTTCTTCCAACTGTATGGGTCATGCTATGTAGTCTGCTGAGGTTGTGGGGAAGGGCTGGTCACAGAGAGAATGTTCAGGTGTCTGGGGTTGAGTAGCAGAGTTGGTCTTGGAGGTGGTGGTGGTGGTGCAGCCTGGAGGCAGGTCTCCCACCTGCTTGCTGGCTGGTGGGGTTTGCAACAGAACAGTGGAGTTCCACCAGTCTTGGGGGCAGGGCCAAGATGCTTTTCTGGTGCTGAGATGGGAGAGAGAAGAACATGGGATGTGCCTTGGGGTTTAGGATCTGTATGTTGGGGCAATTGAGTTGGGAGACCAGTCACTCACCTGTTCTTCCAACTGGTGTCATTTTTGCCTGTGCCTATGTAGTCTCCTAGGGTTACAGGGGAGGTCTGGGCATGGGAAGGATGTTAAGATATATGGGGTTGAGAAGCAGAGAAGGTTTTGGAGGATCAGGGTCTAGTGGGTGGCAGGGGTGGTGATACAGCCTGGAGGCAGCTCTCTTGCCTGCTTGCTGGTAGATGGGGACTGCGCCAGAACAATGGAGTTCCACCCAGGTAGATACCATTTAAATTGGACTTTGTCATAGGATAGCTTGTTTCCTCAATTTATAGTGATTGAAATTTTGCCAGGTTTAGGAGTCTGGCCTGGCATCTGTGGTCTTTTAGAGTCAGCAAGACATCTGTCCATGCTTTTCTGGCTTTTAGAGTACTCATTCAAAAGTCAGGTGTAATACAGCTGCCCTTAGATGTTACTTGTACTTTTTCCCTTGCAGCTTTTAATATTCTTTCTTTGTGCTGTATGTTTAGTGTTTACATTATTATATCAGGGTCAGACCATCTTTTTTGATCCAATTTACTTGGTGTCCTTATTTATTTATTTTTCATTTTACATGCCGACCCCAGTTCCCCATCCCCCCCATTCTTCATGCCCCTCACCTCTCCCCCCTCATACCCCATCTACTCCTCAGAGGGTGTCAGGCCTCCTTTGGGGAGTTAACAAAGTCTGGCATATGAAGTTGAGGCTGGGCCAAGCTCCTCCCCTCTGCATCAAAGCTGAGCAACTTATCCTACCCTAGGGAATGGGCTGCAAAAAGTCAGTTCATATACCCTGGATAAGTTCTAGTTCCACTGTCAGGGGCCCCACAAATGGATCAAGACACATAACTGTCACCCACAATTCAGAGGGCCTAGTTTGGTCCCATGCAGGTTCCCCAGCTGACTGCCCAGAGTCCATGAGCTCCTACAAGCTTGAATCAGCTGTCTCTGTGGTTTTCCTCATCATGACCCCTCTTGGTCATATGATCTCTCTTCCCTTTTTTCAACTGAACCACAGGAGCTCATCCCAGTGCTTGGCACTGGATCTCAACATCTGTTTCTATCAGTTACTGGATGTAGGTTCTATGATGACAATTAGGGTAGCCAGTAATCTGATTACAGGGGAAGGACAACTCAGGGATTCTCTTTGCTATTGCTAGGAGTCTTAGATGGGACATCCTTATGAATTCCTGGGAATTTCCTTAGCACCAGGTTTCTTCCTAACCCTGTAATGGCTCCCTCTATCAAGGTATCTCTTTGAATGCTCTCCCTCTCAGTCTCTCCTCCAACTCAGCCATCTTGATTTCTCATGTCCCCATCCCCCATCCCTTCCTTTTATGCCTCCCTCCCAGTTTACCCAGGATGTCTACTAGTAACTAGCTAACTACCAGGGTTTGTGAAGTCTTTAGTCTTGAAGAAGTACATACAACCAACACTGTATTAAAGCAGCACAGTCCTTAACTATATTCTTTTAAAAATTCCTTATACACATAGATAAATGTATTCCCTATCAAGGAGATTTCACTCTGCTGCAGATGGAGTCTATTAAACAAAACCAATCAAAATGCAGAATTTAGAAACCTGTACAATTGGATACATCTACCAAACCATTCCCAAATCTGATGCTCAGGAAAAATATTATCAAATGTTGTGTAGAAAGATTGTAAGACTGAGGGAGTTGCTGTGATATGATATCTTCTAGTAATTTCAAAGCTATACCCATAGTTGTCTAACTAAAATGGCTGCCTAATCATGAGATGAACAAGGAAAGCAACAATAGGCAGGCCAAGGTGGACTGGGAAGGACAAGGATACCTCAACCCCTCAAAAACAATGAAGTTTCCATTTCTAAAATTTTCATTCCAAAAGACAATTAAGAAATCATCTCCCACATGAAAGACCAATCCAATTAGTTATCCAATACCAAAGATCGAGCCCTGAAAATATACATACAAGGAACATTATATAAACTTAGTTGCCAATATTAAGGAATTTGTACCCCGGACTTCCTGTAGGGACAAGAGGTGAGTGCCTGGGCTCAGCCTAGATCCCATCCCTCAGCACCAGCCACTCTGGGGACGACCTGGCCAACTTGGCTCCAGGTTCTGGCCACCAAGCAAGTTCCCATCTACCCCTACTGGGAAGGCTCCCCTTCTCCAAGACTCCCTGCAGACTCTGCAATCTCCAAGCCCTGCCCCCACGCCCATCATTGCCTGAGACCCCAGCCACTTCCTGAGACTTGGAGACCAGCTCCCAGTGCCCATCCTGCCCCAGACTTCCCATCTGGACAAGAGCTCCCATCCTGCCACAGACTTCCCAAATGGACAAGAGAGCTCCCATCTGGACAAGAGAGAGAGAGAGACTTCCTGAATCTGTCAGCTCTGTCTGCACCAAGTGCACTGATAAGACCAAGAATGAACCACAAGGAGATGGGCAGACGTCAAGGCAGAAGTACATACAACAAAATGAAGAGCAATACAGCATCAATAGAACCTAGCCCTCCGCCAACATCTAGAACTGAACATCAAAAATTGGAAGAATCAGAAGAAAACAGCCTTATGAATAACATCATGAAGAAAATAGAGGCTTATATAGAGGAAAAGACAAACAAAAAATGGGAAGAATGCTATAAAAAACTAGAGGAAAGGACAAATAAAGTAGAAGAAAACAATAAAGCCCTGGAAGAAAACAATAAAGCCCTGAAAGAAAATCATGAAAAAATAATGAAACAGATGATGGAAACAGTCCAAGACCTAAAAAGGGAAATAGAAAAAATAAGAAGACACTAACAGAGGGAATGCTGGAAATAGAAAATCTGAGTAAACGAACTGTAGTGGTAACGCCCGCATTACCGATACCCGTTCACCATGTCCGAGCGAAGGGCTGTGGATTAAAAATAGAGACAAGAGACAGCGAGTCATTCGCCATGACTGAATGCCAAATGCCATTTATTGAAAGAGGGAAGAAACCTTAAATACAGGCTTACAACACAAATGGAGGATCCCCGGAGGGCAGAAGTTCGCTACCAATGGTCTACATTCTAGACCCAATGTTCTACATTCTTGCATCTAAGTTGTTTACACCAAAATACAGGATACAGGAACAAAGAACCTCCAGTGAGCTCTCCAGTGATCCTTAGGTGAGAAGGAGACCGGCAGGGAATCTGAATAGGAGGACATCTGGTAAAGGTCAGCAAGCAAGGCGGCAGCCACTCACAGTCGGGGCCAGGGCCCATGGCGCCCACAACAAACGGGAACTTCAGATGCAAGTATAACCAACAGAATGCAAGAGATGGAAGAGAGGATCTCCGGCATTGGAGATATGGTAGAAGAAATAGATTCATCAGTCAATGAAAACATTAAAGCCAACAATGTCATGATCCAAAATGTCCAAGAAATGTGGGACACCATGAAAAGACCAAACCTATGAATAATAGGGATAGAAGAAGGAGAAGAATACCAACTCAAACTCACAGAAAATATATTCAACAAGATCATAGAAGAAAACTATCCCAACCTAAAGAAGGAAATGCCTATGAAGATACAAGAAGCCTATAGAACACCAAAGAGACTAGAACCCCCAAAAAGTCCCCTTGCCACATAATAATTAAACAACTAAATGCACAGAATAAAGAAAGAATATTAAGAGCAGCAAAGGAAAAAGGCCAAGTGAATTATCAAGGCAAACCCATCAGAATAACAATGGAGACTTTGAAAGCCAGAAGGACCTGGGCAGAGGTAATGCAGACACATGGATGCCAGCCTAGAATAATTAAGAAAGGGCAAGACAGCTAAAGATTTTAAATAAAAAAGGAAATCTTCCAAATAGAGAAGAGGAAAGGAAATTCCTGTTAGAAATGGGAGAAAAAAATTTAATCAAGAAAAAAGAATTTTCCAGGTAAAAAGGGGAAAAATTTTGAAACTAGGCCTAAAGATTGGGGCCCTGTAGAGGAAGGATAAAAGCCTCTTCCCAGTGGTAATGGAGGAAGAAAAGACTTTTTCCAATTGTAGATTTTTCAGGACAGCTGAAACTCTGAGCTCTTTCTCCCTGCCAGTGCAGAGTGGCAGCATCTGAATTACAAAGAATCAGCAGGTAGGCCTCATTGCTGCTGGCTGAACAGCAAGGGAGCCCAGAGGTTAGAAGTTTTGCTGTCTGTTTGCTTATTTTGGTTTAAATGTTTTTCATTTTTTCCTCTGAGTGGGAATAATTCAATATTTAGGATCCCTTCATGGGAAATGTTTTTGTTTTCCCTTATGGTAGGAATAACTCATTGTTAGGTAGTCCCTTCATGGGTGTAGGAAGTTTAAACGTGAGTTTGTGTGTGTATGGCGCGCGCCCAGTGGTGGCAGACAAAGGCTTGACAGGTATGCACCGGTGGGAGGCACAGCTGCAATGGAGTGTGGATGGAGCACATGAGCACTGGGCGGATCAAAGCCTAAGCCGCAGCCAGAGGCCAGGAAGGGACAGGCGCTAAAAGTTTAAATGGGCCTAAGTTCTGGTGAAAAATGGTTTCGGTCAGGACATAGAATGCTGTCAATGCTGTTTGAATAAAGGATGTTCTGTTCTTTTGATTGTCTTAATAAATGTTTGGATAAATGTTTGGATTCTCATGGTAGATAAACTAAAGGAACAGGATACATAATTTTGAACTATATATTAGGTGTGCTCTTGCTGTTGATCATTACTGAAAATTTGGTTCTGCTCTTTAAGTTGCTTTTAGAATTCTATAGAAATATAACACCTGAAATGGATTGGGTTGTTAGCTTATTAAATAATGTTGTTGCTAAAATAAACCCATAAAATATAATCTCTTACTGATAAAGAGGTTACAAAATTATTTTTCCAGTAAATAAAATACAGGTAAATTGTTTGGTCCACATTGTTTATATTGGCTATTTGTGCTAATGTGTTACTTGGATCTATAAAAAAGGATCCTCTTTTTAAGATTTTATAAAAATACTCAAGAGTATTGCCTAAAATTACCTCTTCATATCCTATAGAAATTGTATTTAATGCTGTTATAATTGGCACATGTAAAAAGGACCATAGAAATAGAAGCTGATGGTGGTATTGCTCAATTATTATTGCTTTCATGTTTTAAATGCAAAATGGTATCTATATGTAGAACTGGAGGCTTTGGAAGTACAGGAGAAAAGGTGTTTTGACAAACAGTTATCAATGATAAACAGCCTAAATTAAAAATAAAATTATATGGGATTGAGATTGAAAGATTATTGGATTCTGGTGCTGGATATACCTATCATTTCACAAGAATCCTAAGATCTCAACTGACCTCTTAAAGAAGTCAGGAAAATGGTGGCTATTATAAGATCTTAGAGCTGTAAATAAAACCATGCTGCTCGTGGGAGCAACACAGCCTGGCTTGCCTGCCCCTGTGGCAATTCTTAAGCATTGGCACTTAATTGTGGTTGACTTGAGGGATTGTTTCCTCACTATTCCTTTGCATCCCGAGAACAGTCCTCGATTTGCATTTAGTGTTCCATCTGAAAATTTCAAAGAACCTTATCAGAGATATCAGTGGGTGGTCTTGCCCCAAGGAATGGCCAATAGCCCTACTATATGTCAAATTCATGTGTCTTTGGCCATAGCTTTAGTTTGAAAAGCTTTTCCAGATGTTTATATAATTCACTATATGGATGGTATTTTATGGTTGCTAAAGATAAAAAAAAAAAAACCAACTTGTTTTTGATGCCTTTTCTAAATTACAAGAGGTTCTTAGCCTGGCTAATTTACAAATAGCCCCAGAAAGGGTACAGGTATCCTTTCCCTATCATTATTAGGTCATGAATTGTTATGCACAGGCATATGTCCAAAAAGATTACTCTGCGTACGGATCAACTATGCACGCTTAATGATTTCCAAACCTTTCTGGGAGATATTCAATGGCTTCATTCCACTTTAAAGATTCCAACAGGTCAATTTCATCCTTTGTATGATGTCTTAAAGGGCGACCCTGACCCTTTCTCTCCCTGTGAATTAACAGCTGAAGGGCATACAGCCCTACAATGTGTGCAAGAGGCCCTGGAGCAGGCTCACATGCATTATATAGATCCGTCTTCTCCCTTATTGTATTTGATATTTTGTTTTTCCCATTCACCTACTGGAGTGTTTTGGCAAACAGGTCCTATTCTATGGGTACATTCCCCAGCTTCTCCAGTGAAAACCATTACTCCTTATCCTCAGGTTATTGCTCAGATTATATTTAAGGGAATCAAGATCAGTGTTCAAACTTTTGATAAGGAGCCAGATATTGTGGTGACCCCATACACCCAGTGTCAAATAGCTAATGATAATGATTGGGCCATACTGACATGCTCCATGCAGGGTCAGTTTGATACTCACTACCCCTCCAATGATGTGTGTAAATTTTTTAAATTGCATCCTATTATATTTCCCAAGATAGTACAGATGACTCCTATTCCTCAGGCCCGTGTGGTATTCACTGATGGCACTTCACGTGGTTTTGCTGTGGTAGTTTCTGGTAACATAGTGAAGAGAATGAAAGTTCAGGGCACTTCTGCCCAGATGGTGGGGGTATAGGCACTGTTGCTTGCTTTACAGATGTTTTCTGATGAGCTTCTAAACATTTATACTGATAGCCAATATGTGACACATGCAGTTATGCCTTTGGAGACAGCAGCCTACATACCATCCATTTCTCCCATTCATGAATATTTTTTGCAAGTGCAAGGACTTATATGGTCCTGCTCACATAACCTTTATGTGGGCCATATTAGAGCTCATATTCAATTGCCTGTACCTCTAAGTGAAGGTAATCAGATTTCTGACGCCATTACTCGTATGGCTGTCACATTAGTTTGTTCTGCCTTTGATAAGGCTACTCAGTTGCATCAACATTATCATCTTAATGCTGGATCTCTTCGTCATCATACGGGCATAACCCGGAACAAGCCATCCAGATAGTTAAATCATGTCCTATTTGTGCTGAATTTTTACCTGTTCCTCATTTGGGAGTTAATCCCTGAGGACTTTTACCTAATCATGTGTGGAAAATGGACTTCACACATGTGCCTTCCTTTGGAAAATTACAATATGTCCATGTGTCTATTGGTACATATTCCTCTCTAATTTTTGCTTCTGCCCATTCAGGGGAAAAGGTTAAAGATGTAAAGAATCATTGTCTTCATGCTTTTGCTTACATGGGAGTGCCAAAATGCATAAAAACTGATAATGGTCCCGCCTACAGCAGTACGGGATTTTCAAAATTCTGCCAAGATTTTTCTATCCTTAATAAGACTGGTATTCCTTGTAATCCTCAAGGACAGGCCTTGAACATTGCCATTGTACCTTAAAAACATATATTGCTAAAGTAAAAAGGGGGGATCTAGGGACTCATCTCTCCTCTCCATATTCTATACTTTCCCTTGTTTTATATACTTTAAAATTTTAATTGGTGGACTCTACTGGAGTATCTGCTGCAGATAAGCACTGGAGGGTTCCTGTTGCAAATCATCCTCTGGTGTGATGGACAGATCTTTCTACTGGCACTTGGAGGGGACCCGATCCAGTGTTGGTGTGGGCCCGGGGATCTGTTTGTGTCTTTCCACAGGACAATGAGGTTCCTCTTTGGGTTCCTGAGTGCTGAGTGTGCCCTGTGGCTGCTGCTGAATCCCAACATGGCAGAGACCTATTGGGCCTTCTTGAAGAACTCTCTCCTTCTGATGCCAATGGGGATTAAGAGGCCAATATGGCTAGCCTTGGCAAACATTAATGTAAGCCTAGGAACTGTAGCCATGCGGTTGGATTCTCCAGAAGGTAATGTATGGTAACTGCTCTTTCAAGTATGTTTAATAATGTGTCACTCAGACACCTTGGAGCTTAAGAATAACCCTGAAGGTCACTGACCTCCATTTATTAACAGTAGCATGCCAGCTAAGCCTTTTCACATTTTGCAACCCTCTTCAAGCTGGTGTAGTACCCTACTTTTCAGGAATGGCTCTGTGCAACATCTATTGGCCTCCCAAAATTCATTTAGCCCCCTTTGAAGATACCTTAAAATTTGTGAGCCTGAATGTAGCCATTATGAGACCATTAGTTCTGCTCCTTGTTTGTTGTCTGTTTTTCTTTATGGTTCTCAGTTTTTCTTTTGCAGAGCTGCCAGCTTAAGAAAGGCTGGGATCAAGAAAAATGGGCCTTGGCGGTTGATGTTCCTGGAGCTGTGTCCACGCCAGTGGACTGTGGCAGTTAGATACAGATGATGCTCACATGCTCCAGAAGAGACTCTGACATCGCTGTTGCCATTGTTGCTATTATAGCTGTGGTGGCCACTGCTGCTACTGTTTCTGGGATTGCAATTTCATAATTGGTTACTACAACTAGCACAATGGAGACCCTGGCAGCAAAAGTAGCTACCACAGTTAATTAATCTTCCATTCTATTGGGCATGATAAATTTAATTCAACAGTTATATACATTTGAATTGGCTTTGTAAGTTGTAAAATTTAAAACTCAAGTTCCATTTGCCTTTATGATATCATCTTACGAGGACTCCAATTTGCATAAAGCTCAAAGGAAGGGAATGGTTCAATTGCCTTTAGCCTCCTGGCTATGGGTGGGTTAGGTCTTCTGTTGGTCTTTTCTGTGTCACACAGATTGCAAGCCCAGTGCCACTTTGAGATCTTTGGCAACAGTTTACTCTACAGCTCACATGGTTGAGCCTGTATCATAATGAGTATTCAGAGACTGGTAATGCTTGGGGGGGCACTCACCAACCTAAGACAGAGCACTTGTGTGGCCTGGGCAGGTGTCTCCATGACAGGTAAGGTGACCTGCTTACATCCCACATAATCTAAGTCAGAAGCTCATTTTTTAGTAAATAGGGGGGACCTGTAGGGCGCTGGTCTCCTCCCATATTGAGTAAAGCCACTGCCTGCTTGCTGACCTTGACCAGATGTCCTCCCTATGATAATTCCCTGCCGGTATCCACCTTTCTGAATGCTTAAGGGAAGTTCCTTGTTTGTGTATCCTGCATATAGAGCGTTAACAGCTTAGATGCAAGATTGTAAACATCAATAGTGAACTTCTGCCCTCTGGGGTTCTCCCATTGTGCTGTAAGCCTGTATTTAAGGTTTCTTCCCTCTTTTAATAAATGGCATTTGGCATTCTGCTGAGGCAAATGACCTGCTGTCTTTTGTCTCTGTTTTTTTGATCCACAGCCCCTTGCTCAGACATGGTGAATGGGTGGTGGTAGCTCGGGCGTTATCACTACACAAACACACTAGTATTGCACAAACAAGCATAGAACTGCATGCACACAAGCTTACACACTCCAAATTGGTAAATAATTTTTAGAATCATGTGAAATTATCTACTCTAGTAAATAAATAGTCTGTACACATTCATTAGTACTCCTGTTGTAAAACTAACAGTTCAGGAATATATCTTTAGGGTCTTCTCACTCATTTTCAGTGTTTCTATTTTTCTTGTGGCATGTGTCCTGAAAAACTATCCTTGGACCATGTGGCCTATGCATTCCCCCTTTTTTTTTTATGCCTTCAGGAGCATGTTTATTGTGTTTGAGATGATACATCAGTGCTCTCTGAGCTACAAAGGGTAAAAGGAAATCCTCTCATTACAAACTGACAAAGGGAAAAAAAAACAAACTGACAAAGGTAAAAGGTAAAACATTTTCACAACAGCATGAACCACATACTCAGAAATAGATCTGGGCTTAATACAAATGACATAATTCCTAGTCATCTACAGCTACTTTTATAACTTCATACAGATAATGAATTAGGCTAAAATGCACTATAATATTTGGTAGACTTCAGGACCAGTATCCTTAGTACATCACAAAATACATTTTGATATCCCAAAGAAGCAAGACTTGCAAGTAGGCTTTTTTTTTTTTGTTTGTTTGTTTGTTTGAGACAGGGTTTCTCTGTGTAGCTTTGCACCTTTCCTGGAGCTCACTTGGTAGCCCAGGCTGGCCTCGAACTCAGAGAGATCTGTCTGGCTCTGCCTCCTGAGTGCTGGGATTAAAGGCGTGCGCCACCACCGCCCAGCTGCAAGTAGGCATTTTAAACATAACTAATCTACAGCTACGAAGTTCTACTCTTTAGAGCATTTACCTTTTGGGGGAGTCTCCCAGTCTCCAAAGGATAAAGGCAGAGAGTAGAATCAGTATAAGATATACACAGAATTCCGTATTGTAAAGGCTATAAAGATCCGCAGCACAGTGGAAAGAGGCCTTCTGCTCCTTCACACTGCATACAAATTATGAGAATTATGTTGCGTATCTCTTGGTCCACTGTCTGGCTATCCTGTCATGTTCTGCTCTGTTGGTCAAATACTGAGTGGCTATGCTTCCAACCAGAGGATCCGCAGGGTTGCAGTCTGTCAAAAGGGAACAAATAGAGAGCAAAACTTTTGAAACAGTCAAAGCAGGACTCCAGTTGTCTTTTAGAATATCGAGGCAGATGACTTCCTGACTGTTGATGTTGCAGTGATAGATTCTGGTGCGGAAGGTAACCTTTGGTGGCTTAAATGGATAATCTGAAGAAAATGTGATATCCAGAAATAAAACACCACCTTCATATATAGAACCTGGCGGACCAAGTATAGTTGACCTCCATTCATAAATGTTATCTCCTTTAGGCCCAGCACTGCAGTTGGGAGGAGGATCAAGGGTGATTTCAGCTAGTTCCTTCTGAATTCTTTTAGCACTAGTGGATAGCTTAGCAGTCCTTTTGCTAGAAAGGTTGGTGTTTTTCTTCTGCTGGGTGGCAGAAGGTTTTCCTTCTTCCTGTTCCTCAGGCTCTGGAGCAGCAGGGTCTTGCTGGTCCGCATCTGAACTGCCACTGCTGGTACTGGGGCTCTCATCATCCGACCTTTGCCTATCACTGGACATCTTGGTGAAGCTATCTCTGGGAAAACTTCCTGTTAGTCGCCCATATGCTTATTTACGGTGGCGGGTCCTCCCGTGTGCACCGAAAGCCTTAGAACACAGCACTCAAATTAAAAAAGAAAGCAAGAAAGAAAATCAACTGGCAGCTGCTCCACAAGCCGTCCCCACGGCCAGTGGCGAGGATTCACCCGGGCAAGCTGGAGCTGCCATCCGGGGAAGGGCAGGATCCAAACAACACCTTCTGCAAAGCTCCCGGTGCCACCGACGTTCCCCGCTCGATTCCTCCCTCCCCACCGACATTTTGTCAGGAAAAAAAAAAGAAAGGAAAAAAAAATCCGCAAAGCGGCCAAAAGCCCGAGGGCAAAACAAACAAACAAACAAAAGCCCTCCCCCAACCCCCACCCCCAGAAGTGCAACAATTTGGTGCGGCCCTCCCCGGGGCAAGCACCAGGGCCACGCAGCTCCGCGGTCCTTTGTGGGGAGGGCTGTTAGTTATTTAGCTGCGTTGTGTTCTTACCCTGCAAGGAAGTGTCACGAAACACGACAGAATCCGCTTATAAGAGTTGATTAGAGATAAAGGGATAGAGAGTGCGCAGGCCTGTGGGAGAGACACGTGCGTGGAGAAGAGGAAGAGAGAGAGCCAGGAATATGGCGCTCTGCTTTAAAACCGGCTGGGGGCGTGGCCAGGTCACGTCAATACTCCACGCGTGTGCGTAGATCACATGGTCACGTTGCGCGCTTACGTGGCCATGTAACGTCACGGATCCTGGTTACACGATATGCCTTGACACAGAACTTGCTAGGCGGAGGTGTCCAGGTCCGCCAGGTATCCTGGTTACGAGAGACACCCTGACCCGGAAATGCCTATCTTGACTGGGATTGGCTAGGCGGAAGTGTCTGCCTGGTATGTGCGACCGTGGGGGCGTGTTGTGAACCCAGCCCCACCCCCAGAAGTGCAACAAATTGGCATGGCCCGCCCCAGGGCAAGCATCAGGGCCACGCAGCTCTGCGGTCCTTTGTGGGGAGGGCCACGCAGGGGACTGCGCCACTGCGCCCGCCCACCCGCCCTCTCGCTCGCCTGCCCGCCCACCGCCTGCCAGCCTGCGCTGCTGATGGAAGAGCGTGGCTGACTCACATTCTCTTTTTATAACTGGCTTAAGCATACTTAGTTAATGAGGAAGAAGCAATGAGTGAAACATGTGACATGTGAAAATGTGTCTGGGGGGCTGGAGATTGGCTCAGTGGTTAAGAGCACTGGCTGCTCTTCCAGAGGACACAGGTTCAATTCTCAGCACATGGCAGCTCACAACTATCTGTAACTCCAAGATCTGAAACTTTACATAGACATACATGCAGGCAAAAGCACCAATGCAAATAAATTAAAAATAAATAAATTAGAAAAAAAAAGAAAAAAAAAAGATGTGTCTAAGTCTGACAAGTATCACATGTTTTGATGGGTCCAAGTTGTCATTCTCAATGAAACCACTGAACTGAAAATTTTCTCATGATTTATTTGAATAGTTTAGACACACATGTGTGATGTATATTCCCTCATCTTTTTTTCTTTGAACAATAATCCTGCTGAAACTATTTTGTTTAATCATCTCTGTGTTATGCTGATGATGCTGGGTAAGTTTTCGAATGTGTGAGTTTTTCACATAAGTAGCACATACCTCCTCAACCCTCATACCAAAAGGTAAAAGTAGACTGCTAAATTAGGCATGTCACTGACATGTCATGAATGACAAAGACCTAGAGTCATTGTTTGTTGTGGAATAAAAGTCAGTGGGGTTTTCCATCTGCCAAGCAGCATCAAATACATTTTCAAAACTCATGCTTCCTAAATGTACCTGATTAAATCAACTGGTCTTCTTTGTATGCTATCTAAGCCAACATTATAGATTTGCTTCACCTGTTTTTGGCATAATCCACTGGGTAACACCCCTTCAGTACTTCTAATATATCCTTCAGGCTTTGTTCATGTCACTCATACTGTAATTAGATGAAGGTTCTATTACTTTCTATTGCCATGCCCAAGTCAATTCCTAGAAGGAAGGGTTTGTTTGGAGTGAGGCTTATGGTTCCAATGGGATGCATACAGTCCATCACCACCATAGTTCAGGCAGGCAGACATGGTGCTGGAGCAACAGTTGAGAGCTACACCTGACTCACACAAGAAACAGAAAGCTCACTGGAAATAGCACAAGTCTTCTGAAACCTACAGATGAACCAACAATGATACAAATCCTCTGAAAAGACCACACCTCCTAATCCTCCCCTAATTGGTGAGCCCATGGGGGCTGTTCTCACTCAAGCCTCCAGAGAGGTGCTGGGGCAGGCCGTCATAGCTATCCTCCATGTATAACAATAGCCATAGTTAAGGAGTAAGAACTTGCTGGGCGGTGGTGGCGCACGCCTTTAATCCCAGCACTCGGGAGGCAGAGCCAGGTGGATCTCTGTGAGTTCGAGGCCAGCCTGGACTACCAAGTGAGTCCCAGGAAAGGCGCAAAGCTACACAGAGAAACCCTGTCTCGAAAAACCAAAAAAAAAAAAAAAAAAAAAAAAAAAAAAAAAAAAAAAAGGAGTAAGAACTTGGAAGGCATCTCCCAGAATCCTTACTTGCAGCTCCACAGCTCCCCTCTGCTCTGGGTAGTGACACATTTTGCTCATGCATTTCAAGGTCACCCTCACTGTTCTGCTGTCCCAGGAACCTAATGGGCAATTGTGAAAGGTCATGGGGAGAGCATTAATGCAGTGCAGAAGAGAGAGGTTCCTTTTGTTCCCAAAGCTCCTCATTGTCACATCTTCTTAATCTGGCCAGAATGCAAAATCCCAGTCATAAAGACAGGAAAGGACATATTTTGTCCTTTTCTTTTTACAACTTCCCATTATACAGAAAATGACAGTGTCAGGTAATAAAGAGCAGAAGAAAAGAAGGCATAAAGCTGAGCAGATCCCCTTTTAAGATTTCTGAAAACTCTGGGCCTTTTACTCAGAAAGGAAGCAGAGGTTACTGAATATCAATGGCTGTTGTGATAAAATTAAACTAAGAAGAGAAACAATTGGGGCCTATATATCAAGATCCTGACATTAACAGATAAGTCTTAAAATGAATAAAATCAGTGAAATTGTTAATGAAAACTAACATCTCAAAATTTCCTTAAACATCAAAAAGAAGGTAGAGGTTTTACTTCTTATACCCTGTGATCCCCATATTACTGTTCTCCAGCCTTGTGTCCGTTTAACAGCTACATGCGATGGAGACGGGTTTGACCCTGTTGGTCACAAAAATGATGTGCGTTCAGCCCAGGACACTGTTCTGGATACCACAATTATTTAGGTGTTTGCATTGGGCATGCAAGGGGGAGACCATATGCTGACCCTGAGCCTGCTCCTGGTCACCACACTAGTGACACCATGGACCCTTTTCAAACACTGATCCAGTTCTTGAAGCGTGTCTTAGAGCAGAACACAAGTGTAGTAGATTCACTACTGATCAGGAATCTTCTCTTGTTCATGTGCCATGTGACACTCCAGAACGTACACAGGATAGCAACAACATTTTTGATTCTGTAAATACAGCTGACCACATCAGCTATACTAAATCTATTCCTCCTCTGGCAGAAGACATGCTGCTGCTCCTGATAACATCAGTAATATGGTTCCTGGCACTATTAGTATCAGTTATGACAAGGATAAGACACCTAATCAATCTAGTATTCCGCAGACGAATTCATTCAAGAGATCCCAGGAACCAAAACATTGGACAAGGTAAGTGAGACCCCAGAAATGGTTTAAAATAGATGAAGATTTTTGTACTAGAAATCTAATTCTTTTTGGCACTAATATGTATGATTAAGAAATTCCATGCTTTATATAGAACTTTTAGGCATTTTCTAGCACCAGAAAAGAATTGATTCATTTTTTTCCAATAATATTGAAAACATATCACATAAAAATAACAGTTTAGTCCAACAAAAGTGCCCAAGTAAAGCTGGTAGGTTCACAGTTGTCTCCTATTCTGGAACTAGGGAATTACTTTCACTCCTAATGTGAACCTTGTGTTTTCTGAATGGCTAAGCAGAGATATATAACTGTTAAATGTTAGTTTCTATTTTTCTGTGTGCATTCATTGTGACTTATGAGTATAGCATCTTCTTGGAAACAAATATTTCAGAAGAAGCAACATCTGAGAATAGAACCAACAAAATGAGGCTCCACATTCTCACACCTTCTCAAACACAATGATACTAATGTCACTCCATAAGATTCTACTGATGATGCCACTGCTACTGCTGATCCTGATGATGTATGTCACCAGTGATGTTGTTGATGATGCAACTGATAGTCCTTTCTTTTCTTTTTAGTTGCTGCTGAAGCTGATTATTAATTCTCTGAAAGAACACAACAAATGACAATCTGTCAGGATGATTTTATAAAAAATAGACAATGTTAACTTAAATATTTTCTGAAGGAAGACACAGGATATATTGAATTCTGTATATGTTTGAAATATTTTCCCATTAAAATGCATTATGCAAATATTTTAAGCTGTTTCTTGGCATTGTACAAACTGAACACCTGACCTCTCAGTGATATGTTTAAGGGGAAGGATTTTATTATAGACACCAGAGATAGAACAGCTAGAGTGATCTGGAAAGTCCAAAGCAGAAGGAGATATTGGCTGAACATAGCCAGCCAACTGGCTAATGATAGAAACAGAAACAGCTTAGAGAGGCAGAGAAAGAGACAGAGGAGGAGACAGAGAGAGGGAGAGGAACATGGAGACAGGATGAGAGAGAGACACAAAGAAAGAGATTTATAAAGAGTTGAGAAGGTGTGAGAAGGGATGCTTCTGAACTAGAGGGAGTTTAGGGTAGGGGAGGAGGGGAGAGGACCTAGGACACTAGCATAGACTTTGAAATGCATAACAAGTACTTGTGACACTGAAGGAGCCTGGAGGCTAGCATGGGCCTCATTATGGTAATATGCACCACAGGCAGCCATTTTCTCCACTGCCAGTGATAAGGGAAATGACACCTTTGGGTAGAGATTCACAAGTTTTTGAGAAATGTTGACTTCTATCTACCTTCTAGAAATCCTCCTAAAGTCCAGGTTGAGCCCATTTCTGGATATCTGGGCCTGCCCTTGAAGTTTTGGGAACTGGAGTTTTCTTTGGACATAACAGGCATCAATGAATTTTAGTAGATTTTCCAAGTCACAAACCAGCCTTGTTGAGGTTTACATATTCAAACTGCTCAAACACAAGTAAACCCCCCCCCCCCAAAGTGCCATATTGTCCTTAACATCCATAGAGTTCAAGTGTGGTTGCTTACCTGCATTTCCTTTTCCTTTAATTTTGTGACATCCCTTCCCCCAGCACAAATTAACTGCATAAAGTCCCTCACTGAGGGATGGGGCCTTATGAGTCCCTCCCTGGTGGTATTCAAGGTGTCCTGGACACACATATAGAAATCAACTACAACCTCTGCCTCCCTCTTCCAAAGTAGTCCCTGAGCCTTGGAGGGTGTGATTCAGACATCCTGTTGAGGTATGAGCACTGCATACTTATGCATTCTCTAAAATTTGGCCAGGTGTGAGTCTGGGCATTCACCATAGCCCACTACATAAATAAATCTCTCTCTTTTTTTTATTAAGAAATTTTCTATTCACTTTATACACCAACCACAGATACCCCCCTCTTACCTCTTCCTATCCCCTTGCCTTCCCCCATAACACATATCCCATCCCAATACTACCCAAGTCAAGGTCTCCCATGGGGAGTCAGCAGAGCCTTGCACAATTGGTTTAGGCAGGTCCAAGCCCCCCCCCCCCTGCACCTAGGTTGTGCAAGGTGTCACACCCTTGGCACTGGGCTCAAAAATCCCACCCATGCACCAGGGACAGATCCTGATCCCCTTGCTGGGGCCGACCCAGACAGTTCAAGCTCAGCAATGCTCTCCCATATCCTAAAGGCCTAATCTACTCCCATGGGGGCTCCACAGCTATCAGTCCACAGTTCATGGGTTTCTACTTGTGTGGCTGGTCATCTCTGCATAGTTTCCCATCATGATCTCAATGTCCCCTGCCCACAAAATCCCTCCTCTCTCTCATCCCTTGGATTCCCAGAGCTCAGCCTGGCGCCCATCCATGGATCTCTGCACCACCACCACCTGGCACCCCTAAGATCTCTTAAAGTTAGGTAATAAAAGGAAACATAGAAAGTCCTGGGTCTCAGATGAGTCCTCTCATCTCACAGGGCATGTGTCCGCAGGTGCCTGTTGGTGTTTGTTTTATTTTGGTAGAAGAGAAGGCTGTGTGATAGAAACCTGGCCTTAGGCTAAGTCCTCTCTTCCAGCACCCCTATGCTGACTGAGGATGACTCCCTACCTGGCTCTCATTTCTTTACCTACTCCCTGTGGGAATCAGGAACCTCATTGGGAGGTCCTTTTTACCAGAATTGCCCTGCCTCAGGAGGCCTGCTCTTCTCTCTCAGCCCATACAGCATGAAAGACAGAGGAGTAGCCAGGAATGATGGCTGCAGTTGATATCTGGAGAGCTGGGCCTGTCTTCTACTCACCTCCAACTCCAGTAATGTGCCCAGACCAAAATCTGAGATGCTACCCACCACCAACTCTAGGATCTGGTCTGCCAGGAGAGACAAGGACTGATCTTTTCCCCTTGGGATCCAGGGAAGCCCTAAAAGAAAGCAGACTGTTTATAATCAGTCTCCAAGACAACTGGGTGTGCAGTAAGAATGGAAGGACTCCTGAATGTGCTGCTTAGGTCTCTTGACTCTGCTGTGAGTTTTAAGGGGCATGCAGCAGGAAACAGGAAGATGTCCGGGAGGCTTGTGTTTATACTAGGCCTAAAAACAATGTAGATTTTCTCAGCCCTCAAAAGCCTAATCCAGAGGCAAAACCCTGATAGCCAAAGAGAACAACAGGAACATGATCCCCCTGTCCCTGTAGCCCAGGGCATGATATCCCCCAAAGGCCTGACTCCCCAGCACAGGGTGACAGTCCTCCAGTCCTGCCCTCCCCATCTTTGTAGACAACTGCTGCTCCCCAGTCTTAGTGAGAAGGCCTGGGAATGTCCCTCTGGACCACACACTGAACTCAGTGCCCATTGGTCCTCTTGACCCCACCAAGCCCATCACACCCAGGTCACCTTTTCTACTCTAAGGCAATTAGAAGATGGAAAAGGACCACAGTGACAGTTCTTCCAGAAACAGAAACAGGGCTTGTAGGAAAAACTGGGATGGAACCAGGGTGTTCGGTCTGGGTTGTAAACTTGAGTTCCTATATGGCCTTTTGCCTCCTCCCGGGGCTCCACTCTCCATCTTTCATTGTGGTCATTGAGATTAAATAGAGAAGAAAAATGCCCAAGATAATACAAATCACCAAACTAAATACTCACTAAGAAGCTATAAATGGTGATGTTTGATCTTTTCCTGGAAAGGGTTGTGAGAGGGTGGGGAGACAGTGTGAGGGCCTCAGAAAATAGGCTTGCCACACATAAAAATTCTTTGCCTGATTTGCTTTTTGCATAGGGTGGGCCTTTCAGACATCTCATTATACTCTCACCCTCAGTTTGAAGCCAAGCAGAGGGAAAAATCAGCCTCTGGATAGATAAATGGGAGGGGATGGTTAACAAGTAGGGTGGGTTCTGTTGTGACTCAGAGTAAGCTTGAATCTTTTTATATATTTTTATATAAAATCTATATATAAAATTTATATATATATATGTTTTATATAAAACATATCAGTCACAGATTCCCCCATCCTCCATTCTCCCACCTCTCAGCCCTCCCACCAAATTCATCCCCTACTCCCACCTCCTCCAAGGCATGGTCTCCCCTGGGGAGTCAGCCCAGCCTGGCAGACTCAGCCAAGGCAGGTCCAGTCCCCTCAAGTTTGGATCATAAGGTTACAGAAAGAAAGCCTGTTTTCACACAGTCACCTTTAATTTATCCTGTAACCATACAGCAGTTGCCTGATCAAATGATTACACAAAATATTTGGACTCCAATTGAACTGTTGGATTTTAAAAAGTTCAAGGAGGCAATAGTATCTTATGGCATGCATTCCCCATATGTAAAGCAAATGTTAAACTCTTGGTCAACATATAATAGGATTGTACCACAGGACTGGCGGGACCTTGCACAAGCTGTTCTGGAACCCAGCCAGAGACTTCAGTTTCTAACGTGGTTTAAGGAGGAAGCTAGAAATGTAGAAAAACAATGGAGGGATAAAGGAATACAAGTTTGTCAGGATCAGCTTATTGGAGAAGGCCAATATGCTTCAGTACAAACACAATGTTTATATGATGTCCAAACCCTAATTTTATGTCGAATGGCAGCCTTGAATGCATGGGACAGAGTTGAGGAACCAGGAAAAAAACCTGAGTCATTCACAAAGGTGATGCAAGGCCCAAAAGAATCTTTCACAGATTTTTTAGAAAGACTGGCTTCAGCAGTACACAGAATGGTCTCAGAATCAGAAGCTAGTAAGGCAATAATTGAAGCTTTGGCATTTGAGAATGCGAATGCAGCATGCAAAAGAATAATCAGGCCATTATAGGCAAGATCTGCACCTTTGGAAGATTGGATTAGAGAAACAATGTTGAGGCTGATGAGCATGATGATACGTGGGTAGGAGAAGTAATTTCAAAAGGTTTGAGGAGTGTTAGATGTTTTGGATGTGGAAAGCAAGGACATTTTAGAAGGGACTGTAAACAGGTCATTCCTAGAAGCAATGTTTCTTCAAGGAACAATGGCAACAGAATGCCCCTTCCTTCTGGAGTATGCAGTAAGGGAAAACACTGGACCAACGAATGTAGATCAGCAAAGGACAGACAGGGTAATCCTTTGCCTCAGTTTTCGGGAAACTCCCGGAGGGGCCTCATGCAGGCCCCCATAGTAAAACCAGTTCAAACCTTTCCTGCAGCTGTAGAGGAAATCCCTGCTCTGAGCGATTAAATAACCAAATGACTATTGGAATAAATCATGCTGGTCAGGATGATGAAACAGAGAGAATAGAAAATTCAGGAGAAAACATAAAGAAAATTTTTTGGCAAACTCCTATTAATGAACAGAGACCAAAATTAAATATAAAAATAAATGGTGTTTTGTTGTCTGGTCTGGTAGACACAGGTGCGGACATTACCATAATTGCACCAGAATTTTGGCATCCAGCTTGGCCTCTTCAGGAGGTAAACATTCAACTGTTAGGAATTGGGACATTATCTCAGGTGAAACAGAGTGCAAGATGGCTCGAATGTATAGGTCCAGAAGGACCGAGAGGAAAATTAAAACCATATGTCGCTAACATAGCTATGAACCTGTGGGGTTGAGACTTGTTGCAACAATGGAATACTCAGATTAACATCCCTCCAATCTCAGAAACAAATCATAAACTAGCACATGTTTCTGAGAGAAATATTAGAAGGCATTATTTTGAGTGGTCACCAGCCATCCATATTATACAAGAACAGGGCACAACAACTGATAATCTTCCAAAGATACCAACAGCTCTACCTTTAAAATGGTTAACAGACAAGCCTGTATGGATTCAGCAATGGCCTTTAACAACAGAGAAACTCCAGGCTTTAGAAGAGCTGGTAGAAGAACAGTTAAATGCTCAGCATATTGAACAGTCAACCAGCCCTTGGAATTCTCCTGTATTTGTTATCAAAAAGAAATCTGGTAAATGGAGAATGGTAACAGACCTTAGAGCAATTAACAAAGTAATTCAGCCAATGGGCTCTCTACAATCTGGAATTCCTTTGCCTACTCTGTTACCAAAAGGATGGCCTCTCATAGTTATTGATTTAAAAGACTGTTTCTTTTCAATACCCTTACAAGAAAAAGACAAAGAAAGATTTGCTTTCACAGTGCCTACTTAAAATAATTCTCAACTGGTTAAAAGATTTCAATGGAGTGTCCTCCCACAGGGAATGTTAAATAGCCCAACTCTGTGCCAATATTTTGTACAACAGCCATTGGAAGTGATACGTAAAAAATTTCCTAAATCTATAATTTATCATTATATGGATAATATTTTACTAGCTGACTCAAATGCAGATACTTTAGAAAGAATGTTTGAAGAAGTAAAGAAAATTTTGCCTTACTGGGGATTACAAATTGCTCCTGAAAAGACACAAAGAGGAGATTCTATTAATTATTTAGGCTATAAAATAGAGCTACAAAAAATTAGACCCCAAAAGGTGCAAATTAGGAGAGATAGACTACAGACTCTTAATGACTTTCAAAGATTATTTGGAGATATTTCTCATCTACGAACTATTGTTGGGGTAAAAAATGATGAACTGACTAATTTGTTCAAAACCTTAGAAGGTGACAAGGACTTAAATAGTCCAAGAGAATGATCATCTGAAGCTGAGAAAGAATTGGCCTTGGTAGAAAAGAAAGTACATGAAGGGCACGTGGATCGTATTGATCCAAAGCTGGATTGCATTTTGGTTATTTTACCTTCTAGGCATTCTCCTACTGGAATATTAATGCAGAGGGAAGATATTATATTGGAATGGATATTCTTACCAAATAAACCAAATAAAAAATTAAAAACTTATGGGGAAAAAATCTCTGACTTGATTTGGAAAGGAAAATTGAGACTTCGTCAATTAGCAGGAATAGACCTAGCAGAAATTGTCGTACCTTTAACTAAGGAGAACATTGAAAAATTATGGACAAAAAGTGAACCTTGGCAAAGAGCTTGCAGTAATTTTTTGGGAGAAATTAACAGCAAATATCCCAAAAGCAACAGAATTGATTTTATAAAGAGAGCTGATTGGATCTTGCCTCGAATTGTATGGAAAAACCCATATCAGGAGTTCGTACATTTTTTTTTTTTTTTTTTGGTTTTTCGAGACAGGGTTTCTCTGTGTAGCTTTGCGCCTTTCCTGGGACTCACTGAGTTCGTACATTTTATACAGATGCCAATAAACAAGGAAAGGCAGGTTACAAATCAGAAAATTTAAGTAGAGTGGTTCAAAGTCCTTATAATTCAGTGCAAAAATCAGAATTGTATGCTATTCTGTTGGTATTAATGGATTTTTCAGAACCTCTAAACATAGTAACTGACTCTCAGTATGCTGAAAGAGTGGTATTACATATTGAGACTGCAGAATTTATCCCTGATGCTTCAGAATTAACTTCACTATTTATTCAATTACAAGATACAATCAGGAAAAGGAGTCATCCTTTATATATAACTCACATCCGATCCCATACTGGTCTGCCAGGCCCTTTAGCACAAGGCAATGATGAGATTGATAAATTATTGATAGGAAATGTGCTGGAGGCCTCAGAATTTCATAAAAAACATCATGTCAATAGTAAAGGTTTAAAAAAGGATTTTTCCATAACCTGGCAACAAGCCAAAGAAATAGTAAAGAAATGTCCTACTTGTTCCTTCTATAATCAAATGCCATTACCAGCAGGATGTAACCCAAAGGGTACTCAGAGGAATGAAATCTGGCAGATGGACGTGTTTCACTTTGCAGAATTTGGAAAACTGAAATATGTACACCACACCATTGATACTTATTCAGGATTTCAATGGGCAACTGCTCTGAGTTCTGAAAAAGCTGATTCTGTAATCACTCATTTGCTAGAAGTTATGGCCATCATGGGTATACCTGCACAAATCAAAACTGACAATGCTCCATCATATGTCTCTGTTAAAATGAAACAGTTTTTTGATTATTACAAAATAAAGCATATTACAGGTATACCACATAATCCTACAGGTCAAGCAGTTATAGAAAGATGAAATAGAACTCTAAAGGATATGCTAAATAAACAGAAAGGGGTAACAAAAACCCCCAGAAATAGACTGCATAATGCTCTATTAACTTTGAATTTTCTGAATGCCAATGAGAAAGGAACAACAGCTGCAGAGAGATATTGGATAATAGAAAAAACTACAGAATTAAATCAGCCTATATACTTTAAGGATGTGCTGACCTCAGAATGGAAACCAGGGTATGTATTACGTTGGGGACGAGGTTTTGCTTTTGTTTCTACAGGAGAAGATAAGCTGTGGGTACCATCAAAATTGATAAAGGTTTGATTTGAACAAAAGAAACATCTTAATTAGAGGAGGTGATAGTTCATCAACCAGCATGAACATCCAATTTAAACTAACGTGTACCAGTAACACATGCCTTTTCATTTAATCAGATAATAACTTGCCAAAAGGGAACATCCCCAAAATTAGTCTTGGGGAAAGGTTTTTTTGTTTTTTTTTTTTTGTTTTTTTTGTCTTTTAGGAGAATGATGGTTAAGGAATCTGAAGAACACAAGACAAATGAGACAACTGAAGAAAGGGGACAAATCATCTATCCCAGGAAACAGAGTGAAATGGCGTATGGGTATATATTATCTAAAAAATTTTATGTCTTCTTAAATGTTTGTTTCTGCTTTTCTCTAAAGATTTAACACTATTGGTCTTCTAATAGTCCCAGTTCAATTAAAATTTAAAGCTGACTTTGGAGTTGGAGAATGGCTCTCTCCTTCTTTAAACTCAAGCATGTTGTTAAAAGAAAAATGCAAACTCCCTGTATCATGCCAGAATAAAAGAGCCATTTTCTGCTATGGGACAGGACAAAAGCCAAATTAATTAAGGGACTATTCTATTACTAATCTCAACTCTTTGATTCTATTCTGATTCTTTAAACTTTTCTTAAAGTATAAGTTTTATATCAAAATTTACAAGATTAATATATATATATACATTTTAAACTTGGTTAAGATATGAATGGTCATATAGAGTACTAACTAATTCTAGAAAAAAGGCTTCAATTAGCTGCATATATATGTCTTTGTGTTCAAGTCTGTTATCAGTTTTCTGCAGGAAATCATGGCCAGGCCTAACATCAACTGAAGCCTCCAGGAAGAAGATGGGGCCCCACAACAACAACAATTCCATGTGGACAATAATAATTTCACTAAGCTGACAAACATCATCTACAGATCAGCTTTGAACTACAAGGTGCTCAGAGCAATTTTGGGATGACTAACTGAGATGATCCAGTCTCAAAGACTACTTGAATAAGGACTTGAGATAAACCATGAACTTTGGCATTGTACACAGACTGGATATTAACGAAGGATATAGTTACCTTTCCTAGAATTTGACAATTAACCTAAAATTTTTCTTTCAGGATAAAGATAACTTCGCCCATACCCAGCAGGAAGCAATTTTAAGAATATGACGCCCACATTCCCAAAGAGGTGGTGTGGGGCGGGTGGTTTTTTTGGTTCTTTTTAACGGGTTTTGGGTCTGGGATAATTTTCATTGTTTAGGGGGGTTGGTTACAAGTTCTTGTCAAGGGTTAGGAAAAAGGCTAAGCAAAGGAGATTAGATTTAAGGTTCTAGTTTAAAAAAAAAGAAAGAAAGAAAAGAAAAGAAAAGAAAAAGACAATTACTAGTTTTAAATACTTTACATTATTACCAACTATTAGGATATAAAGCAATGAAAGTAGTTAGACATTACAATAGAAATTGTAGTCATATTAGATATGTTTTAAAAATTGAGCAGATATATTTTAGACAGGTCATCTTCAAACCCTTCAGAGATCTACCGAATATGGCATTTAAAATGTTTTAATAACTTAGAAATTTTTCTTTTTTGAGACATGTCGGCTCCTGGCAGTACCAATCTACTTCAGAGAAAATATGGGCATTGAAGAAACTGCATATGGAGTTAACTTTCATTGTAGCAAAAGTTAGCCACTGGACAACAAAGTATCCTCGAATCAACAGGACAAAATGGACAGACAGAACATGAAACAAAGGACTATCGATTCCTGCCAAAACAAGTGTGGTTATGGCTTTATCAGAAGGCATCTTCTGAGGCCAGGTCAATATGGCACCATCCCTGAAGTGGCCTTCACAATCTGGAAAAGGCACAGTGCCCTTTTCTTCGAAGGCAGCTGAACAGGCAGTGGGCCGATGGCTTCTGTTGTGCAATGGAACAGCAACTGAAACCTCACGCCTCTCAATAGTAGACTGGCATTTAATAGAGGGATGTGGAGAAAAAGGGGATGCTGAGATGAAGCCATATATACACAGCCAAGAAGAATGGACAGCTGAATTCAAAAACCATCAACAATTTCCAGAATTTAAAATCCTGAATCATGACATGACACTAGTGGAATTCAGGTGTTTCTGGTACATGGACTGCTCTCACCCAATGTGAGGTTGAACTGTTGACCTTGTGTACAACCTACTTCACAAATGAGTCTGTCAGATACGATAAGCCTATAGGCTGAAGATGATGCCCCAACACTGCGAAGAAACTTCAGGTGACTGTCCAGGCAGCTGGCTGTTTCTGTCAACTCACAAAATTTTTGGAAGTTGCTTTTGTGCACTTCCTGTTTTTATTTTTGTTAGCTTTATTTTTGTTGGGTCTCTGAGGGAGTTGAAGATTAGTTAGTTATAGTTGAAGATTAATTAGGATAAAAAGTGAATTAGATACATTTTGGACTTACTAAAATAGGATAGATAAGGGAATTATTTTCTCTGATTTGTCAAAGACAAATGGACTAGACATCGTTTAGGTATTTGTTACTTGTATATATTGTATATAGTTATTGTACTTTTGTGTATAGTTTTTCTTTTGTTATAACCTTTTTCCTCTTTTCTTTTTATTAAAATAGAAAAGGGGAAATATGGTGAGATTTTATTTGTACTGAAATGTGATTTTAATTTTATGTTAATAAATAAAGTTGCCCTGGGGTCAGAGCTATTAGAAGCCATAGCAAGAGCATGATGGTTAGAAGAGCTAGGTAAATTTCTGTGTGTTCAGGGATACAGCCAGTATTGGAGACATACGCATTTAAGACCTGGAGGGCGGTACTTACAGGCAGTGACAAGGCAGTCATGTGGTTGGGTTTACAACCAATGAGAAGGCAGAACAGAAAGACTATTTAAACACAGACAAACAGGAAGTAGCTCTCTCTCGGGGAAGCTAGGAGCACTGCAGGAGGTAAGATTTTATCTCTGAGCTCTGACCTCTCGGCTTTCTCTTTTACGTTGGCTCTGTGTTTCTTATTTTAATAAGACGATTGGTTACATCAACAGGTCCAGTCCCCTCCTCCCTACACCAAGGCTGAGCAAAGTGTCTCAGCATAGGCCCCAGGCTCCAAAAAGTCAACCCATGCACCAAGGACATGTCCTGACTCCACTGCCTGGGGGCCTTCCAACAGATCAAGCTAATCAACTGTCTCACTTATCCAGAGTCCCTGGTCCAGTTCCATGGGGTTTCCTCTGCCGTTGGTTCACAGTTCATGCTTTTCCGCTAGTTTGGCTATTTGTCCCTGTACTTCCTCCAACCATGGTCTCAACATCTCTCTAAGCTTAAATCATAAGCATTCTCTATACTACAAAACTGCATGCCACCTCTAATTAGTAGAGATATAAAGTCAACTATATGCTCATTGGGGGGATTAATTTGTGAGTTTTTTATTTTGGTTTTGGTTTTGTTTGTTTTTGCCTTTTGTTGTTGTTATTGTTTTTTAAGGCAGGATCTCATGTATCCCTGGCTGGTCTCATTTAAGTGAAGATGGCCTTGAACAGATGCTTCTGCCTCCACCCACTGAATGCTAGGATTATAGGAAATGTATCAACATTTTTGTTTGCATATTCTGAATTTTGAATATCTTTATAAAGTACCTTAATTGTAAAACTAAGCAAGTGAAATTAATTTTTCCTAGCATTTTACTTTCATTTAATTTGTCACTTCAACATGTAATCACTGTAAAATAATGGGAAAAAAAGAGAAATTGAAGTGTGTATGTTGCATGCTGAGGATCTAGGTTAGGGGTAGAGCACTTGTCTAGCATATACAGGTGCTGGGGCTCATGAGAGAGAGTGAAGGAACCAAGGTACAGGAACCTGCTACATAACTGCTGGAAGTATAGCTATACAATGATGCAGCCACTAGCACCAGAGTATGCACAGCATTTATAATAGAGAAAAGGTAGAAACCCCAGATAACTTTTTATGCCCAGACCACGACCCCAAAGAGACCACTGAAGACCATGGATGTCCAGAATGCAACAGCAAGGTTTATTCTATAGATACAAGTCTAGACAAGGAACTCATTCCTACACCCAATACAATGAGGCAAGGAGGAGTTGCTCTGTATTTGTGAGGCTAGCTATCTAAAGGCAAAAACTACAGCCCTCCAGGGTGGTTGGAGGGGTTTGGCACGGGTGCAACTTGAATCCGTTTATTTTTATCTCTGTTCTCTTTTAATTGGGTGAGAGTATGTAACCTTTGAATTTACTGGTTGGGGGTTACAATTATCATTTTGAGGGCTGTCCTGGACAAGTCCCAGGCTTTGTCCTTGAGGGGCCATGGGGGCTGGCTGGACTAGCACATACTGACTGTGGGGGTTGGCTCAGTGGTCTAGGCTCTGTCCTTGACTCATGCATAAAATTCTAAGTTGGTGAGGGGTCCCAGACAGTAAACATCTGGCTGAACTATGAGCAGTCAGTATACGGGCAGAAAGGGAGCTACTGCAAGGACTTTTGTTCATGGCCCTCCCAGAGACTGCTTGCTCAGTCTCAGGAAACTGAAAATGAGGCCTGATCTCTGAGAGAAGACTGAACAGCCTGTTATAGCATCTGCTTGGTCCGTTCAAACTACTGCTTGATGAATGGGTAAACAAAGGGTGCTGTGTTAATACAATGGTCAAGTATCTAGCCCTGAAAAGGGGTAGAGTACTGCTACATCCTATAACATGAATAAACATCACAGACATTAAACTCAGTGAAAGAAGCAAAATGACAGAAGAATGGGATAGTTCCCTATTAGCTGGTTTGATTTCTATTAAACACCCAGAGTGAGAAACCTGAAGCAGAAAGTTAGATTGGTAGCTGATATGGGGTGGGGTCTGGAGGATGAAGAGTAACTACTGGTGAATAAATGGTTTCATCAAATGACAAAAATGATTTAAAATCAAATAGGGTGATGATTGCATACGTTTAGAACATACTAAGAAAACACTACTAGATTGTATACTTTAATAGGGTGAACTTACTAGAAAAGTGTATTATATTATTATTTAAAGATTACATTTATTTCATGTGTATTATGTTTTCCCTGCATGCATATTGTACACTGTGTGCATGTCTGGTGCCTGTGAAGATACAAGAGGGTGCTGGATTCCCTAGAACTGCATTTACAGATGGTTGTGAGCTCCATGTGGGTGCTGTTGTGGGTCACAGGGTTTGTAGCTGAGAGATATTGAGGATTATCTTCTCTCCAGTACAGATTGCCTTCCAGTACCAGGAACTCTGGTTAGTAGGTGAAGAATATAGTTAGAGGTCAGCTGAACTTCTCCATGTTCAATGACTGAAGTGTTACTTTCAGAAACAAGACCTTAACATCAGGTTGTGAGAGCCACCAACAGCCTTGGAAATACCCTGTGCTATTTGGGGGTTTCTGTGGGTCCCTTTGGTTATGGACTCAACAGGCTGTACCCTGTTCCTGGCACAGGAGGTTTAAGATAGTGGCATAAGATGTCTAATTGGAGCCTCGTCAAACCTGTTATGTTTTGAGCCCGTTTAGATTCCTATCACTTATGTATAGGAAGCTTCTGGGGTAGTCAGTTTCCATACAGTTTTTCAAAGGGTCTACAGTGTTGACTGTCCCTGCCCATATTCCCTCCTTTATCTTTCTCTCCCATCTTCCTCTAATTAAACCCTCCTAATCTAGTGTTCATTTATATCTTCATAACACTATAGACTTTCCCTTCCTTGAGAGATACTCTCCTCCCTTCTGGTCCCTTACCAAGTACCAAACCTCTGTGGTTATTCAGATTGTAGTTCCCATATCAGAACTTTTAAAGGAAAAAAAAACCAGTATTTGTCTTTTTGGGTCTGGGTTGGCCCACTCAGGATGGATTTTTTTTTTTCTATCTCCATCAGGCCAGTCTTAGGGAGGTACATTCTCATGGCTGCAAGACTCTAAGGACCTGACCCACCAACCAACTCCCCCAGTGTTTTGCTTTGGAGGCCCTGAAGGTAGCTCTACTACAAAATTCCAATTGACAGTGCTTTGCACAAGCGCTGAGCATGGTAAGCTTTCATAACTGGAGCCTGACATGGGCATGCGCAGAGCACGCGCACGGGCTTCACAGCTGCTGAGCACCCTTGTATGCCAGTGTATCCATGTTGCTAAGGGTAAAGCAGAGTTTGGCTCACACTGAACCAAGGATCTGCGCTAGCAGGATGGTTCTGTGCATCAGTGGTGAGAATTTACCAGTGTTTTAAATTTTTAGTCTACTAGTGTTCTATTTTTTACTGCACGGTTTGGGAGGGTGCAAGACCAAGCACTATGGCCTGCTTTCCTACCATTGATGTCTGGATTATCATGGACAATCTGTCTATTGTCTGAGGACTGGGCTGTGTCCCTGTTGGCAGCAAATACAGAAATATTACTTTTGAGCATTGAGAAATGAAAAAAATCAAAGTATCAGTGACTGAGGATTTAGATTTTTGTTTGTTGTTACTGATATTTTCAACTTGTTTGCCTTTCATAGTTTTAAGAGCTAAAATTTACATAGATACAAGTGACCTGTAGAATTGCCATGAGCCTGTGGATTGTATCATATTTCATTTTATATACGGCACAGTGGACTGCATAACTTTTTATTTATATAGCAGCAAAGTTATAAATAGTGCCAATTATAGTCATAAAATATCATGGCAGAGATTTTAGCAATGCTAAAATGTGAAATAAAGAGTAAGGTAGACACAGTGACACTGACCTACAATCCTACCTACTGGGAGGATTACCAAGTTCAAGGCCATCTTGGGGAATATAGTTTTAAAATATTGTAAACATATTTGAATAAAAAAATTGTGGAGCCGGGCGGTGGTGGCGCACGCCTTTAATCCCAGCACTTGGGAGGCAGAAACCCTGTCTCGAAAAACCAAAAAAAAAAAAAAAAAAAAAATTGTGTCTTCAGAGTAGGTAGAATTCTGTTATTTCTCTTCATTGAAATATTGTGTTTGTTATCAGTGGGAAAACTAATCATTATTGTATCCACCAAACACTGACTGTCAGGTGCTAGAAGCACTTGTCCATGCTCTTGAAGATGTGAATTGAAGCATCACAGTAGCACGATGTAAGATAGCTACAGTGTTGAATCCCCATCCTGTGCATGGGGAAATTGAGTTATGGAGGGCATAGAAAGCCCAATATATAACATATAATATTGCCAATTATAGTCATAAAATATCATGAATTATAAGTGGCAGAGATGTCAGCGATGCTAAAATGTGATATAAAGAATAAGGTAGGCACAGTGGCACTGGCCTACAATCCTACCTACTGAATACTACTATATATAATATATAACTAGTTTATAACAGCAATTAGAGTAGGATTTAAATCCAAGCTGAATTCAGTCTTTTGGGTGTTCTGTTATGTAGATGCACTGCTTGGAGGAAGGATGAAACTTGTGATAGAACACTTACCTTAAATGGGACAGCCATGCACTATATCCCTAGAACAGCAAATGAACACTTGTGTAGAGAAATAAGTAAATAATAAAATTTCAGTTACTTCTCTTACATCAGAAGGAAATGAAGTTTGCTATCTAGTATTTATATTTGAATGTGCCTCTATATGCTAATCTGTAATTTCCTAAAATGTCCTTTCAATTTTTAGACATCACTCCATTATGCCTGTGCACACAATCATCCAGACGTGGTAGCATTGCTATTATCCAAAAAGGCCTCTATTGATGTCCAGGATGATGAAGGCTGCACACCCTTGATTAAGGTAGCTATTGGACAACAGTTTTGGTATGAATTGGATTAGTTCTTGTCCTTGTTTGGGTTTTTTGTTACTATGACAAAACACTGACCAAAACAAACTCGGGAAAGAAAATGTTTATTTGGTGCACAATTCCACATCACAGTCCATCAGGAAGGGAAACCAGGGCAGGAGCTCAAATCAGGAACCAGAGGCAAGAACTGAAGCAGAGATCATGGGGGCAATGCTGCTTTTCCATGGCTTTTCCCAGGGCTTGCAGCTTTCTTATACTACTTTGGACTACCTGCCAAGCTGTGCAAACACCTCTAGGAAGCGGTGCCCTCCCACATCAACCTCAATCAAGAAAATGCTCCACAGACTTTCCCACAGTCCAGTCTGATAGAGGCAATTCCTCAAGTGAGAATCCCTCTTTCCAGGGGTCTTCAGCCTGTGTCAAGTTAGCAAAACAAATGAACAAGCAACCTCCCTCGCTATAACAGCAACCAACTAGTGCTGATGAGATGCTTTAATATCTAGGTGTAGTGGTACACTCCTGAAATTCTATCACTTGGAAAGCTTTGGTGGGGAGATTATGAATTTAAGCAAGACTAGGGTACTTAAGAAGACCCTGTCTCAAAAGAGGGAAAATATGCATAAGCTGAGCAATTTCTCTGATCTAAGTGAAATTATTCAATGCAATTTTAGAAATATTTATCTGGACTTTCTTGAATTGAAGATCTCTTTCTTTATACAATACCAACAGGCCACACAGAAGGACAATGAAGAATGCGTAACTATATTACTGTTTCAGGGTGCTACTCCTCACCTGAGGGATTTATGTGGGAATACAGCCCTGCACCATGCCATTTCCAAAGACAACACAACAGTTGCCAGGAAACTGCTAGACTACAATGCAGATACTGAAGCAAAAACTGAGGTAAAGCCCCTTCAACGTCATCCCCAATGTACTTCCAACAATGACGCTCAGATCCACCTATCACATGCCAAAGCTCAAGCAGTCTCAATAAATCTGGTCAGAGTAAAACATTTTTCTCCTAAAATGTTTTTTACATTTTTATACATAGTTTAAAGGAACACAGCACAGCCTATTTTGTTTCAGAATTGGGCTTAATTTTAAAATTAAATAAAAGATTTGCCCCCTGCCACACTTCACATACACACAAACAATAAAAATAAATTAATTTTAAAGTTAAATGTCTGTAGAATTAAAAGATTTTTGTTGAAATTAAGAAGTTACTGATGTGGTTTGTCTCTCACAGATAAGGCTGGAGTGGAAAATTAAAAAGGTCACAGGCACACAGGCAAATTTGATCATTGAAGAAAAACCTACCAAGAAGACATTTTTTTTTTTTAATTTAACATGTTCAAATTTTCTATGTACGTAGAAAATGCTATTCAGGTTGGGAGATAATAATTCTCAGTTTAGGGAAGAAATAGTTTGGAAAAACAGACTGAGAAACTGCTCCAGAGGGGCCAGTTGAGCTCACTCATTGAACAAGGCACACCAAACCTAGATGCCACGAGATAGGGTTGGGGCAATGGAGGCACATCTCCATGGAGCTAAGAAGCCTGGAACCAGTGAGTGTTTGTGGAGAGTTCTGGAGAGGAGTTGTGCTCACAGGCAATGTTGGAGAGGGCAGTGGTGTGTCAAAAGGAAGTGTTCAGCTATGTGTGTGTGTGAACCTGCAGCAAGGGATGGAGAAAATCTGTCCTTTGTGACTCATTGTTTACAGAGTCTGTGATTAATTTTCAGTTGAGAAGCATGTTGGTTTATAAAGTATATTTTTTTTCTTTATAGTGTGGGCTGACACCTTATAAACTTGCCTTATTTGAAGAAAAACACCATGTGGCACAGTTTTTAATGCAGTATGGTGCAAATGCACATTCAGGGGTTGAGTCCAATAGGTACTGTTTCTTCTTTTTTAACAATCTTGGTGCTGTTCTTGAGAGTGACAGTTGCTTAAGTAAGGAACACTAAAATGATAGGAGGAAGATTGGCTTCAACTCAGAGGCCCACAGTGAGTGTGAGCTGGAAAAGGGACTGTTCCAACCAAACAAAAAGAACAGTGTGCATCAGGACTCAATTTCCCATAATCTGATTTGATTGGGGATTGTCAACTAGTTAAGGAAAACATATTAATGTTTTTACTTTGAAAAGTTCCAACTTTAATTATTTTTAACAGTGAAATTTGTAATTATTTCAGTATTTTCATTGCTTCTTATATATTTTGCTTTAAAATGCTCTGTTCAGCATAGTTTTTGAAAATCATGTTGTCTCTTTGATCACTCATTCTACTTGAAAGGGCTTTTGAGCAATCATGACAATTAAATGTGATTACCAGATAGCATACTCATGGAGTATCTAATATCACCGTGAATGTCCCCAACATACTTGTATGTTTTAAATTGACTTATTTTAGTTGTTTAAATGTTTTGCATGCATTCTTTCTGTGTAGCTTGTGTTTGGGAAGGCCACAGACATCCAAGATGGCTTTGGATCCCCTGGAATTGAGGTTCCAGATGATTAACAGCCAATATGTGGGTCCTGTGAATCAAACCCAGGTCCTCTACCAGAGAAAAATGTCGTACACACTACTGAGTCATCTTTCCAAACCCCAGAATGAATATGTTTGTTATGCACATGATCATAAGCAAAGGCCATGATATCATTAGTAGAAATAATTAGCCAGCCCCATGGTCTTTGCTGATATCCTGGAGCCTAGGTCTCATCACCCTGCCAGTTTCACACACTGAAGAGAACTTATACTAGGAAGAACATGAATAGGAGGCTGGACATGTTGGTACACTCCTCTAAATCCCTGCATTCATGAACCTGAGGCAGGCTGGTCTCTGTGAGTTCAAAGACACCCGGTCTCAATTTATTTGGTGCATGGGGGAAGGCAAGAACCATGTTTGCCACAGCAGAAGACTGGAGGTCCAAGGATAATTTAGAGGAGTCAGTTCTCTCCTCTCACCATTTCAGTCTCAGGGATGAAATTGGAGTTGTCAGTCATGCTGGCAAGTGCCTTTATCAGATTAGCCCTCTGAGTGGCCCTGTGATGTATGCTTTGACTGAAAACATATTAGCATTAATACACACACACACACACACACACACACACACACACACACACACACACCTGGCCACACACCAAAAAAAAAATAAAAAGAAAAGAAAACAAACCAAGGAAAATGAAACCACACACCAACAGTCCAGTGCCAGCAGATAACTCTACTTGCAGGCATAATGACCTGGGATCCATCCCAGAGAACATAATTACCAGTAAACAGCTTGACTACATCACACATGTTGAAGCAAAACCCAGGGAAAGATCATTCAACATCATCCCCATTGTACTTCCACCAATGACACTCAGATCCACATATCATAAGTCAAGGATCAAGCATTCTCAAGGAAACTGTTCAGAGTAAAACACCTTTCATCTACTCTGTTTTTCATCTTGGTATACATAACTTAAAGGAACACAGCACAGCCTATTTTGTTTTAGAAGGAGGCTTCTTTTGAAAATCAAACAAGTAAAGATATGGGGCCCATACACACTTCACATGCACAACAAACAAGAGAATTAATTTCCAAAACCAAGGAAGTTCATCCTCTACCTTTCAATTGTAGGAGAGTGAAAAACAGCTTGTCTCCTGGATATTGAGATCTCCACTTTAAAGAAGATCAAAAGTGCAAAGGACATATCTTCTCTTCATGAGGTAATAACTGATATCTGCAAAGAAAAAATATATATTTACTGGTAATTCCCACTAATTTGACATGTAACATATTTGCATGTCAGAGGAACAATGCCTCTGTGTTCCTATGTCTGCAGTATTGCAAATAGTGTCAGAGAAGAGGAACCCAGCCTGGAACATTCCTTCACCTCCTTCATATGCTCACTTCTAGGAACCCACAAGCTAATCACCCTCTAAGGCATTAGTTCTCAACCTTCTTCAGGCTGTGACCATCTGATGCCCTTCCTCAAGTTGTGCTGACCCTCCACAGAAAATTATTTTCCTTGCTATTTCATAACTGTTATTTTGCAAGTGTTATGAATTATAATGTCAATATCTATGCTTTCAGAAGGTGTTAGGTGACCTCTTTGAAAGACGGTCCTAGGATTTCCCAAGTGGGTCACTACCCACAGGTTAAGAACCACTGTTTTCATAGGCATGTGATAGTAAATTAGACTATGGAGACAAACATCAAAAAGTGTGCTACTTGCATCTGAGAGACAAGAACATATTACAAATACAGAAAATAAATATTAGAGAATCATGCAGTAGCTAATGTCAACAGGAATGTACCCAACATACTTTGTATGTCTTCAATTGATTATTTTAGGTTTTTAAATATTTCGCATGCTTTCTTTCTGTGTAACTGGATGTAGGCTGGTCACAGATACCCAAGAGGGCTTTGGATCCCCTGGAATTGCAGTTCCAGATGATTGTGAGCCAAGATGTGGGTGTAAGTAAACTGCAAAAACTGTGGGTTTTGTGTCACAGGTTTCAACACCAGAATGTTAGTAAATTGATGGGTTTAACTGCAAGGAGACATTTTAGACCTAGAGGGTGAGGTATCCAGGACAGCTGGAGCTACTCAGACAAGAGCTCTGCCCTGTCGGTGTCCTGAACTCCTGAAGCTGTTTAGCACTGTAATGGCTGAACTGAAAACAGTTCAGCCCTAGAGGGTGAGGTATCTTGGACACCTTGAGCTACTTAGAACAAGAGCTCTGCCCTGAAGGTGTCCCAGACACCTGAAGCTGTTTAGCACAGCTATGATATCTGGGACTGCAAAGAAACAGCCCAACCTTGGAAAGGAAATTCTTCTGAATTCTCAGGAGAGTCAAGCCTGGAACTGCTTCAGCATGGAAGGGGTATCCTGACTCTTTAGGAAAGTCAGGGTATCCTGACTCTTCATGAAAGTCCGGATATACCTGGTGTTTTGGGGTATGATCTCCCTGTCCGACACAGCAATCCTGCTCCTACCCTGGATAGCTGCAATCTCAGGCTCAGTGTTACCAGCTGTTTCTTTCTCATTCCACTATGGGAAGTCCCTGCAAGTTTCTTCTGTTCAGCTCCCCCTTGCCTGGTCCTCTATAAGACATCCCAGCAAAGTTCTTCTGTTCACCAGTCAAAAGGTCTTCACCCAAAACTCTTTTGAGAAAGAGGTTTACTTGGGAAGGAGGAGTCCAGGAGAATAACTGCCTCTACCACAGTGGAGAGAACAGCTCACAACTGACCGGGAAGGGTGGTTGATATAGAATGTCTAGGGGGCGGAGTCAACTGTGATTGGTTAGTTTATTTTCTGCCCTAGGATTGGCCGGTATTGTGAGCAAGGGGCTGAGATGGTCCTGAGTTCAGGGCCAAACTGTGTTTCTTTCACTGTCCTTTCTTGGCTTTTTGACACTACCTCTAAGGCCAGGGCACATTTCTTTCACTGACTCTGATTCTATGGGTCAAGACTGTTATTTTGGTACTAGTTTTGGAGTCAGGGCATATTTCCTGGGTTCTGGGTTTGGAGATAAAATGTTCATTTCTCTGGCTCAGGTCACAAACACAGGCTGTGTTTCTTTCTCTGGTCCTGGACCCTAGGGCCAGGATTCTAATGTCCTGCTCTGTGATTGGTTGATTTCACAAGTCAGTTGGACAGGGCCAGAGATGGCTCTGATCTGAGATAAACTGTGTTTCTCTCACTGGCCTTACTTAGCTTTATGATGTTACCTCTAAGGCAGGGCACATTTCATTCACTCACTCTGATTCTAGGGGCCAAGAGCATTTCTTTGATACTGGTTTCACAGTTAGGGCATGTTTCCTTGGTTCATTTCTCTGGCTCAGGTCCTAAACACAGGCTGTGTTTCTTTCTATGGTCCAGGGGCCTAGGGCAGGATTCTAATGTCCTGCTCTGTGATTGGTTGATTTCACAAGTCAGTTGACAAGGGGAAAAATGGCTGTGATCTAGATAAACTGTGTTTCTCTCACAGCTTTATCTGAGCCATCCTTCCCTAATTCTATGCTCCAGGGTCAGGGTGGGGTTTTCTAGCCAGCCCCTTTTACCTACATTAGGTGTGTGAATCAAAACCAGGTCCTCTGCCAGAGCAAAAAGTGATATACACTGCTGAGTCATCTTTCAAAACCACATAAAGAATACGTTTGTTATGCACATGACCATAAGCATAGGCCAAGATATCATTAGTACAAATTATTAGCCAGCCTCAGGGTGTTTGCTAACTTCCTGGACCCTAGGCCTCATCAGCCTGCCAGTCTGACATATTGAAATGCAAAGAACTTATAGGCAGGAAGAAAATGATTAGGAAGCTGGGCATGTTGGTACACTCCTCTAATCCCTGCACTTATGATGCGGAGGCAAACTGGTCTCTGTGAGTTCATGGACACCCCGTCTCAATTTTTTGGTGCATGGTGGAAGGCAAGAAACATGTGTGCCACAGCAGAAGTGTGAAGGTCCAAGGATAATTTATAGGAGTCGATTCTCTCCTCTCACCATCTCAGGGATCTTATTGGAGTTGTCAGTCATGCTGGCAAGTGCCTTTATCAGATTAGCCCTCTGATGTATGCATTGACTGAAAGTATATTAACATTAATATACACACACATACACACACACACATGACCACACACCAAAAAGAAAACAAACAAAAAATATTGAAACCAAACACAAACACTCTAGTGCCAGCAGTTCACTGTGCTTGCAGGCATAATGACCTGGGATCCATCCCAGAAAACACATTGGCCAGCAAACTGCTTGACTACAACCCACATGTTGAATCATAACCCAGGGAAAGATCATTCAACATCATCCCCATTGGACTTCCACCAATGACACTCAGATCCACCTATCATATGCCAAAGCTCAAGATGTCTCATTGAAACTGTTCTGATTAAAATGCTTTTGTCCAAGTCTGTTTTAATATTGGTATACATAGTTTAAAGGAACACAGGTCAGCCTATTTTGTTTCAAAAGAGAGTTTCTTTAGAAAAGCAAACAAGTAAAGGTTTGGGGCCCACACAAACTTCACATACACAACAAACAAAAGAATTAATTTCCAAAACCAAGAAAGTTCATTGTCTACCTTTCAATTGCAGAATAGCAAAAAACAGCTTTTCTTTGGTAGTGAGATCACCACTTTAAAGATGAAAAGTGCAATGGAACTGTGTTCTCTTGATGAGGTAATAACATATCTGCAGAGAAAAAATATATATAAACTAGTAATTCCCACTAATTTGAAATGTAACGTATTTGCTTGTGAGAGGAACGATGTCTCTGTGTTCCTATGTCTGCAGTATTGCAAATAGTGTCAGAGAAGAGGAACCCAGCCTGGCTCATTCCTTCACCTCCTTCATATCCTCACTTCTGGGAACACACAATATAATCACCCTGTAAGGCACTAGTTCTCAACCTTCCTCAGCCAGGGACCATCTGATGCACTTCCTCATGTCGTGACCCTGCACATAAAATTATTTTCCTTGCTACTTCATAACTGTAACAAAACAGTGTTATGAATTATAAGTTAATATCTATATTTTCAGAAGGTTTAGGTGACCTCTGTGAGAGACAGTCCTAGGATTCCCAAATGGGTCTCTACCCACAGGTTGAGAATCACTGTTTTCATAGGTATGTGATAGTAAATTAGACAATGGAGACAAAAATCAGAGAGTGAGCTATGTTCATCAGAGAGACAAGAACACATACAATGCAGAGAATAAATATTAGAGAATCGTGCAGTAGCTAATGTCAACAGGAATGTACCCAACATACTTGTATGTCTTCAGTTGATTATTTTAGGTGTGGAAGTGTTTTGCATGCATTATTTCTGTGTACCTTGTGTGTGGCCTTCCCACAGACATCCAAGAGGGCTTTGGATCCTCTGGAACTGCAGTTCCAGATGCTTGTCAGCCAATATGTGTGTCCTGTGAATCAAACCCAGGGTCTCTGCCAGAGCAAAAAGTGGTATACACTGCTGAGTCATCTTTCCAGACTCAAGAATGAATATGTTTGTTATACACAGGATCATAAGCATAGGCCAAGGTATTATTAGTACAAGTTACTAGCCAGCCTCAGGGTGTTTACTAACTTCAGGGACCCTAGGCCTAATCAGCCTGCCAGTTTGACACATTGAAATGCAGAGAACTATAGGCAGGAAGGACATGAAGAAGAGCCTGGGCATGTTGGTACACTCCTCTAATCCCTGCACTTATGATGCGGAGGCAAACTGGTCTCTGTGAGTTCAAGGACACCCTGGTCTCAATTTATTTGGTGCATGGAGGAAGGCAAGAAACATGTGTGCTACAGCAGAAGTGTGGAGGTCCAAGGATAATTTATAGGAGTCGGTTCTCTCCTCTCACCATTTCAGTCTCAGGGTTCAAATTGGACTTGTCATCATGCAGGCAAGTGCCATTATCAGATTAGCCCTCTCAGTGGCCCTGCAATGTATGCTTTGACTGTAAATATATTAGCATTAATATAAACACATACTTGCCCACACACCAAAATAGAAAACAAGCAAACAAAAATGAAACCACACAAACACTCCAGTGCCAGCAGATCACTCTGCTTGTAGCCATAATGACCTGAGATCCTCCCCAGAAAACACAATTGCAGGCAAACTGCTTGACTACAACCCACGTGTTGAAGCTAAACCCAGGGAAAGATCATTTAACATTGTCCGCATTGTACTTCCAGCAATGAAACTCAGATCCACCTATCACATGTCAAAACTCAAGCAAACTCAATGAAACTGAGTAAAACACTTTTCTCCTGCTCTGTTTTTAATCTTGGTATACATAGTTTAAAGGAACACAGCACAGCCTATTTTGTTTCAGAAGTCGGTTTCATTTGAAAATCAAGTAAATAAAGGTTTGGGGGCTCACACACACTTCACATACACACCAAATAAAAGAGTTAATTTCCAAAACTGAGAAATTTCATCCTCTACCTTTCAATTGCAGAAAAGCAAGAAACAGCTTTTCTCAGGTAGTGAGATCTCCATTTTAAAGAAGATCAAAAGTGCAATGGACCTGTCTTCTCTTGAGGAAGTAATAACTGATAGCTACAAAGAAAAAAAAAAAAATATATATATATATATATATATATATATATATATATATATATATATATATATATATATATATATATTTACTGCTAATTCCCACTAATTTGAAAAGTAACATATTTCCTTGTAAGAGGAGCAATGCTGCTCTGTTCCTGTGTCTACAGTATTTCACATAGTGTCATAGAAGAGGACCCCAGCCTGGAATATTCCTTCACCTCCTTCATACCCTCCCTTCTGGGAACACACAAGGTAATCACCTTCTAAAGCACTAATTTGCAACTTCCTAATGCTGTGACCATCTGATGCACTTTCTCATGTTGTGGTGACCCTCCACATAAAATTATTTTCCTTGCTACTTCATAACTGTTATTATCCGTGTTATGAATCATATTGACAGTATGTGTGTATTCAAACGTCTCCGGTGACCTTTCTGAAGGTGAGTCCTATGATTCCCAAATGGGTCACTACCCTCAGGTTGACAACCACTGTCTCAATGTGTATGTGATATTATATTAGGCCTTTATCAGCTTAGCTCTCTCACTTATACTTTCACTGAAAATATTTTACACTAATACACACAAGAAAAAATACACACTCACTTCATCACCTGCTGTGTACTTCCCTTGCTAGCCTAAGTACCTTGGTTCCCATCCATAACTAACTGCAAGCATCTCACGTACACAATCCCAGCACACCTTTATCCATATAGGAGGCTGAAAGTAGAACAACTGTGAATCCTATAAGCCAGCCAGAGTGTAACACACAATCAGCAGAAACAGTAAAAGACCCTGTCTCACCTAATAAAGGAAAGAATCCCTCCTGTAGGGTTATACTTTGGCCTTCACATATGTACACACACACATGCACACACACACACACACACACACACACACACACACACACACACACACACTAGTATTGCACAAACAAGCATAGAACTGCATGCACACAAGCCTGCACACACGACATTGGTAAATTAGAATCATGTGAAATTATCTACTGTGATGAATAAATGGTCCATACACACTCATTAGTACTCCTGTTGTAAAACTAACACTTCAGGAAAATATCTTTAGGGTCTTCTCACTCATTTTCAGTGTTTCTGTATTTCTTGTGGCATGTGTCCAGGAAAACTATCCATGGACCATGTGGCCTATGCATTCCCTTTTTATAACTGGCTTAAGTATACTTAGTTAATGAGGAAGAAGCAATGAGTGAAACATGTGACATGTGAAAGTGTGTCTGGGGGGCTGGAGAGTTGGCTCAGCAGCAAAGAGCACTGGCTGCTCTTCCAGAGGACACGGATTCAATGCCCAGCACATGGCAGCTCACAACTATCTGTAACTCCAAGATCTGAACCTTCACATAGACATACATGCAGGCAAAAGCACCAATGCAAATAAATTAAAAATAAATAAATTAGAAAAAAAGGAAAAAAAAGATGTGTCTAAGTCTGACAAGTATCACATGTTTTGATGGGTCCAAGTTGTCATTCTCAATGAAACCACTGAACTGAAAATTTTCTCATGATTTATTTGAATAGTTTAGACACACATATGTGGTGTATACTCCCTCATCTTTGTTTCCTTGACCAATAATGCTTCTGAAGCTATTTTATTTAATCATCTCTGTGTGATGTTGATAATGCTGGGTAAGTTTTCGAATGTGTGAGTTTTTCACATAAGTAGCACATACCTCCTCAACCCTCATACCAAAAGGTAAAAGTAGACTGCTAAATTAGGCATGTCACTGACATGTCATGAATGACAAAGACCTGGAGTCATTATTTGTTGTGGAATAAAAGTCTATGGGGTTTTCCATCTGCCAAGCAGCATCAAATACATTTTCAAAACTCATACTTCCCAAATGTACCTGATTAAATCAACTGGTCTTCTTTGGATGCTATCTAAGCCTGCATTATAGATTGTAATGTGCTTCACCTGTTTTTGGCATAATCCACTGGGTAACACCCCTTCAGTGCCTCCAATGTATCCTCCAGGCTTTGTTCATGTCACTCATACTGTAATTAGATGATGGTTCTATTACTTTCTATTGCCATGCCCAAGGCAACTTCTAGAAGGAAGGGTTTGTTTGAAGTGGGGCTTATGGTTCCAATGGGATGCATACAGTTCATCACCATCATAGTTCAGGCAGGCAGGCATGGTGCTGGAGCAGCAGCTGAGAGCTACACCTGACTCACACAAGAAACAGAGAGATCAATGGAAATAGCACAAGTCTTCTGAAACCTCCAGGTGAACCAATAATGACACAACTACTCTGAAAAGGCCACACCTCCTAATCCTCCCCCAGATAGTTCCACCAATTTGTGGCCAAGCATTCAAATATATGAGCCCATGAGGGCTGTTCTCACTTAAGCCTCCAGAGAGGTGCTGGGGCAGGCCATTATAGCTATCCTCCATGTATGACAATAGTCATAGTTAAGGAGTAAGAACTTGGAAGGCATCTCCCAGAATCCTTACTTGCAGCTCCACAGCTCCCCTCTGCTCTGGGTAGTGACACATTTTGCTCATGTATTTCAAGGTCACCCTCACTGTTCTGCTGTCCCAGGAACCTAATGGGCAATTGTGAAAGGTTGTGGGGAAAGCATTAATGCAGTGCAGAAGAGAGAGGTTCCTTTTGTTCCCAAAGCTCCTCATTGTCACATCTTCTTAATCTGGCCAGAATGCAAAATCCCAGTCATACAGACAGGAAAGGACACATTCTCACACCTTCTCAAACACAATGATACTAATGTCACTCCATAAGATTCTACTGATGATGCCACTGCTACTGCTGATCCTGATGATGTCACCAGTGATGTTCTTGATGATGCAACTGATAGTCCTTTCTTTTCTTTTTAGTTGCTGCTGAAGCTGATTATTAATTCTCTGAAAGAGGATCACAAACAAGTGACAATATGTCAGGAAGATTTTATAAAAAATAGACAATGTTAACTTAAATATTTTCTGAAAGACGACACAGTATATATTGAATTCTGTATATGTTTGAAATATTTTCCCATTAAAATGCAGTATGCAAGTATTTTAAGCTGTTTCTTGGCATTGTATAAACTGATCACCTGATATCTCAGTGATATGTTTAAGGGGAAGGATTTTATTATAAACACCAGAGATAGAACAGATAGAGTGATCTGGAAAGTCCAAAGCAGAAGGAGATATTGCCTGAACATAGTCAGCCAACTGGACCTGGCTAATGATAGAAACAGAAACAGCTCAGAGAGGCAGAACCAACGAGAAGATTTGGAAGAGCTCTGTGTGCTGAAATTCTATTTTCAAAAATAATCCTTGCCATTCATAGTTCTCTCTCCTGAGCCCCTGGGATATATAATATTAAGGCTGGTCCCTTTAATTTTATACAAGAAATTTTATGACATTCCATTCCCCAGCACACATTAACTGCACAAAATCCCTCACTGAGGAGTAGGGCTTATGAGTTCCTCACTGTGTATGAAGGTGTCCTGGACACCCTTTCACAGAAATCATCTACAACCTCTGCCTCCCTCTTCCAAAGTAGTCCCTGAGCCTTGGAGGGTGTGATTCAGACATCCTGTTGAGGTCTGAGCAATTCATAGTTATGCATTCTCTAAAGTTTGGCCAGGTGTGAGTCTGCGCATTCACCACAGCCCACTGCATAAATAAATGTCTCTGATGAGGGATGATAGTTGTCCTAATGGACAGGTACAAGCCTGAATATTTAGAAGGCAGCTTGATGCCATGTAGTTTTAACAAAACAACAATAGAGAGCCTATTGTGTGGACTCAATAGTCATTAACTCAGAGTCAGAATACTGCATCAGGGCTGCATTAAGGAAAGAAATAAAAGCACTTCTACTTGGAGTCCTTCAACCAAGAGCAAGTCCAGGTTTGGATTTTCTACTTCATGCTCCCTATCTTCTCCCATCTGTCTGGTGCATGACTCTGAGTCTGTGCCTGTGTGAAGAATCTGTCTGTCCCTGACTCTTTTTTTTTTATCTGAGTCTGTGCCTGCACTATGTCTGTCTGTGTCCGTCTGTCCCTGTGGTTGTCCCTGTGTGTGAATGTGAGTGTCTGTCCTTTTTGTTATGCTCTATTTTATTGACTTTTATTGACCAGAAGAATCACATGGGGAAGGAGTGGGATACTTTACAGAAATCATTCATGGAGTCTTACAAGGGATTAAGCCAATATCTTCAACTGACCCCAACTCACACAGACAACAAACAGTCTTTTAAACTCCAATGTTTCCCCAGCAATGCTACTGTGTTCAATAGTTTTGGTGGATATTCATTGAAGAAGAGTGTTTTCAATCTCTATGTTTGCTATATTCTGCAAATGATACACATGAATTGTTCTGGATTGGGCCATAGAAGAGAACATAAGATTGAAGTTAAGTATTAATTTAGGTTGTAAAAGTTGATTATGTGGGAAGTCCAAGGAAAGTAAAGGTGATTGTTACATTGTTCTCTTAAATGTGGGTTTAACAATCAGTTTGTGTACACAGTAGGACTCACAGTCAGTGGGAGGTGTGGGTGAAGAAGCATCTGGTTTACTGCCATCCTGGAGATCCCAGGCATCTGTTTCTTGAGGGAGCAGAGGAGGAAAGTTGCTAGGAAAAATAGATTATTAATACGTGTCCTGTGACTGCCAGAAAAAAAATCTGGCTGTACTGACAAAGTTGAATGCACAAGGCAGAAGAACAGATAGACCCTTCATTGGGACATCTTGAGAAACTGGAGGGTGGAAGGTCCCAGCTGCTGAACAGACCATGTATCCTGCATAGGTGGCTGCTTGAGCCTGCAAAGATGGTACCAGCTTTGTTGTCCTAAGAGCTTGGCAGTCAAAGGGTTGCCGAGAATCACAGTGTAGGATATTGTCCACCTGTTCTCAAGAGACTTAAGTGCTAGGAGTTTGAGGAGGACTTGGTTCCCCCAGAGAGAGTCGGGAAGGCTCAAGGGCAGTTAGATCTATTGGTGAGGGGGAAAGGAGATAGCTACCAGAATGTGAATGGAGAAGGGACCTTAGAAGGGAAAGGTAGGGAAGATACCCAGCCAGTGAAGGAGTTTGGGCTGGAAGGTAGGTGACTGGGGAGGAAGGACCTTCTATAAAAGGAGCTCAGAAGGGCTTAGGCCTGTTGGAGAGCATGGGGTGGCTCAGAGGAAGGTAAAGGCAATGAGGAGGTACCCTTGGCAAAGCCAAGATAACCTGAGTCCGATGGGAAGCTTGGTGAGGGGTTGTTTGATGAGTCCATTGGCCCCCTCAACCTCTCATGACGATTGTGGATAATAGAGGATGTGGAGCTCCCAAGAAATGTTGATAGTTTGCAACATGAGCTCCATGACCCTGGAAGGGAAGGCTGGCCCATTGTCCATTTGCATGGTCTTGGCAGGCCAAATCAAGGGATTATGTGTTCCAGGAGTACTTGAGCCACCATATCTGCTGTTTCCCTGGATGTGGAGAAGGCTTCTATCCATCCTGAGAAGGTCTCAACAAGAGTTAGGAGATAATGGAGTTTGCCTGAAATCAATCTGCCAGTTGTTACTTCATTGGTGTCCTCCAAGTTGCTGCAGACAATGATGTATCTGGAAGACCCCTGCAGGTTGGCCTTGCCACAAGTCTGGCAGGAGGAATGAACCTGTGAAATACAAGCTTAAAGATGGGTGAGATCAAAGAGGGGCTCTAAGAAAGGGAACAAAGTTTTGGGGCCTACAAATAAAGTCTGGTGAATGTCTGAAATTAGGGACAGTGCCTGGTCCTGAGGGAGGATGAGGCAGATATTGAAGTAAAACTATCCATCCTTTGTCTGCATGGCCTCATTTTTCAGGGGGTTGTCAGTCTCCTCTGGTTGTGATCTGGAGGGCCTCCAATAGCTTGGCTATAAGGGGACCATTAACTATGGGAGTGCCCTTGGTAGTGAGATAGTCCCTTTCCCTCCAAAGGACAGATGGGTATTGGCTATTAAAAAGGCATATTTAGAGTCAGTATATATGTTAGCCCATTGACCCTTGGCTTCTTGGAGTGCTCTATTGAAGGTCATTAATTTGGCCTTTTGTGAAGAGGTCCCCATTGGCAGGTGTGTCACTTAACTGTTGTAGTGGAAGTGATCACTGCATATGCTGACTGGTGGTTTCCTGATCTATCTATAAGAAATCTTCCATCAACAAAGATGGTAAGTTGGGTGTTTGCAAGGGGTGGATGTAAGAGACCAGGCCAGGATAAGAAGAAGGCCTCCACAGCCTCTGGGCAGGAGTGAGAGGAAGTACCGGAGGAAGAAGCGAAAGAAAGGAGGATTGCAGGGTTTAGGGCAAGGATGAAGGTCAAGATAATTTGGGGGTTTTCTAGAAATAGTAAGTGAAAGACTTGAACTTGTGATTGCCCAAGGAGGATGAGAAAGGAATGACTCATAACATCTGAGAGGCACTTGGTGGAGTATACCATGATTGACTGGAACAGGGTGTGGAAAATGACAAATTTCAGAAAATGTGTCAAGACCTGGTCAATTTCAAGTTTTACAGAAAACAGGAATGTAGCAAGAATATTTCCTGTGTTCTGCCCAGTCTTGCAGCCCCTAGGTCCTAAGTAAACACACAGAGGCTTATATTAATTACAAACCAAATGGCCTATGGCTCAGACTTCTTGCTATCTAACTCTTACAACTTAACTCAACCCATTCAAATTAAGCTGTTTGCCATGTGTCTTTGTGGCATTACCTGTCTTCCGTTACATCCTGATCCCCTGGCAGTGCTCATCATCCCTCTGACTCCACCTTTCTTCTTTTTGTTTCTTTGCTTGGATTCCCTACCTGGCTCAATTCTGCCTTGCCATAGGGCATAGTGGATTCTTTATTAACCAATGGTAGCAACATGTATTCAAGGCATACAGGAAGACCACCCCACAGCCCTTTCCCTTTTCTGTCTAATCAAAAGGAAACTTTTTTCATTTTATCATAGTAAAATTACATATAACAACACTGTTATATGTAATATATGTTTATATGTGATATATGTTATATGTGATATATGTTTATATATCAAGCAAGAATTACAGTATAATATCTAGTCTATTTGTATTTGGCAAAATTAAAGAAAATATTCTATCATTTATCCTATATTTGTGAGTGTAAAGTTTCATATCTAATTTACCTTTTATCTTAAGCAAGGAAAACTGTTATTATAACTATCTAGTCTTCAACTCCATCAAAGACCTCAGAAGGATATAATATTATCTGAGTAAATGAGAAGTGCATTGTAAGCAACTTCCAAAATTCTAGAAATAACAGAGACATCTGGCTGTCTGGACAGTCAACCAAAATTCCTCTGTATCATTGGGGAATGTATCTTCAGCCCACAGGCCTAGAGTCTCTGGCATACTTTTCAATGAAGCAGAAAATTTCAAGGACTGTTCTGCCTAATTGTGAAGTTCATCACTCACTTTCCTGTGTTCTGCAGAATGTCTCACAGTTTCTTCTGCAAAGCATGATCCTGGAGGATCATCCCTCCTTGTTTTGGAAAATTCAGTGGTCATTTTCCTATGGATCCTGCATGTGCAGTTTATACAACATACTCTCAAACACTTCAGGCAAGAGCAGTTTCTTGCCAAAATCTTTTCCTTATTATAAATAAATTCCATAATGAGTTTCCTAACAATGTCCATCATCCTCTTTTAAGTAATTGGTGCTGCCAAGAACAAACATGTCTCACAGTCCAGAAAAGTCTAAGTCCTTAAAACATTTTAAATGCCATATTCTGGAAGTCTTTGAAGTGTTTGGAGATTACCTATATGATTGAAATATGTTTGCATATCTAGCAAACCTAACTAACATGAATATAAGTTTGATTATTATAAATGACTATTAATTTATATTTCTTAACTATACATTATATTTTAAATGAACTGTAAAAACATAATACCTTAAACAAGAGTAAAAATATACATATAGTATAACAAAATTAACATTAAATTTACATCAATAAGCCAAAATTCATACTAATGTAAAATGTCTAAGATTAGTTGTTGGTTTTTTGGATTAAAGTAGATTCAATAATCTACTCTTTTATCTTATCATTTCTATATCATATTCTCTCTTCTTCTTCTTTTAGAAAGAGGTCTCTCAATTTAACTCCTTTGTTTAGCCTTTTTTTAAACTATGACCAATAACAGTTTATAACCAACTACCTTTAAATGAAAAACAAATATTCACAATTTTGTAATATTTGGGGATAGTTTTGTAATTTGGGCATAGTTTTCTATACTATTTCCTGCTGATTGGGGGCATTGGTAACCTTATGTGGATCCTGAGACAATTTAGAATTATGGTCAAGTCCTAGTGGAGTAGTCTGTGAGGCTTCATCATCTCAGCCAGTTGTCTTGAAGCTATTCTGGATATTGAATCATCTGAAGACCTCTCAAGGAGTGTTTCCCAATGGAGCCATATTAACCTGGAAGGACATCACAGCTCCTCATCTTCTGTGGAAACAAAAACAGAACCTCTTTTCCAAAGCAACATATCCTTAGACCCAAATTTTTAAGTCAAGATACCTTTAAAATACACATATTGGTTTAACTTTGTAACCCCTACAATCAAATGACTCTTTGCAAAAAAAAAATCCCAAAGATGATGCAATATTATACAGTATCCAGACTCCCTGTATAATTTCCATATTTACATGGCTTTTTTTTAAAAAAAAATTCTTTTTAAAGGACTTTGTTACCTTTTTTTTCTGTCTCCCAAGCCTACCTATATTTTTAAACACACTTTTGCCTACTTAGAGGATTTTTCCATCTGAATCTGTTTTATTTTGCACCTTTAATTCTTTCCTTACTGGAAGAGTTTTTAAATTGCTAAGCTGCACATCTTTGGCTGCTGTTTCTGCCCCATTCAGCTTTTCAACAAGGCACGACAATGAGTTAAGCTTACTTCCCCAGTTCTGGGAAGCAGTATGTGTAGAGCTGTGTCCTTAAGTCTGCAGCTGTGCTCTCAAGCCCACAGGGAGAGGCTAGGAGAATCCTCTCTGTATCATGGCCTGTGGGAGAGACTGTGGAAATCTACCATGCTGCTTAGCCTATGGCAGCTGGAGGACAGGTCCATTTCTGAGCTGCTGATGGCATGAGATTGTAAGACTAGGAAGCCCAGTGTGGCTTTGCTTCTATGTATTCAGAATCTACTCTAAACTTTCTCAGGTCTGTGTGGATCCACATCAGACAGTGGATGCCATTTGTAAACAGATAAATCTTTCCTGCCCATCAATACCCAAATAACCAGTCAGAGGCTTAATATTACTTAGAAAACAAACAAAACAGCCTATGGCTCAGGCTTCTTTCTAGCTAACTCTTACACCTTAACTCAACCCATTCAAATTAAGCTGTTTGCCATGTGTCTTTGTGGCATTACCTGTCTTCCATTACATCTTGCTCCCCTGGGAGTGCTCATCATCCCTCTGACTCCAACTTTCTTCTCCTTGTCTTTCTGCTTGGATTCCCCATCTGGCTCTATGCTGCCTTGGCATAAGGCATGGCAGCTTCTTTGTTAACTAATGGTAGCAACACATATTCACACCATACAGAAAGACCATCCCACAGCACTAGAATGAGCTTATTTTGACCTTGCTACAAGATGGCTTTTAATCTTAAAATGAAGTCAGGTTGGCCCATCATTTAACCACAGACGAAGAGTTTATAAACCCTTTTTGTATCCTTTTTGAGTCTAAAGCCAAATCCTCATGGCTAACGCTTCCAGGTTCTTCTGCTTGCTGGGGCTGAAATATTGCCTTTTCCTTCAATTCAATTTGCATAAGCTTTCTCTTGTTTAGGTCTAGGGAAGCCCTCAGTCCTTTTCCTTTCACAGGTTTCAGGATTAGCTGAATAACGTCTTGCCCTGAGGTCACCACTCCCTTTCTTCCATTTAACACTGTGCTTTACTTTTAACTTTTAATCTCCTTGAGCACAAGACTTTGACCCAACATTACATTTTCAGGTACTTCTTTTCTCCTCAAATGGTACATTTTGGATTTCTCCTTATCCTGTTTGCTACTTTTTAATTGTGGATCTACATTAGAATGAAAACTAATAACCATATGATCTGGAAAGTTCCCTTTCTGTCTGTCTTTTTCTCCAAACTCCACCCCCTCAGGGAGTCTCCAACAAAGAAAAGGTGCCCAAAAAGCCCAGTTCTGCTTTCTTAGTGACTACTGCAACTTCCTCCCTTGTTGCTGCCAGCTGACCAAGTCCCTGCCATACTTGGGCACAAATTCCATTTGTGGCAGACATGTCATCACCCCTCGCCTACAACCTATAGAGTTTCCCGGCTTTTGTATGTAGGTGTGGCTCCTCTGGCCTCAATCTCTGGGACTGGAGAACTTGCCCAGAAGTTGCTTTGCTCAAAAAAACACGTTGTACTTTTTCAATTTGGCTTGATCTGACTTTCTATGTTGGCAGAGAAACCTATTATGGGGAGGGGGCAGAAAATTTTTACTTAGGACAAGGGCAGAAAAGCAGTCACGTTCTTTGGCAAAGTATCCCAAGCATGGTCTCTAGGATAGCCTATATTATTTTCCTCTGGAACTTTTGAGTTTGGGCACCACAGTCAAAATTGCTCTCAGCACTTCTGTCTTCCTTGCTCTTACTGGAATGGCCCATTATGCCCCATTTAAAGAACTGAACTGCTTTTGTACTCTGAAATCCCAAAGTCTTTCATATTCTTCCAACAAGCAACATTGAAGGATTTTGCACCCACAGATCTCCAGGGTAACCAGGAATGTTAAGCACACAGGATTGTCCTCTCAAAAGAAAGGATTGATTCCAGTTCTTCCATCCAGAAATCTGGGAATTGGAGGTGATTAACAGCCTAGTAATCTGCATTATTTATTGGGCCAATCCGTATCAAGTGTCTACAACCAGGACCTGAGATACTGAAAAGCTCAAATGACTTCTCTATTATCTATATGACCAAGACCAGGCCAGATCCTTCCCTAGGCCCTTCAGCTAATACAGGTAGCCTATCTCTAGAATGCATCTTCTTGGATGAAATCACATTTACTTTAAGTTGAGTTTCAATGTAATTATGCCTCATTGTGCACCAGGGATAGTATTACATTGGGAAACTTTTTTCCCCAAATTGTGCTGTTTAAATATGCAGGCAATAAACCACCTGGCATTAGACTCCCAAAGTTTGATCAAATCTGATGAAGTCAACCTGACCCAAGTTTTCATTCTCATCTCTTTGAAGTTCTTTTCCCTGTCTGTCATGATGCTTTCAGGGTCCCCTAACAGCATTGTCAGACTTAACATAGCAATACCCTTTCCTGGTACAAACTTCTGCCTTGGTTACTATTCTATTGCAATAAAGAGACACTATAACTAAGGCAATTCTTAGAAAAGAAATCATTTAATTAGGAGATTGCTTAGAGTTTTAGAGGGTTAGTCCATGTTCATCATGGCAGAAAGCAGACAGACATGGCACTGGAACAGTACCTGATAGCTTTACATCCAGATCCACAGGCACTAGGGGGTGGGGAGGATGAGGGAGATAGATGTGTGTGTGTGTGTGTGTGTGTGTGTGTGTGTGTGTGTGTGTGTGTGTGTGAGAGAGAGAGAGAGAGAGACAGAGAGACAGAGAGACAGAGAGACAGAGACAGAGACAGAGGCAGAGAGACAGAGAAAGACAGAGACAGAAAGAGAAAGAGGAGAGAGAAAGAGAAAGAAGTGAGACAGAGAAAGACAGACAGAGAAACAGAGAAAGACAGAGTGACAGAGAGGGACAGACAGACAGAGAGAATTACCCTGGCATAGCATTTGAAGTCTCAAGGCCTACCAGCAATGACACACTTCTTCCAACAAGGTCATACCTATGTCAACAAGGCTATGCCTTCTAATCCTTCTTAAAGAGTTATACTTCCTGATGAGTAAGAATTTAAATCCATGAGCCAATTGGGGCTATTCTCATTCAAACCATCACACCCTACAACTATGAGTGTAAGGGTAGTACAATTGTTGCCTTGTATCCTATTTAAGAAACAGAGGACACAGACTTGTGGAAAAGACAGAAGAGGTAGAAGCTGGATTTGGTAGGGTCTGGGAGTGGTTATGATGAAAATATACTAGATGGCATTCTCAAAGAATTAATATATTGTATTACAATTGAAACTCAGTGGAAATATATAGAATAAAAAATTGACAGATTAGTACACTATATAAAAACTAACATTATTAAGTAGAAGAGGAAGTTTATTTGGAGGAAAATTTAAAGGTGAATCATGAGAGAACATAATCACAACTTAAATATTTTTATTAATTACTTTTTCATATGAAATGTGCTGCACATGCTCTTACTTTTCTTTGACCATCTCCACCTCCCTATCCATTCAACATCATGTGTTTCTCTTTCTTTTTAAAACTTTAAAAGCCCTAAATCAAAAAACCAGTAATCAAAACAAACAAAAAACCAACAGATGAAAAATGACCACCACCAACACACACACACACACACACACACACACACACACACAAAAAAAAAAAAAAAAACCTCAGAATTTATTTTTTGTTGACCAACTACTCTTGGGCATGAGGCCTGCCCCAGAGTGTGCTTGACAAACTCAGCAAACTCACCAGACAAGACTGATTTTCTTTTGCCAGCAGGTATCAATGGCAAATAGCTTCTTAGGCAGGGGTGGGACACCATGTTTACTTCCTTCTCTAAGTGCTGTGACCTCAACTGGGTTAAAATGGTACATTCCCTATGTGTGCTGCCACAGTCTCTGTGAGTTCATCTGTGGTAGTTTGAATGAAAATGCTCCCATAGGCTCATGGGAAATGTCACTATTATCACTGGGGCTAGGGGTGGGCTTTGAGGTTTCCAAATGCTCAAGCTAGGTCCAGTGTCTCTCTCTTCCTGCTTCCTGCCTATCTGGATGTAGAACTCCCAGCTACCTCTTCAGCACCATGTCTGCCTGCATGCCACCATACTTCCCCCCCCCCCATGATCATAATCAGCTAAACCTCTGAATTCCAGCCCCAATTCAATGTTTTCCTTTGTAAGAGTTGCTGTTGTCTTGGTGTCTCTTACCAGTGATAGAAACCTTAGCTAAGACAGAATTTGGTACCAGGGACCGAAATATTGTTGTGATAGGCCTGACCATGGTTTTGCCTGGAGGAATATGGAACACTTTGGGACTTTGGACTAGAAAACTTGATTAGACTCCTTCAGCAGGGTTTAGTGGGTCACACTTGTAGGACCATATAAGACAGTGGTGCTGATGGTGGTTTCAACTCTGGGGGCCTGGTTTCAGAGGAGAAGAATATTTATATGTAACCTTGAGATTGTTATTGTGATATTTTGGTGAAGACTGTGGCTGCTTTCTGCCTTTGTCCAAAGCAATCTGCCTAAGGCTAAATTGAGTAGTTTGGATTGACAGCTTTGGTAGAAGAGATTTTCAGACAGCTTTGTAGATGGATTGTCTTTGAGCCAACAACTCACAAAAAAAATCATGAAGACTTCTTATTAATTATGAAATCTTGGCCTATAGCTTAATTTAACCCATTCTATTCATCTATGTGTTGCCACATGACTCGTGGCTTTTACCTCTCCTCCTGCATGTCTTGCTCTTTCTCTGCATCTGGCTGGTAACCCTGCATTTCTTCTTCCCTGAGCTCTCTTGGTCCCTGCTATACCTCCTCCCTAGCTATTAACTGTTTAGCTTTTTATTAAACCAATTACAGTGACACATCTTCACTCAGGGTAAAGAAATATTCCACCACACAGCCTAGAACTGACTGTTGTTGAATTATCAGTGGCCTGTGGGATGACTCATCCCTAAAAGGCTTGAGGGCCAGCCGGCCCAAACAAGTAAAAAAGATACTTTCTGAGAGACAACTTGGGTCTGCCTAATGGCCTTAGCAACAGCAGCTGAGATATGATCTGGAGATGACCTGGACCAATGAGAGGCAGCCATGTCACACCAGCAGATACATATTCATCAGACCACCAGGGTCGGATGGAGGGTACATAAGGCTTGCCTCTTCCTGAATAAACTGAGCTTGTTTCTACCTTCTCCCAGAGTCTGTGTGGTTTGACTCTGCGCCTACTTGCCCCCCTCCTCCAAAGGGAACAACAGCACAGGACCCTTCCACAGAGGCCATGCTTATGTAGATCTATATTGAAAAGAAGCCAACTGAGCAAGGAAAAATATAAAATGTTTGAGTAGAAAAGAAGAACCAGGAAGATAAACAGATTAAATAAAAGATAGATGCTAACTGGAATAAAGGGAGCAGTGACTTCAAAGTAAGACCTCACCCAGCTAAATTTGTGAAAAGTAATTAAAGAAAAACATAGGGCCAGGTGTGGTTATACATACCTTTAATCCTAGTACTCAGAAGGCAAAGACAGATGGATCTCTGAGTTTGAAGAACCCTGGTCTATGGAGCAAGTTTCAAGACAGCCAAGCTTAGGCAATGAAGAAAACCATTGAAAAGAGAAAGCTGTTGACAATGTAATTGAACAAGGGGCCATGGTCCAGCAGTAGCAAGCAGAATAACTTGACAACTTGGACCACATGGTTCTTTCAAGGGTAAAAGGAAGGAGTTTGGAATTATTCTCCATGGCCAAAGAAAGCCACTGGCATGTATCTGGAGTGCTCCTGCATGGAGACCCAGAGAGGCCATTGTGTAAAGCTGTGGAGGTGAAGCCTGGACTGCCTTGGAGAACCCAAAAGGTTAGAAATGGCAGAGTCATGAGATACCTGCGAAGTAAAGCTACTAACAGGGAGTGGCAATAGCCCAAGAGAAAGAAATGTGTTGCAGGTCAACAAAGCTTCAAGTAGTTGGGGATCTGAAAAGCATTTTGACATCAGACATGGAGATACAGAGTTTGGAGTTGGCCAGCTGGTGTTTAGTATTGCTTTAGTCCAGTATCCCCTCGCCATACTTCCTTTTACTCTCTTTTGGATTAGTAAAATCTATCCTGTGCTTTTGTATGTTTGAAGTATGTGATCTGCTTTTTCATTTTGATTTTAAAGGTGGTTACAGTTAAGAGACTGACATGAGTCTCAGAACAGACTTTGAACTTTGAACATTCACACAGATTTGAGATTGTGACAAGACTATGGATGGGGACTTTAGAAGCTGGACTGAATGCACTTTTGTGTTCTGATATGGCTACAAGTCTATGGGGGCCAGAGAGTGGAATAAAAATGACCCCCATAAGGTCATAGGGAGTGGCATTATTAGCATGTGTGGCCTTGTTGGAGGAAGTATGTTACTGGGATTTGAGATTTCCAGTGCTCAAGCCAGACCCAGTGTCTCTCTCTTCCTGCTTCCTGCCTATCTAAATGTAGAACTCTCAGCTCTTTCTCCAGCACTATGTCTGCCTGAATGCTGCCATGCTTCCTGCCAAGTCAATTCTGGCTTTGATTCTAGATGTTTCTATGACTACCTTGTTAGTGTTGGCATTACAGACATGTCCTTCTACTACTAAAGCTATACACTGTGTGTACAGTAGTAACAAGCAAGATAAGGGTTTTTATTAATTTTCATTTATAAAGAATTTTTAAATTTTATTAATTTTTTCATTGAATGTATTTTATTCATAGTCTTTGACCTCCCCAAATTCCTCCCAGATACGTCTATCCATCCAACTTCATGTTCTTTGTCTTAAGTAATCAAAGGATGAAAAAAGGAAATAAAGAAAGAATCACACCAAACCAAAACAACAAAAAAAAGAACACAAAAGCATGGCGACCACTTTGTATTTACAAACTACCTCTGAGCATGAGGTCTGCCTGGAGTATGGTTGCTATGTACAATGTCAGGCCCTTAGAGAAAACAGAATTTTTGTCTCTCAGCAGATATTAACCACAAATACCATCTGCATAACAGATGGCATTGTTGAGTCTACTTCCCCTTCTCTCTGGTGGAATTTTGTGTGCTTTGAAGTTGTGCACTTCTTGTACCTGCTTTTGCTGTTATTATGGCTTTATATCTGCATCAGTCTTATGGTTGGAAAACACTTTTTGCTTGGAGTGATCCACCACTTTTGGCTCTTACACTCTCCCCATATCCACTTTATCATACATCCCTGAGCCTCATTGTGAGATGCTTGGTACCATGAATAGTAGTCAGTGGGGTGAAGTTTCTTGTTGGGCACCAGCTACATTTCTCTATGTCCAAAGCTACTAAGTACCCATTTTCTTTACCAATAGGATCTTATTATCAGGTTGTGAAGAATAACCAATAGGTTGGAAATAGCTCCTAATGTTTGAGGGTGTCTTGGTAAATGGTTTCCTTCAGCCATCGGAGCCCCAGGGATAGGGCAGCTGCCATTTTCTCTTACCCCCTTGCCAAGCCACTATCTCCTGTGGCACCAGTGACCACTGGAGACATACACCTACACTGCATCGATTGGGAACAAGTAAGCCCCCATCTCCAGACTGGGCAGACCAGTTCTATAACCCCTAGGCCCCAGGGGCACATTCCGTGGCCCTCCCTACCCTCCAGCCCCTCAGCCAGTGCAGCCCCAGAGACTGTGTAGCAGATTCTTCCCCAACCCCTGCTACCAAACCAACCAACCTCTGTGACACCATTGACCACTGGAGCCACAAATCCACTCTGCACCAAATGGGATCGGGCAAGGCCCTATCTCCTGACTAGTCAGACCAGTTCTCTAGGCCCTAGGCCCTGAAGGCACATTCCCTGCCCCTCCCCATATCCATGGGAGCACCAGTGACTGGGCAGCTGCCTCTCCCTGCCCACCCCACCCTCCCTCACCAAGACAACCATCCGGTTGTACCAATGGCCACCAAAACTATATGCCTACCCTGCACCGATTGGGAACAGTGACCACCTGAGCCATAAGCCCAACCTGCACCAAATGGGAACAGTGATCACCAGATCTGTAAGCCCCCTCCTGGACCAGTTGGGAAGAAGAACAACCAAAGGAGCCAGAGGCCCAACCTGGACCAATTGGAGGAAGAGTGACCTGGAGCCCCACCTGTTCTTATTAAAGGAAGAGATGGGTAGAAGGCAGTGTAAGAATACAATAAACAACATAAAGAGCAACACAGCACCACCAGAACCTAGTGATCCTACAACAGCAAGACCTGAACATCCCAAAGCAGATGATCCAGAAGAAAACGACCTTAAAAACAACTTTATGAAGATGATAGAAGCCCTAAAAGAGGAATGAAAATTCTCTTAAAGAAATGGAGGAAAAGACAAAAAAAATTAAAGGAAATCAAGAAATCCCTTAAAGAAGATCAAGAAACCCAAGAAAAAACAATCAAACAGGTGAAAGAAACAGTTCAAGACATGAAAATTGAAATAGAAGCAAATAAAGAAAACACAAACAGAGAATTCAGGGAAAGGAAAATATGAGTAAATGAACAGAAACTACAGAGGCAAGTATAACCAACAGAATACAAGAAATGGAAGAGAGAATCTCAGGCATTGAGGATACCATAGACTAGATAGATTCATCAGTCAAAGAAAATGTTAAATACAACAAAATTTTAGCACAAATCATTCAGGAAATATGGGAAAACATAAAAAGACCAAACGTAAGAATAATAGGGCTAGAAGAAGGAGAAGAATTCCAGTTCAAAGGCACAGAAAACATATTCAACAAAACTATAGAGGAAAATTTTCCCAACCTAAAGAAAGACATACGTATGAAGGTACAAAAGCATACAGAACATCAAATGGACTGGAGCACAAAAAAACAAACAACAAACAAAAAAATCCCAAAAAAACAAAAAAAACCTCTCATCACATAATAGTCAAAACACTAAACATACAGAATAAAGAAAGAATATTAAGAGCAGTAAAGAAAAAGGGTCAAGTAACATATAAAGACAGACCCATCAGAAAATCCCCTGAATTCTCAATGGAAACTATGAAAGCCAGGAGGTCCTGGACAGACGTTCTGCAGATATTAAGGAAACATGGATGCCAGCCCAGACTACTATACCCAGCAAAGCTTTCAATCATTTTAGATGGAGAAAACAAGATAGTTCATGACAAAAACCAGATTTAAACATTACATATCCACAAACCCAGCCCTACAGAAAGTACTAGAAGGAAAACTCCAATTTAAGGAAGCTAGCTGCAACCACCAAAACACAGGCAACAGATAACCTCACATCAACAAATGCCAAAGAAGGGAAATACACACACACTATGACCAAAAAAATAACACAATTAACAAACACTAGTCACTAATATCCATTAATATCAATGGACTCAATTCACTTATAAAAAGACACAGGCTAACAGAATGGATACAAAAACAGGATCCATCCTTCTGCCGCAAACAAGAAACACACCTCAACTACAAAGACAGACATTAACTCATAGCAAAAGGTTGGGGGAAAACTTTCCAATCAAATGGACCTAAGAAACAAACTGGAGTAGCTATCCTAATATCTAACAAAATAGACTTCAAATTAAAATCAATCAAAAGAGATGAAGAAGGGCATTTCATATTTATAAGAGGAAAAATCCATCAAGAGGAAGTCTCAATTCTGAACATTTATGCTCCAAATACAAGAGTACCTACATTTCTAAAAGAAACATTACAAAAGCTCAAATCACACACCAATCCCCCCACACTAATAGTGGGAGTCTTCAACACCTCACTATCACCACTAGACAGAACTGCCAGACAGAAACTTAACAGAAATAAGGGAACTAACAGATGCTATGACTCAACTGGACATAACAGACATCTATAGAATATTTCCCCCAAACACAAAAGAATATACATTCTTTTCAGCATCCCATGGAACCTTATCCAAAATTGACCACATATTCTGTAACAAAACAAATCTCAACAGATACAAAAAAAAATTGGAACAGCCACCCGTATCATATCAGACCACCGTGGCTTAAAGCTAGAATTCAACAACAACACAAAATGCAGAAAGCCTACAAACTCGTGGAAACTGAACAATGCTCAACTAAATCACCCCCAGGTCAAGGAAGAAATAAAGAAAGAAATTAGAGACTTCCTAGTATTCAACAAAAATAAAAGCACAACATACCCAAACTTATGGGACACTATGAAAGCAGTGCTAAGAGGAAAGCTCCCAGCACTAAATGCCCACATAAAGAAGTTGGAGAAATCTCACACTAGTGATTTAACACACACCTGAAAGCTCTAGAATAAAAAGCAGCCAAGTCACCCAGGAGGAGTAGAAGATAGGAAATAATCAAATTGAGGGCTAAAACCAATAAAATAGAAACAAAAAGTACAATGCAAAGAATCAATGAAACAAAGAATTGGTTCTTTGAGAAAATCAACAAGATAGATAGACCCTTATTCAAACAAACCAAAGAGCACAGAGAATATCCAGATTAACAAATCAGAAATGAAAAGGGGAACATAATAACAGACACTGAGGAAATCCAGAGAATCATCAGGTCATACTTCAAAACATGAAATCCACAAAATTGGAAAATGTAAAAGAAATGGACAATTTTTTGGATAGGTACCACACACCAAAATAAATCAAGATCAGGTAAATAATTTAAATAGACCTATAACCCCTAAAGAAATAGAAGCAGTCATCAAAAGTCTTCCAACAACAACAACAAAAAGCCCAGGACCAGATGGTTTCAGAGCAGAATTCTACCAGAATTACAAAGAAGAGCTAATACCAATAATCCTGAAATTGTCCCACACAATAGAAACAGAAGGAACATTGCCAAACTCTCTTTATGAGGCTACAGTTACCCTGACACCCAAAACGCATAAAGATGCAACATAAAAGAGAATCACAGAATGCAAAAATTCTCAGTAAAATACTAGCAAACTGAATCCAAGAACACATCACAAAAATCATCCACCATGATCAAGTAGGCTTTATCCTAGAGATGTAGGTATGGTACGGCATACAGAAATGTGTCAATGTAATCCACCATTTAAACAAACTGAAAGAAAAAAAACACATGATCATCTTATTAGATGCTGAAAAATCCTTTGACAAAACCCAAAACACCTTCATGATAAAGGTCTTTGAGAGATCAGGGATACAAGGAACATACTTAAATATAATAAAGGCAATATACTGCAAGCCAAAATCCAACATCAAACTAAATGTTGACAAACTGAAAGTGATTCCACTAAAATTGGGGACAAAACAAGGATGTCCACTCTCTCCATACCTATTCAATATAGTACTCGAAGTTCTAGCTAAAGCTATAAGACAACAAAAAGAGATCAAGAGGATACAAGTTGGAAAGGAAGAAGTCAAATTTTCACTATTTGCAGATGATATGATAGTATACATAAGTGACCCCAAAAATTCTACAAAGGAACACCTACAGCTATTAAACACCTTCAGTAATGTGGCAGGATACAAGATTAACTCAAAAAATCAGTAATCCTTCTATGTACAAATGATAAATGGGCTGCAGAAGAAATTAGAGAAACATCACCCTTTAAAATAGCCACAAATAATATAAAATATCTTGGAGTAACTCTAACTAAGCAAGTGAAAGACCTGTAGGACAAGAACTTTAAGTCTTTCAAGAAAGAAACTGAAGAAGATATCAGAAAATGGAAAAATAGCCCATATTCTTTGGTGAGGGAGGATCAACATTGTAAAAATGGCAATTTTATCAAAAAAAATCTACAGATTCAATGCAGTTCCCATCAAGAATCACAACACAATTCTTCACTTGTGTTGGTAAGAACAATGCTCAACTTCATATGGAAAAACAAAAAACCCAGGATAGCTAAAAGAATCCTGTATAATACAGCAACCTCTGGAGGCATCACGATTCCTGACTTCAAGCTCTACTATAGAGCTACAGTAATAAAAACAGCTTGGTAGTGGCATAAAAACTGACATGTGGACCAATGGAATCAAACTGAAGACCTTACATTAATCCGCACATGTATGAACACCTGATTTTTGACAAAGAAGCCAAAAACTGTACAAAGGGGAAAAAAGCATCTTCAACAAATGGTGCTGGCATAACTGCATGTCAACATGTAGAAGATTACAAATAGATCCATATCTGTCACCATGCACAAAATTCAAGTCTAAGTAGATCAAAGACCTCAACATAAATCCAGTTACTCTGAACCTGATAGAAGAGAAAGTGGGAAGTAACCTTGAACACATTGGCACTGGAGACAACTTCCTAAATATAATACCAGTAGCACAGACACTGAGAGAAACAATTTATAAATGAGACCTCTGGAAACCGAGACGCTTTCTGTAAGGCAAAGGACATAGACAATAAGACAAAAGGCAGCCTACAGAATAGGAAAAGATCTTTACCAACCCCACATCTGACAGAGGGCTGATCTCCAAAATATATAAAAAACACAAGAAACTAGAAAACAAAACATCAAATAACCCAATTTAAAAATGGGCTACGGAGCTAAATAGAGATTCTCAACAGAAGTATCTCAAATGGTTGAAAGACATCCTTAGTCATCATAGAAATGCAAATCAAAAGGACTCTGAGATAACATGGTATGCCTGTCAGAATGACTATGATCAAAAACACTGATGACAGCTTATGTTGGAGAGGATGTGAAGTAAGGGGAACACTCCTCCACTGGTGGTGGGAATGCAATCTTGTACAGCCACTCTGGAAATCAATATGGCAGTATTTCAGAAAATTGAGAATCAGCCTACCTCAAGACCCAGATATGGTGATATTTTATTTGTATTCAAATGTTATTTGTATGTTAATAAATAAAGTTGCCCAGGGGTCAGAGCTATTAGCAAGCCATAGGAAAGCAGGGTAGTGGTGACGTATGTTTGTAATCCCAGCACTTGGTTAGCAGAGCTGGGTAAGTTTCTGTGTGTTCAGGGATACAACCAGTATTGGATACACATGTCTTTAATCTCAATACCAATCATAGAAAACCTGGAGGTCTATACAGACAGGCCATGACAAGGTGGTCATGTGGTTGGGTTTGCAACCAATGAGAAGGCAGAACAGAAACACTATAAAAAGACAGACACACAGGAAGTAGCTCTGGTTTGGAGAGGTAGGATCACCACAGGAGGAAGGATAAGGTTTTAGCTCTTAGTTCTGACCTCTTGGCTTTCTTCTTTGCATTGGTTCTGTGTTTTTTATTTAATAAGACGGTTAGTTACATCTACATTTGGTGCCAAACATGACAAGAATCCATTAAAATCTGCTTGGCTTGGCGGCAGGTCCGGTTTCCAGCTTGGGCGGCCTGGCTCCCTAGCTCGGGCCCAGGTCTGACTGACCCACAGCTGGAGCTACTTGCAACTGCTACAAACAACTCAGGCCTGCCCTGCCGAATAGGGCCCCTGCCTGTAAAGCCAAGGCTTGACTCGGCTCAAGCGGCTATGATTTCTTGTTCTCTCTCTCTCTCTCTCTCTCTCTCTCTCTCTCTCTCTCTCTCTCTCGAACACCTCGAACACCAGGTAGCTGTTTTGAAATTCCCTCAGATTTCTACTGTTCTATGCAGGCTTGGTAAGTCAATTAACATATCTATTTAAAAGAGAATTTTTTTTACATTAAAAAAATGGGCTTTATGTGTACATTGGAAGAAAATTGGGCTTTGTTTGAAATTTTAGGCACTCTGACAATGGAACAGCTATATGAGAAGATTAACATCGATCGAATTATTCAGCTTATTACTTTTCTTATCCTCATTTTACTATTTAAAAAGATAGTCAATTTAAGTGCCAGGATAGCAGTCTTAGAAAAACTTGTTAAACCTGTAAGAATGAATTATAGAGAAATTCAAATTCAGACAGAAGAAATTAACAGTGAAGTTGTTTCAAAATTGGATCATAAGGTTACAGAAAGAAAGCCAGTTTTCACACAATCACCCTTAATTTATCCGGTAGCCATACAGCAGCTACCTGATGAAGAGAATGAACAAAATACTTGGATTCCAATTGAAATGTTAGACTTATGAAGATTTAAGGAGGCAGTAGCATCTTATGACATGCATTTCCCATATATAAAGCAAATGTTAAACACCTGGCCAACTTGTAATAGGATTTTACCAAAGGACTGGTGGGATTTGGCACAAGCTGTTCTTGAACCCAGACAAAATCTCCAGTGAAAAATGTGGTTCAATAATGAGGATAAAAATATAGAAAAACAATGGAGGGATAAAGAAATACAAGTCTGCCAGGATCAGCTTATTAGAGAAGGCCAATATACTTCAGTACAAACACAATGTTTATATGATGTCCAAACCTTAGTTCAGCCTTTAATGCATGGGACAGAGTTGAGGAACCAGGAAAAAAAATTGAGTCATTTACAAAGGTCATACAGGGCCCAAAAGGATCTTTCACAGATTTCTTACAAAGATTGACTTCAGCAGTACAGAGAATGGTCCCAGATTCAGAAGCTAGTAAGATAAAGATTGAATCTTTGGCCTTTGAGAATGCAAATGCAGCATGCAAAAGAATAATCAGGCCGTTAAAGGCAAGATCTGCACCTTTGCAAGATTGGATTAGAGATACAGTTAATGTTGAGGCTTATGACCATGATGATATATGGGTAGGAGAAACAATTTCAAAAGGTTTGAGAAATGTTAGATGTTTTGGATGTGGAAAGCAAGGACATCTGAAAAGGGTCTGGAAACCGGTCATTCCTAGAAATAATGTTTCTTCAAGGAACACTGGCAACAGAATGTCCCTTCCTTCTGGAGTATGCAGAAGGTGTGGTAAGGGAAAACACTAGACAAACGAATGTAGATCAACAAGGGATAGACAGGGTAATCCTTTGCCTTGGGCTTTGGGAAACTCCCAGAGGGGCCTGAGGCAGGCCCCCACAGTAAATCCAGTTCAAACCTTTCCTGCAGTTGTAGAGGAAACCCTACTCAGAGCAATTAAATAACCAAATGCCTATTGGAATAAATCATGTTGGTCGGGATGATGAAATAGAGAATAGGAAATTCAGGAAAAAACATAAAGAAAAAATTTTTGGCAAACTTCTATTAATGAACAAAGACCAAAACTAACAATAAAAATAAATGGTGTTTTGTTGTCTGGTCTAGTAGACATGGGTGCGGACATTACCATAATTGCACCAGAATTTTGGCATCCAACTTGGCATTTTCAGGAGGTAAACATTCAACTCTTAGGAATTGGGACATTATCTCAAGTGAAACAGAGTGCAAGATGGCGTGAATGCATAGGTCCAGAAGGAGAGAAAGGAAAATTAAAACCATATATGGCTAACATATCTATGAACCTGTGGGGTTCAGACTTGTTATAACAATGGAATACTCAGGTTAATATCCCTTCAATCTCAAAAATAAATCATAAACTAGTATATGTTTCTGAGAGAAATATTAGAAGATATTGTTCTAATGAGTGGTCACCAGCCATCCATGTCATACAAGAACAGGGCACAACAACTGATGATTTTCCAAAGACACCAACAGCTCTACCTTTAAAATGGTCAACAGACAAGCCTGTATGGGTCCAGCAATGGCCTTTAACAACAGAGAAACTCCAGGCTTTAGAACAGCTGGTAGAAGAATAGTTAAATGCTCAGCATATTGAAGAATCAACCAGCCCTTGGAATTCCCCTGTATTTGTTATTAAAAAGAAATCTGGTAAATGGAGAATGGTAACAGACCTTAGAGCAGTTAACAAAGTAATTCAGCCAATGGGCTCTCTACAATCTGGAATTCCATTGCCTACTCTGTTACCAAAAGGATGGCCTCTCATAGTTATTGATTTAAAAGACTGTTTCTTTTCAATACCCTTACAAGAAAAAGACAGAGAAAGATTCACTTTCACAGTGCCTACTTAAAATAATTCTCAACCGGTTAAAAGGTTTCAGTGGAGGGTTCTCCCACAGGGAATGTTGAATAGCCCAACTCTGTGCCAATATTTTGTACAACAGCCATTGGAAGTGATACGTAAAAAATTTCCTAAATCTATAATTTATCATTATATGGATGATATTTTATTAGCTGACTCAAATGCAGATACTTTAGAAAGAATGTTTGAAGAAGTAAAAAAAATTTTGCCTTGCTGGTGATTAAAAATTGCTCCTGAAAAGATACAAAGAGGAGATTCTATTAATTATTTAGGATATAAAATAGAACTACAAAAAATTAGACCCCAAAAGGTGCAAATTAGGAGAGATAGACTACAGACTCTTAATGACTTTCAAAGATTATTTGGAGACATTTCTCATCTAAGAACTATTGTTGGGGTAAAAAATGATGAACTAAATAATTTGTTCAAAACCTTAGAAGGTGACAAAGACTTAAATAGTCCAAGAGAATTATCACCTGAAGCTGAGAAAGAATTGGCCTTGGTAGAAAAGAAAGTACATGAAGGACATGTAGATCATATTGATCCAAAGCTAGATTGCATTTTGGTTATTTTACCTTCTAGGCATTCCCCAACAGGAATATTAATGCAGAGGGAAGATATTATATTGGAATGGATATTTTTACCAAATAAAAAATTAAAAACTTATGGGGAAAAAATCTCTGACTTGATTTGGAAAGGACAATTGAGACTTCGTCAATTAGCAGGAATAGACCCAGCAGAAATTGTTGTACCTTTAACTAAGGAGGACATTGGAAAATTATGGATAGAAAGTGAACCTTGGCAAAAAGCTTGCAGTAATTTTTTTGGGAGAAATTAACAGCAAATATCCCAAAAGCGATAGAATTGATCTTATAAAGAGAGCTGATTGGATCTTGCCTCGAATTCTACAGCAAAAACCCATATCTGAAGTTCGTATATTTTATACAGATGCCAACAACCAGGAAAGGCAGGTTAAAAATCAGAAAATTTAAATAAAGTGGCTCAAAGTCCTTGTAATTCAGTTCAAAAATCAGAATTGCATGCTATTCTGTTGGTATTAATGGATTTTTCAGAACCTCTCAACGTAGTAACTGACTCTCAATATGCTGAAAGAGGAGTATTACATATTGAGACTGCAGAATTTATCCCTGATGCTTCAGAATTAACTTCACTATTCATTCAATTACAAGATACAATCAGGAAAAGGAGTCATCCTTTATATATAACTCACATCTGATCCCATACTGGTCTGCCAGGCCCTCTAGCACAAGGCAATGATGAGATTGATAAATTATTGATAGGAAATGTGCTAGAGGCCTCAGAATTTCATAAAAAAAAATCATGTCAATAGTAAAGATTTTAAAAAGGATTTTTCCATAACCTGGCAACAAGCCAAAGAAATAGTAAAGAAATGTCCTACTTGTTCCTTCTACAATCAAATGCCATTACCAGCAGGATGTAACCCAAAGGGTATTCAGAGGAATGAAATCTGGCATATGGATGTGTTTCACTTTGCAGAATTTGGAAAACTGAAATATGTACACCACACCATCCATACTTATTCAGGATTTCAATGGGCAACTGCTTTGAGTTCTGAAAAAGCTGATTCTGTAATCACTCATTTGCAAGATGTTATGGCCATCATGGGTATACCTGCACAAATTAAAACTGACAATGCTCCATCATATGTCTCTGTTAAAATGAAACAGTTTTTTGCTTATTATAATATAAACCATATTACAGGAATACCACATAATCCTATAGGTCAAACAGTTATAGAAAGATCAAACAGAACTCTAAAGGATATGCTAAATAAACAGAAAGGGCTAACAAAAAAAATCCCAGAAATAGACTACATAATGCTCTATTAACTTTGAATTTTCTCAATGCCAGTGAGAAAGGAACAACAGCTGCAGAGAGACATTGGATAATAGAAAAAACTACAGAATTAAATCAGCCTATATACTTTAAGGATGTGCTAATCTCAGAATGGACACCAGGATATGTGCTACATTGTGGATGAGGTTTTGCTTTTATTTCTACAGAAGAAAATAAGCTGTGGGTACCATCAAAATTGATAAAGGTTCGATTTGAATAAGAGAGACCTCTTAATGAGAAGAGGTGATAGTTCATCAACTAGCATGAACATCCAATTTAAACTAACTTATACCAGTAACACATGCCTTTTCATTTAATCAGATAATAACTTGTCAAAAAAAATCCCCAAAAGACCTTAGGGAAAGGTTTTTGTTTTTGTCTTTTAGGAGAATGAAGTTTAAGGAATTTGAAGAACATTGGACAAATGAGACAAATGAAGAAAAGGGACAAATCGTTTATCCCAAGAAACAGAGTGAAATGGTATATCATCTAAAACAAATTTATGTCTTCCTAAATGTTTGTTTCTGCTTTTCTTTAAAGATTTAACACTATTGGTCTTCTAATAGTCCCAGTTCAATTAAAATTTAAAGCTGACTTTGGAGTGGGAGAATGGCTCTCTCCTTCTTTAAACTCAAGCATGTTGTTAAAAGGAAAATGCAAACTCCCTGTATCATGCCAGAATAAAAGAGCCATCTTCTGTTATGGGACAGGAGAAAAGCCAAATTAATTAAGGGACGATTCTATTACTAATCTCAACTCTTTGATTCTACTCTGATTCTTTAAACTTTTCTTAAAGTATGAATTTTATATCAAAATTTATAAGATTAATATATATATACATTTTAAACTTTGTTAAGATATGAATGGTCATATAGAGTACTAACTAATTCTAAAAAGAAAAAAGGCTTCAATTAGCTGCATATTTATGTCTTTGTGTTCGAGTCTCTTATCAGTTTTGTGCAGGAAATCACAGCCAGGCCTAACATCAACTGAAGTCTCCAGGAAGAAGATGGGGTCCCACAACAACAACAATTCCACGTGTGTGGGCCCCCGTGGGCCCTGGCCCCCGACTGTGAGTGGCTGCTGCCTTGCTTGCTGACCTTTACCAGATGTCCTCCCTATTCAGATTCCCTGCTGGTCTCCTTCTCACCTAAGGATCACCAGAGAGCTCACTGGAGGTTCTTTGTTCCTGTATCCTGTATTTTGGTGTAAACAACTTAGATGCAAGACTGTAGAACATTGGGTAGTGAACTTCTGCCCTCAGGGGATCCTCCATTTGTGTTGTAAGCCTGTATTTAAGGTTTCTTCCCTGTTTCAATAAAGGGCATTTGGCATTCAGCTGTGGCGAATGACTCGCTGTCTCTTGTCTCTATTTTTAATCCACAGCCCTTCGCTCGGACATGGTGAACGGGTATCAGTAACGTGGGCGTTACCGCTACACACGTGGACAATAATAATATCACTAAGCTGACAAACATTATCTGCACGATATATACACGAGAGGAGAGGCATAGGTCATCTGCAAACACTATACCATTTTACAGAAAGGGCTTCAGCATCCTCAGGTATTGGTGAATATAGGGATCTTGAAACCAATCCCCTGGTGGTTCAACCAAAGGATGATTCAGTTTTTGATTCTCAAGCTAAAAATAAATTTTTAAATGAAAATATTGCTCAAGAAATGAGTAACTGGGCCAGAACCCTAGACTGGACTCAAAACCAGTTCGCTCACCACCATAGATATGTTGTGGGGAATCACACACACATGAACACATACCACTCCATTTTATTATTCCAAGTAACTCTACCAATCACACTACCTCCCCTTTACTCCAAGTCAACCTTTCAACTTCCACCCAACCCTCCCCCTATCCTGCACCATAAATATCACAATCATTGAAGTCTTCATCCCAGGGTCCACCACAACTCCCACCTCCCTAGAATCTACCCCTTTCTACATTTTGCCTGGATACTGTTCATGCTGTACCTACATGTCCCCTACCAGGCCATGCAACCATCCAGTTACCTTGAGTTTGAGATAGGCCCTTATCCAGAAAGGCCCCAGAGTCCAGCAGCAGTCAGTGATTGGCTGGTGCAGGAATTCGGATGAAGACAGAGGTGGTGGTGAGGGATACCTCCATGATGTTGCTCCCACTTCAGAGCCCGTGCCCAGTGGGAGCACACTGAGACACCAGCCTTCTAGTGAACATATGCCTTTGCTTAGCTTCTTTCCCCATCCTGTCCTTCTTCCCTCACTTCCTCCTGGGTTTCTCCCTCAGTGAGTCTCTTGTGACCAGATCTACATGTCAGGCTTAGCTTCTAAGAAGCCCAACCTAAGAAACCAGCCTTGATCATTATTTCTGTCCCTAAACCCAAGGGTTGCTAAACATCACCTATGGCCTAAATCTGGTGTACTATTTGCTTCATAAAGTTTTATTGAAACACAACTCTGATGAGTAGTTTCAATTGTTAACTCAACACGATCTAGTACTACTAGGAAGAGAGACTCAATGGGGAATTTTATAGATCAGGTGGACCTGTGGCATGACTGGGGGAGGGGGTCTAGATTACATTGATTGAAAGAGGAAGGACAATCATTGTGTGTAGCACCATTCCCTAGGCAAGGGATTCTGGACTGTATACGTGAATGTGTATTCTTGATACAAACAAGCATGTGTCCATTTATTTTCTCTCTACTCTTGGTTGTGGGTGGGTTATGATGAACTGCTTCAAGTTCCTATGTTGACTTCTCTGAATGGTGGACTCTAACCTGGAACTGTGAGCTAAAACAAACCCTTTCTCCCCTAAGTTGCTTTTTGTCAAGTATTTTACTGTAACAACATAAATGAAACCAGGGCAACAGCCATGCCCACTTGCTGACATATTGCCTATAGATGCTCTTCTACTCCAGCATCAGAGCTGAACTATTGCAACAAAGATCTGATGGCCCTGAAGTGAAGTCATCTACTATCTAGAAGAAAAGGTGCTATATAACCCATCATAGCTCCTTCCCTTCCTCCACCCTCCATCCTGGCACCTCCATCCCACTCACCTCCTACATGTTCACCCACATTCCATCTATCACCTACCCCGTATCCCAGCTGCCTCCCCTTACCCTCCAAAGCCTTTCTTTCCCCTCTGGATACCCGAGAGCTCTGGAAGGATGGGATTTTACCTTCAAGAACAAGTACAAGGAAGTTATTGGGCTACATAGATCCTGTGACAGCAAGACTGAAGCAAGACCTGGGCACAGCTTGAGTTGATGAGTTGGGAAAGAGCCCCCATGGGTGGGGAAGCCTTGGCTCTTTTCTGAAGTGTGGGCTCAGAATGGGAATGGGTCCTGGAGATGCACAGTGGCTTGGGATCTCACCTGTGACAAGGCTGGAGACGATGAGGAGGAGCGAGCACCAGCATCTGCAGCATCCTCATGAGCAGCTCACCAGGAAAAGAGAAGTACTTGATCTGGCATTAAGGGAGCTGGTATGGGTGCAAGACAAATGCCAGGCTGACCCCTAGAGCCAGAAAGGAAGGGTTCATGGAATGAACTATGAATCTCAACCCCAAGCAGTGTCCATCCATCTCTAAAAGAGTATAGTAGGGTGAGCAGTGACTCTTCTAGGAGGTGCATTTCTGTACATGGGTATTACATAGATTTGTGTGTGCATGGGTATATTTGTGCATGGGTATGTGTGTGTGTGCTTGTGAATATACAGATGTGGGTATTTGTATGTGCATGGGCATGTGTAAAAAGATGTATACATGGCTATGTGTATATATGGGTATGTGCATGGTATTTGCATGGGTATGTATGTGCTAGGTATACATCTGCATTGGCATATGCATGGGTCTGTGTGTGCATGTGTGTGTTCATCAGTATGTATATGCATGTGTGTATGTGTAAGTATGGGTACATTTGTGTGAGCATCAGTATATGTGTGTGTGTGTGTGCATGGTGAGCATTTGTGTGAATGAATGTGAGTATGTAGTTGTGTGCACATGGATATGTATATGTGCATTGGATGCATTTGTGTGTGTAGAGGTGTTTGTATACATTCATATGCACATAGGCTCATATACAAAGACATGCACATGCATTTCTTGGGTGTGTCTATAAGTGTGACTCTTGTGCATGTGTTACCACTTTCTTTTTAGTTTTTTAAGATTATGCAAATAGTATTCTCCTGTGGTCCAGAAGAAGGTACCAGACCTCATTACAAATGGTTGTGAGCCATTATGTGGGAATTGAACTCAGGATCTCTGGAAGAACAGCCAGTGCTCTTAACCACTGAGTCATCTCTCCAGCCCGATGTTATCACTTTCAAATATGGAAGTGCATATGCAATTGGGCTTCTAAGCATGTAGATGTAAATGCATAGATGAGTGTGTGAAAGTCTTCACAAAGTCCAACACAGCTGGCTGTGGTATCCTTGGAATCCACACTGTCAAATTAATCAAGCATACATGGAAATTTTTAAGGGAAAAATTTATCTGATGAAAGCTATTTGGGGAGAGGAAAGGTACCATCAGAGGGTGACTAGATAAGAGGGGGCAAGGGAAAAAGAATATGATCAAAACATTGTATATAGATATGAAGATGTTATGAGAAACCCATTATTTAATACAACATACACATAATTATTTAAGTTGTGTCTGTTGAACATGTAGAGATTTTTTTCTCTTATCAATATTCCCTAGACAATACAGTATAACAACTATTTACCTAGCAGTTACATTGCTTTGGGTGTTACAAGTAACCTAGAGAGCAAGATAGCCACAAATCCTATACAAACACTACCCCAATTTATTTAAGGGACCTGAGCATCCACAGATAACAAATGCTTGTGGATAATCAAATCCCCAAATACCCAAATCAATAGACAATCAAGTTCCTTAAATAAAATGGGGTAGTGTTTGCAGAACCAATCTCCTAAGGGCATGATGGATAGCTGCATATTTTTATGAACGTTAGCACAGTTTATGTGACTGCATTTCTAAATTAAGATATGTAAGATATATTCATATGTAAGATATATTTATCCTTCTCTGTGTGTAGTCATAAAGTGCATGTCTGTTCAGTGTACTTGCGGATACCCATACCCACACATGTGACATCACATCGTGTTCATACAGCTGTGTTTGTGTATGTATGTGCCCTCTCTACCTGAGTCCCCTGAGGGGCTAAGGGATTGTGCAATGAGGAGAGGGTGAGAAGTTAATAGAAGTCCCGCCTCCCAGAAGCAGAGCTCACCAATGATCACAGCGCTGACTGTGAGCAAGATGAAGGCATTTCTGCGCAGAAAGCGCCGCTCATACTCTCTGGTCATGGGTTGTAGGCACATGCGCATGCACAGTGCTCTCTGCTTCAAACTGTCCTGCAGGCCCTGCAGACAGCCAACACCACCAGGCGCTGGCTGCTCTCCCTCAGGAACAGACTGTTGCCTTGGCTGTTCATCACATCTCTGCCTGGGAAAGAGGAGACCAGGTCTGGTGAGGGAGGAATCCGGGAAAGGAGAGGGTAAGGTGGAGGGGCAGGCACTTGCAGTTCAGAAGTCAGGGGAGGGGCGATGCCCATGTGCTACCTTGCAGGGACGACTGAGACCCTGCCCTGGATCAGATTCAGTTTTTATCCCAGCAGCAAAAGGTTAAGGTCTTCGGACCCAAACACTAGAGAGGGTGGTTAGAGACAGGGTAGAAAAACAAACAAACAAACACACACACACAAACAAAACACACAAAATACTGCACACCTTTCAGGTTTTCTGCCTCCAGCCTCCTTCACTGAGATCATCTCAAGCAACTGGGAGCTGCTGCAGCTCTCAAACTAAAGTGCCAGGCCTTTGCTGAATACCCATTGCATAAGAGCTCTTGAAAGGGCACTTTAGGCTAGTCCCCCTATCCACAGTAGTTGGGTGTCCAGCCCTAAGACGCCCATAGTCGACTTTTCACAAGGACAAAATCAGCCGGTGCCTGGGAAACAGTGGCACCCAACTAATGTGGCTGCCCAGTGTGCGTGACCAGGACAGTAATGCTGTAAGGGAGGGGTCACTGGGAAAGAAATGATGACACTTCTAGTCCCAGCTGGAGGTTCATGACCCTCTTTTGGGGTGAAACCTCAGACTTTGTGTCCCTTTTTTTTACATGTGTCCGTATTTATTTATCCTTATTGACTTACTTTTTAAAAGCTAACCAAAACGGGATGATGTGTTTTCCGTGAATTAAATAAAATGCACGTAAATATAAAACCTGCCAATCTGTTTAGCAGCCAAACATTTGGAAGTTACCAAACAGATTAGAAACCGTGGCTTTTGACCCAGCCATTGACAGCCCTGTAATATCAGCTACTCTAGAGGATGGTGGGGGAAGGCAGTTTACAAGATCAAGGCTAGCACCTGCAACTTAGTAGGACCCTGTCTTAAAATAAAGTTAAAAAGAGAGCTACTGGGCAAGGGGTGGGAGATGGCTCAGTGATTGACGGTGCATATTGCTTCTGTAGAGGACCAGAGTTCCATTCCCAGCACCCACATCAGGCAGCTCAGAACTGCTATGCCCCCTGCTGCACTCACATGTGTACACACACACACACACACACACACACACACCCCAAAACCGAAAATAAAATTCTCATTTAAAGAGGGCCAGACTATATAGCTCAGTGGTAGAGTACTTGCCTGCTATGTTCAAGGCTCCAAGTTCAGTTCTCAGTACTGATCCCCTCAGCTTCCCAAGTAGCTGGGATTGCAGGCATGCAACACCACGTGCAGCCTTGAACTGTTCCAGCATTGTTTGGATGCCACTACCCACGTGGCTGTCTTCTAACATGGCTGCCCTCTGTATCTGCCTGAGTTCTCCACCTGCTTCCAAAAGACAAGTTGCCTGACTAGGCTTTCCATGCCCTGCATCCTGCAACTGCTTCTCAGTGCGAAGCCCCATTCAGGATTTTGCTCCAAATGAACTGGTCCTCTGAAGCCACAGTGTTGCTTCTCACCTTGCTCTGAACACTCACAGACACAGGACAGCACAGAAGATGAGCAGTCTCTCTCTCTCCTCTGGGACATCATGTTCCTAGTTACCAAATGATAACTCGAAATCACCTATGAATCCCAAGAGCATTCATGGAGTCCAAACCAGTCAGGATCCTGAACACTTGTCTCTTTCCTACAGTCCAGCAGCTGGCTCTGCAGATCCACAAATCAACCTCCTCAATAAAACCAACACTGGATATAAAGTGTTCAGTTAGTCAAGCCTAGAGCTGCACTCCCATCATCTCGGCATTTAGGAGGCTGAGACAGCAGGAGCAGGAGTTCAAGGCCAGCCTGAGTTGAGTAGAAACACCCCATATCAGAAAGTCAACCAATCAGCTCACATCTAGCTTCAAGAGCTCTTGACAGTTGATGGATTCTGGAGGAAGAAAGGGCAGTTTTTTTCAGTGGTGTGGCCCATGATAGGGTGCCCATGCTCCAGTGGATGGTGCCTATACTCATGGGCATCGAGGCAGCACTAAATGGACTCAGTGCATTCTTTAGAGGAAGGGGAAGATAAAGAGGAGGATGTAGCAACATGAAGTTAAAAGGAGTTAGGAGGAGTCAAGAAGAGTTGAAGAGGAAAAAGAAGAGAGTTAGATATGATCTAAATATACATGTGCTCATATATGAAACTACCAAGAAATACTTTTTAAAACTCACTGGTAAGGCTGGAGAGACGGTTCAGAGGTTAACAATGCTTGCTGTTCTTTGAAAGGACCAGGTCGGGTGGCTCAGAGCCAGAGGGTCCAACTCTTTCTTCTGTCTCTGCAGTCACCTGAACTCAAGTGCACATAGCCACACATGAATACACATAATTAAAAAGATAAAAATAATTTCTATTTTATGTGTGTGAGTGTTTGACTCCATGTATATATGTGCATTGAGTGTGCAGTGACCATGGAGTCCAGAAAGGGGCCTTGGATCCCCCGGAACAAGAGGTACAGGGAGTTGTGAGCAGCCCTGTGGGTGCTGGGAGAAGAATCTGGGTTCTCTGTGAGAGCAACAAGCACTCTTTAATGTTGAGCCATCTCTCTAGCCTCAAAATAAATCTTTTTTTTTTAAATCAATGATAGTGTGAGTTTAGCATGTGCAAAGGCTTGGATTTAATTCTCAGCACCAAAAATAAATCAATCAATTGATAAAAAAAGTTGTTCAATTTGCATCTGTACTGGGCATGAACAGACTTTTCCTCTTATTCCCTAAACAATATAGCATAGTAACTATATGCACAGTATTGAAGTTGTGCTAGGTGGAGTTATTCTTATATTTATTACTCTGTGTGTGTGGTCAGAGGACAACTTTTGGGAGTCCATTCTCTCCTCCACCATGTAAGTCCCAGAGACTGAACACAGGACTTCAAGTTTGGTGACAAGCTCCTTCACCCACTGTGCTAGGCATTAAACATAATGTAGAGATGAGTTAAATATGAAAGAAGACAGGAATGCGTTCTGTGCAAATATGATGCCATTTTATGTAAAAGACTTTTGAAATACAAGGGGTTTGGAGTCTACCTAGGATGGAGGGTGTGTCTGGGACAAATTCTCTGAGACCCACAAACAACAAGATAGTGTGGGAGTTGACATCATAGTCTGTGAGTCAAATCTGGCCTGATATCTGTGTTGTTGGCATTTTTTAATCATGATGTTAGCACACAGCTGCATTTATTCACTGTGTAGTTCTGCAGGTGCTTTCAAGCTGTGGTGGCAAAGATGAGTTGCTGGAATAGAGTTCACAAAACAAACTATTTGCAGAAGTGAGGGTGGGGAGGACAAGGTGGGTAAAGAGGATTTATGGGTAAAGTGGATTGCTGCCAAGCTGGATGGCCTGAGTTCAATCCTGGCCCCCCACGGTAAAAGGAGAGAACTAACTCCCACAGATTGCCCTCTGACTGCTTTGTGTACACACACACACACACACACACACACACACACACACACACACACACTGAATAAATGTGATTTTTAAAGGCTGACTGTAGGCTAGTAAAAGCATACATGAGTGATGGAGTAAGAGGGCATGGCTCAGGAGTAGAGAATTCATCAAGTGTACAGGAGGCCCTGAGTCCCATCCTAGAACTAGAGGGAGAGAAGGGCCAGCAGGGAGTAATTAACCATTAAAAACAATTCAATAAATAAGCAGAAATCCAAAAGGTATAGGGTTGAACTCAAATGCAAAGCTGTCTTCCACACCTTCACCATGCCTGCCTAGATCACTGTAAATGTATACAGCTGTGATTTGTCACTCTGTTAATTCTTCCCTTTTGTCTCAGTGGACATGTGATAATTGCTCCCACTCACAGGGTACAGTGAAACTTGTCAGAACAAGAAGGCAAACCATGATGCCAGATCAAGTTCCATAGCACTTTCATGCCCATTAGCCGGGAACATTGAACCCCAGTCTTCTAAGCCTTTATTAAATCATAAACTGTTGAACAGTCTCAACACCCTCCTGGTCCCTGTCTCCTCTCTCATAATTGCTCTTCTACTCTCCATTGGTAGCTTGCACATGAATGAGACCACACAGCATTTGACTCTGTGTGTCTAGTTTATAAATTCGGGTAATATCTAAGAAGAGGAATCTTATGTGCTCAACATGATTAGTAGAAAATGTTAAGAATCTATAAGTTGCTAGGTCAGTGGGAGAAAATAAAACTGTCTTCTTTTTTCCTGTGGCTCATATCTGTCCAAGCTATCTGCCGTTTTTCTGCAGGGTGGGGGAAAGTGTTCTCAGTCGCTAGGCAACCTGTGTACAGCTAGATGCCTCTGGTGATAGTTAAAGGGAGATCTGGAACTAGAGGTAAGGTTTGGGAAAGGAGGAAGTAAGGCTTAATTGGCACATCTACCAGGCCTTCTCAAACAGGTAGCCTGGATGCTTAAGTCTGTTCTTAGAGAGTACAGAGGTATCTCTGATAAGGTACTTTCCTCCATCTGGGGATGGACCTCGCCGGATGCTGCCATTGGTGATAATTACAGGGAGGCTTGAACTGGGGTTCTGGCTGAGCATAGCTGTCAGCACAGAAAGTTATCTAAATATTCCTAGAAGTAGTTAGGTTAGAAGTTAAAGGTCTATAAAGTTAGTAAGGCTGTAAGAAAGGAGAGTCCGAGCTAAATTGTGTAAAGCTATTACTTAAAGACCACCTGACCTAGGCGGTGTCTCCTTGTGGAATTTGTCTTAAGTCAGGAGACTTGCATGTGGACTGTTATTACTGCTAGTACTTGAAAGTGGCCAAGGGAGATATCTGATTCCAGAGAAAGCCTTTCCTGAGACTGTTCTCCAAATACATGGAATGTGTATGTCCAGAGAGTGATCGGTCCACACTGTTAGCCCTTCTTAGGGAAAAGTCAATTGGGAAAACAATGATTTTCATAACAGAAGACAGCTGATATACAACAAGCCAAGTAACACCAAAAGCTCCTTGGAATTTGGCTTCCTCTGGAGGAATTCCCTGATCCCTCCAAGTAGTGACTTTGCCATAACCAGCTGAGTTCTTATGATATATTCCTGCAGCCTGCGGCATTTCACATTCCTCCCAGGTCCATTTGCCTATACTTGTCCCCCCAGCTTCCTCCAAATGCACCAAATGCAATTTGTGTTTCCCATATACTAATTGGAGCATGGTCAAATTCCCAGTGGCCAGCCCCTTAAAGATAATTGAGTGCTTTCCCATCCCCCTGTCAGAAGCCAACAACTGTAAGAATCTTTACCACAATTATTAAGGACTCCCCTCAATGGCTTCCTGTCTAGTCTTTTTTATTTTTTTGCATGGCGTAGGAAGTTGATGCAGAAGCCATCAATGTCTCTCATCCTCAAAGTTGGGAGTCACTGATACCACTGGAACAGATGTTTCCTTGCCCATGACAGTCAGCAGCAGCAAAGATCAAGGACTTCCACATGATTTTTCATGGTTTCAGGGATCGCAGACAACAATATGGTCTCAACTTCAACAAATGTCTACAGCATACAAATATGTACCAGGTAATTCCAGGTCGTAGGCTTTAATTTTAAGAGGCAAAACTGATTTTTTTTCTACACATAAAGAAATATTCAGCTAGTCTAAAAGATGAATGTTTAACTGAATGTGGGTTTCTCATAAAGTGAAGAAATATGTGACTAAGAAATGTACTAAGGTTGACTTGTTCCAGAAAAAAATCATTTTACATTGATCACATAATAACTGTGTACCTTTTGATTATGGGGGAAATCCTCTTTGTGATCAACTTGGTATGGTGATATTAGGCAGGGTGGCTAAAAACAAAGAGCAGATGGGAAGCACTTATCCCTCAAGAAAGAAGTCTGTGTGTTTTCTCTCACTGACTGTGCATCTCAATCCCATTGTCTTTGATCTGCAGAAAGCTGGTCCCTCTACAGTGGGCCTCTGCATCTGCTCCCATTCACCACTGAAGGAAACCTCTCTGATGATTATTTATATCAGCATCTTTCTTATTTGTCATTTGATGAGATGGGAATCCCTAGGAAGCCACTGCTATATACTGACTAAGCCAAGACAGGGCTCCCACCTCTTCTTACCTGCAGATGGAGTCACAGATGATGTACTTGGAGCCCAGCAATGTGCCTCTGTAGTGGGGCCAGTGTAGTCCTAAAATGAGAGGAAGAACAAGAATAAACCAACATTGTTTCTGATGCCTAGTGCTTATATACTCTAAGTGCTTCCTCTGAGTGAGACAGCTATTAAAATCATAAACACCTATAAATTGTAATGGATGCTGGGAAGGGAAAAACTAGCAGGAAAGAGAACAAAAATTAGGTAGTAGATGTGGTGGTATTCTAATTGTACTGAAATGTGATTTTGATTGTATGTGAATAAATAAAGTTGCCCGGGGGTCAGAGCTATTAGAGCCATAGCAAGAGTGTGGCGGTGGTGGCACACGCCTTTAATCCCATAGATATCTGTGTGTTCAGGGATACAGCCAGCATTGGAGACATATGCCTTTAAGACCTAGGGGGCTGTACATTCAGACAGTGACAAGGCAGTCACGTGTTTGGGTTTACAACCAATGAGAAGGCAGAACAAAATACTTTAAATAGACGAACAGACAGGAAATAGAACCCTCATTCGGGAAGCTGGGACACCGCAGGCGGAAGGGTGAGATTTTAGCTCTGAGCTCTGACCTCTCGGCTTTCTCTTTTGCATTGTTTCTGTGTTTCTTATTTAATAAAACAGTTGGTTACATCTATAAGTAGATCCTTCTTTGTGTGTTCCAGGGAAGCTTCAGATTGGTGTCTCATCAACTGGGACACAGGATGAGCAAGGATGGAACAGCACAATGGGAACAGAACTTACATCAGGTCACCAGATCTCTACAGGGCTGGGTAAGTGGTTGAGGGAAGATGCAGTGGGTCATACAGATCTTTGAAGGTCAGAGTCACTGGTCCTAGATCACTGACACAGGCCAAAAGGGAAGGAGACACCTTTGTTAGAAAATGGGGAAACTGACCTAAGAGGAAGCCCTTGGGCTTCAGATATTCACAAGTCTGGCCCACTAAGTGGCAATGGTGGTCACTGTGTCTGGGATGGTGAGGGCTGACGGCTGTGACCAAGCAGGCTGATGAGGAGAGAGGGCATCACTAAAGGGGTTCCCTGTAGAAATCTGGCCTGGCCTGTCTCCTAGCCATGCAAGAGAAGTTGTACCAGACAATCCAGGGAGGGAGGTGATGGAGGGGGTGGACAAGGCTAGAAGCTAGTGAGCCCCATGGCTGCTCAAGCTGGGGAGTGGAGGGAGCTGAGGGAACATGCATTTCTAGTCTCCCCCTATGCCTGTGCTCGGGCAAGGACACCAGGTGCAGAGAGCAGGGGCCTCCCAGCTTCCACCTTGCCTGTGTGTTGGGAGCCAGTTTGCATGGGAATGTGGCCTGTCCTCTGGGCATCAGCAGCCTTGTGCTCACTGATGCAGGATTGTGAAGCCCTTGAACTAGAAATGGGTAAGCCTGTGGTCTGAGCTGCCCTTGAAGCTCAGCTGGAGGAAACAGAGGATATCTGAGAGGCTCGCTCCTAGAAAGGAATGAGCTTATGCTTGACCTGACCCAGACCCCTAAGAGTTTCTTTTTCTGTCCAGCTGGAGATTCTGTAACAGGCCAAGGGAGGCCAACTAGACACTTCTGAGGTACAGTCCCCTCAGGAGGGCACAGGGGCTGAGGAACTACACACATGGTCGCTCTTCTCATCACTCTAATTTTCTTTAACTTTTCAGATAAGGGCTCAAGTGTAACATGCTTTGTCAGCATCAGAGTACAGAGTAGAGCATTGGAGCCCAGAGCAGCATCTTCTGCTGTAAAAGCCCCACTTACCTGCAGTTTCTGTGCTCCTGAGGGCTGAGGAAGATTTCATTTTTCTGTTCTTTACTCCTGTCCTACTTGGAAGGGTCTCTCAAACTTTTGTTGTACCCGTTTTGAGAAACCCCAAGAGACCATCAAGGAGCTGGTTTCCAACACAGCACATCAGGGTCCTGTCATTCAGGTTCCACCTGGGGGGCTGCATGGCAGATGGAAGAAAATGTGGCGATGGCCATGAGACCAGGTGAGGAGGGTTTTCATAGGGAAAAACCACAAGCCAGGAATTGGCAACTTGGGATTGCATAGAAGGGGCAAGGTGATTTTTTTGAAACTATTGGTCTAGACTTTTGGCAGGGAACCACAACCCACTGAACAGGATTATCTGGACTGCTCAGCAGGATTATCTAGGTATCTCCAAGGGCCATAAACCACAGACAGGATCCTGTTAAGCTTTCCTTTCCTGTATAAACAGCAGACAGGATGTCTGCAGGAGTATCTAGATCCTGTTAAGCTTTCCCTTAAACAGCAGACAGGATGTCTGCAGGAGGATACTGCTCTGTATCCATTCGAGGTATCATGGCATATTCTTGGGCCTGTAAAGTTAAGTCTAGGCCTTCACACCCTCTTATGGAACATTGTCCAATGCCTGTAAATATATATATACCCAGCCACATTATTCCACTTGTCCAAACAGTCTCTTCCCTTTCAAACTTGTGACAGTTTTGGGGATCAACTGCTGAGCTACTCCTCCCCATCACTTCCACTACCGCTCAGACTACACTTCCCCTATCATTTTTATAAAGGTTGAAAAACACAAAAGGATACCACATCCTAATCCTTAGAAGTCAACTAACAAAGGAAAAATTTACCCATTTGAATAGATAGTACTGAAGATGAGGGCCAGGAGCTGAGCAATTTCTGACTGAAAGGCAAAAGTCTCCACCTCCTCTTCTGTCAAACAAGAATGGAAGGATCATGTGTTACCATGGACCACAACGACTTCACATTTTAAAATGTAAAAGTGCATCTCTTATAATTACGTCCTTATTCAGAAGTAGAGTTCACATTGATTTGAAGATTCAAGTGAGAAGAACTACCACTTTTTTAAAAAGACCTTGAAGCTACAGTGAGAAGAAAACTCGGGATTGGAAAAATTCACAATAGTTGGTTCTTAACAAATGGAAAGTCAGAATTTCGAATGGCATATTAGAGTTCAACTACGTGGATCAGAAGCTGATACACCTTGGAAAAAATCCTGAATGAGAGTTAAGTAGATTAAAAACCCCCATGTGACCCCTGTTAACTTACAAATAGGAAATTGATTAATTAGAAATCTTTCTTTTGAGTGAAGAACAAATTTTTTAACAGAAATAGCAGCCATTTCTGTGTGGTGCTCCAGGTGGACATAAGCCGTTTGAAAGAATTTGCTCTTCCCTCCAGCAGGACAAGAAAACCCAAGGGCACAGTAGTGGAGGTGTTCAAGGAGCAACTAATTCAGGACAAAGAGTCTATGAGGTAAAAGCTCCTCCATGATTGCTCACTTGGCACATGTGCATAGGCCTGAACCCAAGTAAATGGTGGCCCCAGCCATACTTGTCACTGAAAAGTATGCATGGGGAGCAGCCACACAGGGAGGGCACCCCACTCTATACCCTCCCACTGCTATGCATCTGGGCAAAACAACCTGAGCTCTCTGGTGGGGAGGAACCTATGAATCTTGAGAGGAGGCACCTGCCCCCTCTCAAGTTTTCTTCCTTTTCTACTAGGAGAGCATAGAAAAGATCTGAAGGGCTGGAGAGATGGCTCAGAGGTCAAGAGCACTGGCTGCTCTTCCAGAGGTCCTGAGTTCAATTCCCTGCAACTACATGGTGACTCACAACCATCTATAGTTTGATCGGGTGCCCTCTTCTGGCTTGCAATTAGAATACTGTATATATTATAAATAAATAAATCTTTAAAAAATGTGAAAAAGGAAAGCACAGTTGGTTCAAGCATCCCTGCCAACCGTGGACAACTCCACCAAACCAAGCCCCTTAAGAAAGACTTCCAGGACAGGTGGTATAGAGCAGACTCTCTGGCTGTGCTGAGTCATCCACAAAGCAACCCGCCACCATGCAGATGCTCGGGACCCTGCAACACTGTATGAAAGCTGAAGGTTAACATATCTGCATTCAGGGGTCGTGGCTCCCACATGTGGCCACCAATCACCAGGATAGCCCCCGCCTTGTGCACTGTGGATCCAGGGCTGGGCAGACTTGCAGCAGGCTCACTCCAAGGTCAGCCAGGGCCAGTTTCCAGGGCCTTTAGGACCTATGCAAATAGGGGCAGATTCCAGAGCTTCCAGTGGCTGGAAGCCCAGGCTTCCATTCACAGGAAAGAATGGTAGCAGGAGAGAGCAGGGCTCTTCTTCACACCAAAGGGGAGGAGCACCATGGTGGCTGCAGAGAGCACCCCCTGGTGTATGGGGTCCTCACTTAATAAGACAAAGCACAGATTGGACCCTCCATCAGATCCTTCTGCTTTAAAGGAATAGGATCTCAGAGCTGCTTTTGCAGCAAAATACTTAATGAAGAATTAGTATAATTTTGGCAAACTTTGTTCATTCTTATTGATCACAGAAGATATTTCTACTTCATCTGAATGCATTGTCACACAGGCTAGTTATTTATACAAATTTCTATTTGTATATAATACAATAATGCAATAAACTATTCTGTAGTAAAACCATATATGGAATTTCTGAAATTGTTACTCATCTGTATTGGCTTGTGGAATAACAGTATCTATTACTGATTTTTCTATTTATTTCATGGTAGTCAAAGTAGTGTCACAACTTAACGTCACAGATTATTTGACTTTGTTGTGTATTTTAGAACATGGGATTTATGCACTCTTACTGATCTTCCTCATCAGTTAAAAAAAAAAACACAAAAAAACCAAACAAACAAAACAAACAAACAAACAAAAAAACAGACCTCACTGACTTGAATTCATCCCTGAATTCTGCCTTCCACATTGTTCTACAGAGAATGCAGCATGGAACCTGGGCTTCCGTATCCCAACTGAGCATTTTAGAACAGCATCTTGTGAGGCCAAGATTCAGATTGAGCCAGCAGCCATACGAGAGCAGGACTATAGGAGAAACATTTGGAAGCAGTTTTGCTTATCATAACTTTTCCATGTGAGATTAGACACAGTGATAATGTTTGATATCAAAATGCCCCTCATGAAGGTACACATCTATACCTCAAATAGTTATTTCATATTCCCTAAAAGTTTAATGTTTGCCAAATCTTTATGTTATAAAGATTTTTAAAAACAGTATGAATATTCTAGAAAGTATCTTTCTTCAAAATTAACTTTCATTTTTACTTTAAAATATATGCATGACTGCCATCTATATCCTGCCTGCAGAGATCAGAGGTGAGCATTGGATCCCATGGAAGTGTAGTTAAACTCAGTTGTGTAGTAGGAATTGAATGTGAGTCCTCTGAAAGAGCAGCTTGTGCTTAAAATTGCTAACTCATTTCTGTACAACCTCTAGAAAACTTTAGTCTTTGAATAATTGTCATACCTCATCTACATCACAAAAGTGTCTGTCATTCCTTATGTTTCTTTTCCATAGGAAAGCATTTTGCCCAAAGCACATGGTGAATGGGTATTTTCTATTACAGGGTCTGTTGACGTTCAGGGATTTGGATGTTGACTTCTCCCAGGAGGAGTGGGAATGTCTGGATTCTGCTTGGAGGACTTTATATATTGATGTGATGTTGGAGAATTACAGAAATCTCATTTTTGTAGGTAAGAATGCTCTTCTTGTAGATTCCTGACTCATTGTTTGGATTTACCTATTATTTGTGATTATTTTTAAGTAAACTCCATGAACATTCTATGACTACCAGAAATGAGGGAAATTCTGGTAATAAACATAACTTCTTTTACATTTTTCTGCATTCTCTGCAAAAGCAACAAATGCTATTTACTGTGATCTGTCAAGCCCTCTTAACTAGTTTTTAACTGAAAACTTCAAAGTTTAAAGATTATTGAATATTCAGAGAATGGAAATGCAGTAAAGTACTATTAGTGATTGGAATATTTTCATTTTACTATTGAATCAAACTATTCACCTCTTTTGATTTAAAAAAATGAGGAAGTTTTAAAATAGAGAAAATACTGTGGTAGCTATGTTGTTGTTTTTGTTTGTTTTATTGATTAATTTTTGGAATCTGGTCTATATCTTTAGTCTTGGTGAACATGATTTTAATCCTAGCATTAGGGAGTCTGAACCAAGAGGAACTGATGAGTTTCAGGCCGGCTTGGGAAACACAGTGAGTTCCTAGTCAGGCAAGGATGCACAGTATGACTCTGTATAGAAATAATCCACATATGATGCTTTCTCAATCACCCATTTTTCCTGCCTCTTCAAAATATCCATTTCTTGTAAGGATGGAAGCCCCTTCAGTGACCCTTGTGTTTAATGGAGACTAGAGTGGTTTTTATTACTGTTCAGTTAATGATAGTAAAACACAGAAGGCCTATGCTGAGAGCTGTGCTTCTAGTAAATGCTAGTTAACTTGAGGGAACTTCAAGTATTGAAGCTCTTACTCATTCATCAGTTCCTCTCAGCCCTATTTGTTCTCACTTTCCAGAGAAACATCGCATATGTGGTAAATATGAAAGCATCATGGATCAAGGATCAAATAGTACTATCTATCAGCACGTGAATATCCAAAAGAAGTCTTACAACAATAATGACCTTGGCAAAATGCTTTGTGAATCATCTCAGTGTATACCTTATAACACCAGCGGTACTACAGGAAACCATCAGAGAATTCATACAGGAGAGGAGCCTTACAAATATGGTGAATGTGAAAAATCCTTTGGCTGTAGCTCAAATCTTGGAACACATCAGAAATCTCATAAAGGACAGAAACCTCACAAATGTAGTGAATGTGAGAAGTCATTTACACGTAATTCAACTCTTAAAAATCATCAGAAGATTCATACAGGAGGGAAACCTTACAAATGTTGTGAATGTGAGAAGTCATTTACATATAGTTCAACTCTTAAAAATCATCAGAAGATTCATACAGGAGGGAAATCTTACAAATGTAGTGAATGTGTCAAGTCATTTACATATAGTTCAACTCTTAAAAATCATCAGAGAATTCATACAGGAGAGAAACCTTACAAATGCAGTGAATGTGATAAGTCATTTACAAATAGTTCAAATTTTAAAAATCATCACAGAACTCATACAGGAGAGAAACCTTATAAATGTAGGGAATGTGAGAAATCCTTTGGATCTGGCTCAACTCTTATAAAACATCAGAGAATTCATACAGGTGAGAAACCTTACAAATGTAGGGACTGTGAGAAATCCTTTACATATATTTCACATCTAAAAAGACATCAGATACTTCATACAGAAGAAAAACCTTATAAATGTAATGAATGTGTAAAGTCCTTTACATGTAGCTCAAATCTTCAGTCACATAAGAAAAGTCATACAGGAAAGAAATCTTACAAATGTAGTGAATGTGAGAAATTCTTTAAATCTAGATCAGGTCTTAAAAGGCATGAGACAATTCATAGAGGAGAAAAACCTTACAAATGTTGGGAATGTGAGAACTCCTTTTCAAGTACTTCAGAACTTAGAATACATCAGCAACTTCATATAGGAGAGAAACCTTACAAGTGTAGTGTATGTGTGAAATCATTCATGTGTGCCTCAACTCTTGAAAAACATCAGAGAGTTCATACAGGAGAGAAACTTGTAGCTAATGCCACTAATGCTTTATCTAGCAGACACAGTTAAGAATCCATCAGAAAATTCGTCCTGGGGAGAAAAGTTTCTGTTGGAAATGACTTTGTATATGTTTTTTCCAAGCTCTGTCCTTAAAAGACACTAGAAAATATTATGAACGTTAGATAGCCTTTATGTAATGTTGAACTCTTAAAAAATATCTATAGTTTGCACTGAGAAAACATTCTAAATGTAGAAAAAAATTCATTAAAACATTTTACTCTTAACTTCAAAGACTGCATAATTTGTGCAAAGTGGTAAAAACGGGAAGGTAATGTTAATTAAAATTTTTCTGGAGACTGCAAAATTTCATCATGATGGGAAGGTAATAACACAAAAAAAATAACACCTTCATATATCATCAGGAAGTCTGCAAAACTGATAGGATTTCTTATGCTTAAGCCCCCTGAAGAAACTCAGACCAATAATGCTGCTTAGAAGAAGCTCTGATGAATTGAGATACCGAGAAATGATACCCTCCAACATGTAGACAGGCCTACACATGAGTAGTGGGCTCAGGGTGTCCATTATTCATAAGTTGTATCCCAAGGTGGGTTGGAGTTTCATGGTAGCAACTGTCTGAGCCCCTTTTATTACTGTAAGCAAATCCTTTCACATATTCCTGTAAGTAACCTGAATAAAACTCATTCATTCAACAAGGTGAACTTCAGTGACATCCATACTTTGTTCCTTTACAGTTCTCTCTTTTTATGAGTAAATATATATGCATGTTTCATTTCTCTTAGAAAGTGATATTACAAAACATTTAATGAACCCACAAATTTTCCTCAAAACTTTTGACTTTTGTCTACCACAAATTTGCTGTTAAGGAGAAAACACTTGGTTCACAGTTTTGTTAAATTAGTTCCTCGTTATAAGACATTAATTAGTGCACCTTATAAAGCCCACTCTGGAAACCCCCCAAATGCATTGCATTTGTCAAAACTAGTGCTAGAAGTGTAGATTCATCTGAAAATTGATCCCAAAGAAACAGACACACACACACACACACACACACACACACACACACACACACACACCCCAATAGTAATACTCAACTATTATCCACCTTTAAAATACTGATTTTGGCCAATGAAAACCTAAAAATAGAAATAATGCAACAACATGCATGGTCATGTACAACTAGAAAACCCCAAAAGTGTGAAGAAAATTAGTTTAACAGTACTCAGTGCAGTAGGAAAAATATTAATCAACATAATTAGCACATTAATTATGGAAGATCCATATAGATTTGTAGACATGCTACAAACCAGGATAATACAATTAAGAAATAAAAGGAACCTCTCATGCATTTTTGCGGGTGAGAATTCTGGTTTTTGAGTAACTATGAAAATGTTTTTTGGAACCCTTTTTGTATTGTCAGCATTGGAGTTCCTAGATCTCAATTCAGTTGCAAACTTTACCTCTAATATGATCCTGCTGACTTGGTTACAAGTGAGTATAGGATAAAGTTTATTTTGCTGTAACATGCTGATATACCCTGAAAATATTAGGAGATAGGCTCTTCCTGTCAGCTCCCTTCCATGCCACCCAAGCTGCAGATAATTTTTAAATGGCTAGATAGCTGGGCAAATAGACAAGTACCAATATACTGTGCTTTTCTGCAGAGGATGCAGTCTTATCTCAGAGTTCCCTTGAACAAGAGGGTAAATGGCAGGGCCAGCTTTGAGTCCTACGCTAGGGTCTGGCTTACAGTTGCTTTCTCTTACTGGTTTCTTCTCTTTCTTCTTAGGAGGAACCTTAGTGGACATACTTGCTTTCCAAGCTACTTTCAGGATTTGCCTCAGCTGCAGGTAGCATCCTAGTCCAAGGTCATGAAGTTTTACCCTGATGTCAACCCAGGTGGAAGGTGTGGCCACCTAGCTAAACAATGTGAAGCTCATTTCAGCACCAGTTACCTGATGTCTGGATTGAGCTCCATGTGCTGTGTTCTGCTTCTACCATGCTCCTTCCCAAGATACTTCCCTGAAGCTAATAAACATGCTGCCTGTGAACTAATAGTAGGAAGTCTCATTTGCTCCTTTTTCTCAAAGACAGTCCTTCAGAGCCTACAAAAGTGGTCTTGATTTTTGAAGTATTGCTTGCACCTAATGGGTGAGGATGGAGTCATGAATAAAGGTTTATTGTTCATTTTGCTTACATATTAACCTTAATTGAGTAGCAGGGAATGAAGAAATGAAAGATACACATACAGGAAAGTTTGTATTGAGTAGGTCCATGGCCTCTTATGGAGGCAACTAGCTGTAGCCTGGAAACTAAGGAAACTCAGCATTTGTGTGTGTGTGTGTGTGTGTGTGTGTGTGTGTGTGTGTGTGTGTATTATAATACATCTGAACTGAGGAGCTGGGGTATTTTATTAAGCTAAATGGGGAAGCCAAATGTCCTAGAGTTACTGTTGTGATAAAACACCATGATGAAAAGCAACCTGGGAAGTAAAGGGTTTATTTTGCTCACAGTTCCATATAACAGTTCATCAGGGACAGTGAGAGCAGGAAACATTAGGCAAAAGCTGATGCAAGGCTGTGGAGGGTTGCTTACTGGATTGTGCATTATGGGATTGCACAGCCAGTCTTTTGATAGGAACGAGGGCCACCAGCTCAGGGATAGCACCCAACACAATGGGCTGATCCCTATGGTCCCTCTCATGTCAATCAATACTTAAGAAAATGTCCTATAGGCTTGCCCACAGATAGACCTTTTGGAGACTTTTTTAAAATTTCAGATTCCTCCTCTCAAATGACTTCATCTTGTGTCAAGTTGACATAAAACTCTCCAGCATAGTGTTACTCTCTTTGGAGTTGTGTGGTAGTGTCTCTGTTAGGGAAGCTGGGTCAGATTGTAGTTGGCCTGGAGAAGGAAGCTGTGATTGTAAGTTTTACATGCTGTCAACATTGATATGTAGTCCTTAGGGGATTTTTGTTTTTCTTCAAGACTGAACAGGGAAAGACTTTGCCATTCCCATGGGAATGAGACATTAGAATCCTTGGTATGACCATGCCTGTGTCAACTATATAAATTCAAACAAAACTTCATCTGCTCCCTACATGTACCCCAAGGGGAATAAGCTTATCTGGCATTAAAGAAAGCTCAAGATGAATTAGACATAGTTGCTGGCATTCTAGAGAACTCATGTTACCTGTTGTAACAGAAATGCTTCTGCTGAGGAGATTTGAGATGAAGGTAAGACCTGCTGGTCATTTTAATCAGGTGAGACAAGTGACTCAATTACAATCCTTTGATGGAAGACAGCATTTTCCTGCCCTTATTCTGCCTCTGTGCTTAAAAGAAGTAGATCAGTTAGAACCTCCAGTGAATCTCTGTTCTCTTATCTGTTTATTTAATTCCTGGCTTGCTTTGAACTCACTACAACCAATGATGACCTTCAATTCCTGATCCTGCTTCTTTCATTTAGCTACTACTAGAATTATAGGTGTGAACCACCTCTCCTGACTTATGAGATAATAGAGATAAAACTGTAGTCTTTGTTCACCCTATGCAAATATTCTACCAACTGGGAAACATCCTGAGTCCCTCTGTCCTGGAATTCAGCATCTGTGTATCAGTTAGCATGTATGCATGTACTCTAGTTTTATCCTGCTACCATATAAAACTCCATGACAAAAGCACCCTGCAGAAGAAAGAATTATTTCAGCTTACTACTATTATGATCAATCCATGTGAGACTATTAAGTAAGTCTATAAGTCTAATAAATAATAACAGAATTTATTAAGATATAAATTGAGGAAATACACTCATGATTACAGAACGGAGTAGACAAAAGAAGTCATCCTCTGATCTAGCTGGGATGGAAACTACCTTGCAGACAGGAGCAGGAAGAAGGGCATGTAACACTTCTCCAACCCCTTATAAAAGGTAAGGGCAGGAAGTACCACCTCCTTTGGTCCATTTAGCCCAAGGTCATGAGTAGAGCAATTACCACGAGATTTCCCCCTTTTGTCTAAATAAGAAGGTCTAATATTAATTCAAACTATATACAATAAGAATAATTATCAAGTATTGTCCAGGAAAAACAGAGGGTAATAACACAAATAAAAATTGAACTACAGTCAACAAGAATAAAATTAAACAAGAAAGACATGCTAAATGTCCAGAAATATCGAGAACGTAGGTTAATGGCAAATTTCTGAGATTACAATAGCTGTCCTACCTTGAAGATTCTGACTTGAGCACTAATATGTTCTAGCTAAGATATGAGAAGATTGTAACTGTAACTGTCTAGTCTTCAACTCCATGAAAGACCTGAGAAGGAACATAATAACATCTGAGAAAACAGGAGATGAACTAAAGCAACTTCCAGGAATTTTGCAAGAGTAGACAGAGACAGCTGGAAGCCTGGACAGTCAACTAAAGCCTCTCAGCATCATTGGTGTATTCAAATTGGCTACAGGCCTAGAGTATCTCAGAAATCATTTTCAGAAGCAGGTGTTTTGAAAGACTATGTTATCCTGTCTTGGCAGAGATCAGTAGTCACTTATCCTTATGTCCCACTCATTCTGAAGGGACGGTATTCCTACTGTCAGCAATCAACACAAGGGCAATTCTTTGCTGAGCAGGCCATTTTGTGCCAAGAAGAAGACCAACTTACAAATGGAAATGTCTTAGAAGCTCAACATTCTCTTGGGTTCAAATCGGTGCTCTAAGACATAATCATGTCTCACGTCAACAGAATTCTAGGTTATTAAAATGCCATATTCTCTTGGTCTATGAAGTGTTTCAAGATCACCTGTCCATCTGACCTATATATCTCTAAATCTGGACAACCTAACTAACATAACTATAGAGAAGACAAGCATAGGTGACTATAAATCTGTAAGGTTTATCTACCTAAATAACCTAAGGACTAAGGCTTGTTAGGTAAACAAGGTAAACAGTCTGTAAGCAAAAGTACAGTAGAAGGACAATGACCTCAAAATTTTGGCAATACACAAAATAGCTAAAGCAGAGGTAGGAATGTATAGTGAAATATGACAATAATCCTAAATATATCAATATACAAAATATCCTAAACATAGGCAGAACATACATACAGTATGACAAATATAATTTTACATTTGTATCAATATATGAACATTTTAAATAAAAGTAGAAATATGTGTACATTACAACAATTATAGTTCTGCATTTGTATCAATATACAATTTATCTTAAATAAGAATATAAAAATAATTTACATTTGTATCAATATACAAGAATCCATAACAGTGAAATCTATCTAAGGCTAATATTTTTCTAAATCTAAATTAGTTTACTATTATGTACAATAATCTACCTTAATATCCCATACCTATTCATTCTCCTTTTTCTTTTCTTAAGGAGAGTCCCAAGCCCAATATTTTCTTCCACCCCCAACCCTATAACCATTATCCATAACCCTGAGAAGCATGCAACCTTTGAGAAAAGGGGCATTGTTTTCTTAGAATTGCTTCCTGCTCTTCAGGGGATGATGGTATATCTGTGGGGTCCTGTAAGAAAGCTCAGATAGTTAGGTCTCAGTTGGACTAACTGTAGATTCTGCAGCCAGTCTCAGAGTAATGGGTTGTATGAGATTCTGGCTAGAAGGGTATTATGATGGACCATCTTATTATGGGACTATTTTGGAGAGTTTTCAGTCTTGGATTGATCATTGAGTAATGTTTATGAATACCATGGTGTCATTCTGGACTGGGTAGAGTCATCATTGTGGGGCCCCATCTTTCTTCTGGAAACTTGAGAGATTGCTATTGGAAAGATTTAAATACTACTACATACTACTCCATGTTGCAGTCCATCATTGAAGGAGATAAGGCCAGGGAGTTAATCAGAAATGTGAAGCAGAAAACAAGCTGTTTACTGTCTCCCTCGCTCACAGGCTCATATATAGCTAGGTATATTATTTAATGCAGCCTAGCATCACCTGCTCATGGAATGGTTATGCCTGGATCTTTCTGCATTAATTATTATTCAAGATAATTCCCCCAATTATCTTTGTGGAAGTACTGTGTCAGACTGAACTCAGTAATCCAAAGCTCATGGGGCAGGTACTCTGGGTGCCTCAGTCCAATACCATAGAATTCCTTGTGTGAGACTCAGACCACTAAGTCAGCATTGGTGCTGTATGTGCTGTGTTGGGTTGATGACTGTAAGCCAGTATTTATGGAGGATGTACTGTGGCTTAGTCATGAATGTAATGCAGCACTCATGGAGGATGCAAGAACTATTGGCAGCTCATACATGTACCACCATCTATAGTGCAAGAACTTTGGCAGGATCATGCCTACTAACCAGCAAACATGGTGCTTGTACTGTTGGGTGCTGAGGCTAATAACTCAACAATCATCGTTAAGGCTGTTCTACTCAAGCATGCCTGGTTTATGAAATGTGGAATAGTTGCACCAGTAACCCAACACTCATGGTGCATGTCTGTAGAATACTCATGCTTGTAACCCAGCATTTTTCTTGCATGTTCTGTGTTGACCCTATGGCTGTCACTCAAAACTTATGGATCATATACTGTGGGAGAATCCAACCTTAATGCAGCAGTCATGGCTCATGTACTGTGTGAGACTGACACCAGCATGTCAGCACCTATGGTACATGTACTGTCAGAGGCTCATGCCTGTATCCAAATATTTGTAATGCATGTACTGTATGAGGCTAACAGAAGTATCCCAGAAAACATGTTTTTGTTTTTCTAGGAGGGCTATGCCTACAACCCAGAATTCATGTTGCATGTACTGTGGGGTTCCATGGCTTCAATCTGTCCCCCATGGTGCATGTACTGTGGAGGCTTACATCTGGATCTCAGGATTCATGGTTTTGTACTGTGGTAGGTTTATGTCTGTGACCTAGTACCCATTGTGAATGTATTGTGTGAGACTCAACACAGTAATCCAGAACTTAGGCTGCACTGTACTGTGGGCATCTCATGCCAATAACAGAGAATTCTTTGTAAGTGACCTGTGCAGAACTCAAACTAGTAAGTCAACATGCATGTTGAATGTATTCAGTGGGTTCATGGCTGTAAGTCAGCATTCATGGTGCATGTACTATGCTTTGCTCATGGATATAATGCAGCAACCATGTATCATTGTTCTAGGCTGCCTGGGCCAGCCCTGGTGGTGGCCATGTCCCAGAGAGGGGATAAGGAGTTGGCAAGGGAAGGATGAGTGAGTCACGATGATAGAGAGAATCTTGCAGCCTGACTAGCCAGCAGTCAGAATGCTTCTTTATTTATACAGAATTCAGTAAGTAGGATTAGATTCATGTTGTTCTAAACATAGATCATGTCATATGTTTAACCTTTTCTCTTGCACTTCTAGGGTCATAAGTTTAGTCATCACTGATAAACCATGACAGAAAAAACTTATCTTTTGCAATTATTTTCCCTCAAGTCTAGTCATTATTATCTTTTATAATTGATTATCTTTTATAATATTTTTTAATCATCAATCCCAAAAACAATTTTTTAAGAATACAAAGGCATGTGACAGCCTGTTCTAAGGCTTGTACTTCTTGTGGCTTCAAGGATACTAGACAGAGAAAAAACCTCCAAGCCATGCTGGGAAGATTGCTTTGTCCCAACCAGTGTATCATTAACTCTTAATGACCAGAGTGCCCAAGAAGCATCCTAAGGGCAAAGCTGCTGCAGTTATTTTTCAACATATGGCATAATACAATGTTTTGTGTCTTATATATTCACAGACTTTATGTATATATCTAATCCTGACCGTCTTTTGTTCCTTGGTCATAAGATACCACAGTGGCTTTGCATGAGCTAAGTTCTCTAACAAAGGGAGGTCCTGACACTTCCCTTTATCATCTTTCCACACCGTTCTTTGCTCATCACTATAGGTCTCTGTGTAGGGCAGAGGTGACTTCTGCTCATCTAACTTTGTTGCTGTATATGCCACATAAACACCTGAGTGTGTAGTAGGAAGGGGCTTGTAGTCTGATCTGCAGCCAAATCCTCTAGCCCACTGAGCCTTGGTGACCTTTTAAAGTTTACTTTGTTTTGATTATCTTGTTTCTGAGTAAGTATAGGGGAAGATGTTTCAAGAATATCTCAGAGCCTCACAAAGAGATCTCTGGCTTCTTAATGTGTGTCATAACCTCCCAGGTGTAAGGAAGACCTTCAAGTAGATAAGGATATCTCTCTAAAACCGGGAGGGGTGGTACGCTCAGGACTTTCCTGGAGAAACATAGAAGCAGTACTCCTGGGAGAAGACATAAATGATTCTTAAGAAATTTTCCATCAATCCAATATCCCCAAATTGTAAAAATATTAAAAGTCCCCCAAGTATGCAACATGTGGAGATCAAAACCAAAAGTGTCATGGTGGCAATTATCTGACTTTGCTCTGCTGGATCTTTGTCAAGTTGCTGTGCTAGGTTTTTGGTGTTTGCTGTTCCCATCAGTTATGGCTGTGCCAGAAGGCTCATGCCTTTATCCCAACCATCCTCATGAATGTACTGTGTGACAATAAAGCAGCCATGGCTTCTAAAATGTGGGAAGCTCATGCCAATAACCCAGTACTCAAGTTGCATGTACTGTGTGAGGCTCAAGATGATAACCCAGCATTCATGGTGTATGTATGGTGGTGGTCCCATGGAAATAACCCAACATTCATGGTTCATATGCTCTGGGACAATTGCAGTACTTATGGTACATGAAATGTGTGAAACTGAGATCAGCTTATCGCTATACATGGTGCATGTACTGTGCAAGTCTGACATGAGTAGCCTAACAAACATGATGCTTGTATTGTAGGAAGGTTATTCATGTAACACAGAACTCTTGGTGAATGTACTGTGTTTGGCTCATGCTTGTAACCCAGTGTTTAATGAGGCTTTCTAGTGCCGGGAAGAGACACCACAACCATGGCAACTCTTTTTAATTTTTAATTTTTATTTATTTATTTTTACAACCTGACTGCTGTGTCTGCTCCATCCTCTACTCCCAGTCCATCTGCCCCCATCGACTCCTCCATTTCTGTTCAGAGAAGGGCTGGCCTCCCATGGATATCAACCAAACATGGCATATCAAGTTGAAGGCTGGATGGGGTCACACAGTATGAGTTCTGTGTTCCCGAAAGCCAGCAGAAGAGTCAAAGACAGCACCTGCTCTCAGTGTTAGAAGTCCGACAAGAAGACAAAGCTACACAACTGTCACATATATGCAGAGGGCCTGGGTCTGTTCCATGGTGGCTCCCTCATTGTCAGATCAGTTTCTGTGCGCCTCTGTGAGCCCAGGTTACTTGATTCTGTAGGGTTTCTTGTAGTGTCCTTGACCCCTCTGGCTCTTACTATCTTCCTTCCTCTCTTTTACAGGATTCCCTGAGCCTTGCCTAATATTTGGCTGAGGGTCTCTGCATCTGTTTCCATCAACTGCTGGTTGAAGCCTCTCTGATGAAAATTTGGCTAGGAACCAATCTATGAGTATAGCAGAATATAACTAAGAATCATTTCATTGATTTTTTGTGAGACATATTTAGTTTTATCCTTCCTTGACTTTGATTTCTGGGTCCTGGCTCTCCAGGTACTGTGAGGGATGGTTTCACTCTGTTGGCATGGGACTCAAGCTGGACAAGTAATTACTTGGCCACTCTCACAATTTCAGCCCAACCTTTACCACAGCACATATTAGAGGTAGGACCAATTGTAGGTTGAAGGTTATGTGGCTAGATTGGTGTCCCAATACCTCCACTGGACATATTGCTTGGTTACAGGAGATAGCCAGTTCAAACTTCATATCCCCATTGCTAGGAGTCTTAGCTAGGGTCACCTTCAAAGATTTATGGGGATTTCCATTGTACTAGATTTTTGCTTGTCCATGAGATGCCCCCCCAAGTTCCAGTTGTCTCTCCCAGTACTCTATCCCTCCCTCTTTACCCACCTAATTTTCCTCTACCTGCCCCTACCACCACCTCCTCCATCCGTGATGTCTATTCTAAATCTTCTTCCCAGGGACATTCATGTACTCACCATCCTTGAGCATGCCTTGTTATTTAGCCTGTCTGGGTCTGTAGATTGTAGCAGGGTTATCTTTTACTTTACAGCTAATATCTGTAGTGGGTAGCCATTCCAGCTTGGATCTGGAAGTTCCAACCCCCATTGAAACTCTGGCAACTGTCACGCCTATGAGGCGGGCGAGGGGAGGCGCCTGGAGACCCAAGACCTGGATAGGCGAGCACTCTCTCTGTTCCAGGACCCTAGACAGGACCGAGCAGAGCCCCAGAGAACACCACTGGACTTCAATACACCTTCCCCAGACCCCACAACCTACCTTTCCCTTTTTTGTAAGTTACTCACTAAATAAATCTTCCTTTTAACTACGAGGAGTGGCCATAATAATTTCACCAATAAATATCCACTTATAAGTGAGTACATATCATCTTTGTCTTTCTGGATCTTGGGTACCTCACTTGAGATTATATTTTTTAATTCCATCCATTTGTGATGTCATGGTTTTTAATAGCTGACTAATATTCCATTGTATAAATGTTCCACAATTTCTTTATCCATTCTTTGGTTGAGAGGCACCTAGGTGGTTTCTAGTTTCTGGCTATTATAAATAAAGCTGCTATGAACAAATTTAAGCAAACAAATGTCCTTTTGATTTGATGGGGCATCCATTAGGTATGTTTTGAATAGTGTTATAGCTCGGTGTTGGGGTGGATCAATTCCCAGTTTTCTGAGAAACCATTATATTGATTTCCAAAGTAGCTGTACAAGTTTGTACTCCCAAAAGCAATGTAATAGTGTTCCCTTTGGTTCACATGCTCACCAGCATAAGCTGTCACTTGTGCTTTTTACCTTAGCCATTCTGACAGGTGTTAGATGGAATCTCAGAATTGTTTTTGTTCGTATTACACTGATGGCTGAGGATGTTGAACATTTCTTTCAGTGGTTCTCAGTCATTTGAGATCCCTCTGCTGATAATTCTCTGTTTAGATCTGTAGCCTTTATTTTAAATGGATTATTTGGTTTGATGATATCTAGTTTCTTGAGTTCTTTATATATTTTGGAGGTCAGTCCTCTGTCAGATGTAGAGTTAGTGAAAATCTTTTCTCATTCTTCAGGCTGACATTTTGCCCTGTTGATTGTGTACTTTGCCTTACAGAAGCATTTCAGTTTTATGAGGTTCCATTTATTAATTGTTGTTCTTATTGCCTGTGCTGTTGTTCTGTTCAGAAAATTATCTCCTGTGCCAATTAACTCAAGGCTATTCCTCACTTTCTTTTCTATCAGGTTCAGTGTATCAGTTTTTTATTTCATCTTTGAGTCACTTGAACTTGAGTTTTCTGCAGGGTGATAGATATGGATCTATTTGCATTCTTCTACATATTGACATCCATCTAGACCAGCACCATATGTTCAAGATGCTGTCTTTTCTCCAGTGTATAATTTTGATTCTTTTAAAAAAAATAACTTTCCATAGGTGTTATGCAATATGATTTTAAGATGTGTTACATTTGTTTATGGTGTGAATCATTTGTTTTAATGATGCAAATTTGTATTGGGTTCTTTTATGTTGAATCTGTTTAACTCTGTGAAGCTGTGTTACTCTTGGCCTGTCTAAAACACCTGATTGGTCTAATAAAGAGCCGAGTGGCCAATATCAAGGCAGGAGAAATGATAGACAAGGCTGGCAAGCAGAAAGAATAAATAGGAAGAGAAATCTGGGAAGAAAGGGTTGAAGAAGGGGCAAGAACAAGGAGAGGAGCCTACTAGAGACCGGGCACTTAGCCACACAGCCAACCACAGAGAGAGTGAAAGTAAGATATACAGAAATAAAAAAAAGGAAAAAACCCAGAGGCAAAGGGTAGATGGGATAATTGAAGTCAAGAAAAGCTGGGTAGAAACAAGCCAAACTAAGGCTAGGCATTTATAAGAAATACTAAGGCTCCATATATATTTCATTGGGAGCTGGGTGGTGTGTCCTCCCAAAAAGCCAATGAATAAAACAACAAGCAACAACACATAGGTGTGTGGCTTTATGATTTTCTCAAGTTTGATTCCATTGATCAATCTGTCTGTTTTTATGTGAATACCATGAGGTTTTCATATCTATAACTCTGTAGTAGAGCTTGAAATTGAGGATGTTGATATCTCCAGAAGTTCTTTTCCTATACAGGATGGGATTTTGCTATTCTGGATTTTTTGTTTTTCCACATGAAGTTGAGTATTTTTCTTTCAAAATTTATAAATAATTGTGTTGGAATTTCTATGGGGATTAGGCAAGATGGCCATTTATACTGTTAATCCTGTGAATACATGAGCATGGGAGATCTTTCCATCATCTGATATGGTCTTCAATTTCTTTCTTCAAAGACTTATAGTTCTTGTCATGTAGACCTTTCACTTGCTTAAAATTACACCAAGTTATTTCATATAATTTGTGGCTCTTGTGAAGGGTGTTGTTTCTCTGATTTCTTTCACATCCCATTTGTATATAGGAGGATTTTTTTTAAGTTACTCTTGTAGCCAGCCATTATTTGAAGGTGTTTATCAGCAGTTTGCATTCCCTGATATAATTTTTGTGGTCACTTATGTATACTATCATCATCTGTGAATAATGAATCTTTGAAATTTCCATTTCAATTTGTATCCCCTTGATCTCCTTTAGTTTTCCTATTGTTGTAGCTAGAACTTCAGGTACTATTTTGAATAAATGTGGAGAAGGTAAGTTCCTGTCAAACAGTTCTTTCACTTGTTTGGCTAGAGTTACCCCAAGATATTTTATGTTATTTGTGGCTATTGTAAAGGGTGTTGTTTCTCTGATTTCCTTCTCAGCCTCCTTATCATTTGTATATGGAAGTGCCGCTAATTATTGGAGTTAATCTTGTATCCTGTCACATATTAATGACCAGTGGTAGTTCATTCCTGTTATTTTTTGGTGGTAGTGTGTGTGGACTTCTCTTCTTTGGGTTTTACTGATGTGACTTTATCTATTGCCTGTGTTTTTGAGGGTGTATCTGACTTCCTTAGGTTGGAATTTTCCTTCTAGTACTTTCTGTAGGGCTGAGTTTGTGGATAAGTATTGTTTAAATCTGGCTTTGACTTGGAATGTCTTGTTCACTCCGTCTATGATGATTGAAAGTTTTGCTGGGTATGTTAGTCTAGGCTGACATCCATGCTCTTTTAGTGTCTGCATTACATCTGTCCAGGTCCTTCTGGCTTTCAAAGTCTCCATTGTGGAATTGGGTGTTATTCTGATGGGTTTGCCTTTATAAGTCACTTGGTCTTTTTCCTTTGCTGCTCTTAATATTCTTTCTTTATTCTGTACATTTAGTTGTTTAATTATTATGTGGCGAGGGGACTTTTTGGAGGTCTAATCTGTTTGGTGTTCTATAGGCTTCTTGTATCTTCATAGGCATTTCCTTCTTTAAGTTGGGAAAGTTTTCTTCTATTATCTTGTCGAATATATTTTCTTTGAGTTAGTATTCTTCTCTTTCTTCTATCCCTATTATTCATAGGTTTGGTCTTTTCATGGTGTCCCAAATTTCTTGGACATTTTGGGTCATGACTCTGTTGGCTTTAGTGTTTGTGTTTTCTTTGACTGATGAATCTATTTCTTCTACTGTATCGTCAATGCCGGAGATCCTTTCTTCCATCTCTTGCATTCTGTTGGTTATAGTTGCATCTGAAGTCCTCATTTGTTTACTCAGATTTTCTATTTCCAGCATTCCCTCTGTTTGTGTCTTCTTCATTTTTTCTATTTCCCTTTTCAGGTCTTGGACTGTTTCCTTCATCTGTTTCATTGCTTTTTCATGATTTTCTTTCAGTGCTTTATTGTTTTCTTCCAGGACTTTATTGTTTTCTTCTGCTTTATTTGTTCTTTCATCTAGTTTTTTATAGCATTTTTCCCATTTTTTTGTTTGTCTTTTTCCTCTATATAAGCCTCTTCCTTCTTCGTGATGTTATTCATAAGACTGTTTTCTTCTGCTTCTTCTAATTTTTGATGTTCAGGTCTAGATATTGGAGGAGGGTTAGGTTCTGGTGATGCTGTATTGCTCTTCATTTTGTTGTATGTACTTCTGCCTTGATGTCTACCCATCTCCTTGTGGTTTATTCTTGGTCTTATCAGTTCACTTGTTTCAGACAGAGCTGACAGATTCAGGAAGTCTCTCTCTCTTGTCCAGATGGGAGCTCTCTTGTCCAGAAGGGAAGTCCAGGGCAGGATGGGAGCTGGGGGCCAGTCTCTAAGTCTCAGGAAGTGGCTGGGGTCTTGGGCAATGATGGGCATGGGGGCAGGGCGTGGAGATTACAGGGTCTGCTGGGGGTCTTGGAGAAGGGGAGCCTTCCCAGTAGGGGTAGAAGGGAACCTGCCTGGTGGCCAGAACCTAAGGCAAAGTTGGGGAGACCTTCCCCAGAGTGGCTGGTGCCCCAGGATGGGATCTAGGCTGACTGTTTCTGATTCTTAGCCTGTGCTTCCTTATTGCTCTATCGTCTCCTTCTGGAAACTGACTTTGCAACTCCACATGATATGACTCCTTAAAGGAGGCCAAATAATGGAGCAAGGGCTGCTCTCTTCAACCCAACTTAAGAGGCAGTGGCTGGCCATCTCTTTGATGGACCCAAATCAAAATTAAGCTTGCTTCAAATTTAGCTAAAAATTGTGTTAGTAGTCTTCTTATCACCCAATAAGATTAACAGTCCCTGCCTGTGGGATGGGAAAAGTTTGACAGTTTTTGTAATCACAAATTTAATTTGTATGAGAAAATTTCATAGCTTGCCTACTGGGTGATTCCATATCCCTCCATAACAATCTGCAAATGAAATTTGAAAATAATGCAGATCTGTAACACTTTTAACACCTGTTTATTAATTAATGGTAATATAATACAGCAAGGATCAAATCCATACAATTGTTGACTTCAGGTCTTCCCCTGATTTTCTAATTGAGCAGGAAGAGTAAGGTAAGCAATTAGTATTTTATATCCTTTATGGTGTAAATAAATCTACCTCAACCTGAATGGCCTGGGACCCAGAACTGGTGAGAGACGTCGAGGTTAAGCAGCACTCAGGACACACCGTGGTTCATCATTCAAAGAGAGCTCTTTATTGACTATCCATCAGCCTTATATACCCTGCTACTTCCTACTCTCCATGGGGTAAGGATATGTTCCTCAGGTTCCCATCCGTGTCCCAGCAGCTCAGCCAAACAGGAAGGCCACAAGTAGAGAGCTTATTCTTGAAACAATGTTCCAGCAATAGCTACATCGTAAACATCCTGAGACTTACTGACCACAGGAAAAGAGGAAGGACAAAAGGGCATCTTAGGGCAACGTAGGGCAAGCAAACAGGCTGTGCACAAGGTTTGTTCAGCGTCTGCTGCCAACATGTCCTCTCCTTTTCTTTTTTAAAACACACAGATAGCCCCTGTCTTAGGTCACCTGTAGCACCCTGTCTGATTTATCCGTCCTCGGGGAGGCCCTTCTATCCCCTGCCTTAGGTCGTCAGCATGGCACAGGTGTTGCCCGTCTTTGGGTACTATCTTTCCAACATATGTAACCACACCTGAGCAGATTCAGGGGGCTGCATAGCTAATAAAGCTTGCTTGGTTGCCCGTTGGCCTCAACTAAACTGGAGATGCCATCAATACATCATGAAGAATCCAAGCCCAAGACCCAATATACACAGGATAAGTAGGGAAATGGACCCTGACCACCTAGTAACCCATCCATCAATTTTTGACATAGCTTGTCACCAAACATTTTTATCAATAGGAGTGACTCTAGTTTCATTAATACGAACAATGGCATGAACTAATTGCAAAGTAAAATTTACAGAAGTTGTATTCCATGGCCCTCTTAAGTAATCATTCAATTCTTTAACCTTAGCAGATGCATTCACAACAATACATTCACAACAATATACACATATTTCAGAAAACCCATAGGCACATAACATATGTTATCTAATTGTCCATTTAAAGTCTGTTGGATGTCCAAAGCACCAGCTACTCTTCCCGACAGGGCATTAATAGTAGTAGCCTGTCACAATCCCTGGGAAATAGCCAATCCAGCTGCAGTGGCTGCAACAGCCAAAGTTGCAATGGCAGCAATTACAGCAGCAGTTATGCCAAGGTCCCATCTGCTGCAATGGAGTTGCAAGGGAAATTCTGCTGCATTCTGTTCCAGTAGCATCATGACAAAGGCAGGAATTCTCACCACCACAGCATGTGTGACATTAGGACTCCAGGAATTACTTAGGCTGCAATTCAAAGCTGAACAATTTAACTCCTCCCCTCCCACACCCAAGCCATTCCAGAGGATAAAGAAAAAAAATGGTATAATTGAATCCTGCAGTAACGTTTCTAGCAAAGCATAAGGGATTATATAAATTCATGGTGACATTTATGCTTTGAACATCATGTTTAACATTACTAGCTACAGTTCCGATAGTCCAACTACAGGCAAAGACAGCAGGAAACAGAGCTTTCAATACTTACTGGCAAAAAAACTGGAGGATTCTTAACCAGGCTCCATGAAGGCTCTTTATAGACCTAAGGGCTAAGGACCATCAGCACCATCAGAATCATGAGGTTCTTCATGTTGAGATTTCTGTGTCTGTTCCACAGGCCGAACACACCATTCTGGTATCCAGATTGGTTTCTCAGCACCTGGAGGGTATACACAAACTGCTCCCTTCACCCTAGCCAATAGCAACACTGCGGACTGCCATGTGCCTGTGGAAAGATCCTTCCACCTGACCAGAACCTCAGAGGGAGAGGGGCCCGAAAAATGCCGTTGAGCAGCAGTACGCCCATGAACATCCACAAGCAAAAAATTTAAAGTAAATAAAGTAATGGAAAGGAGTAATTGTGGTCCCTGTATATCCCTGTACATCTCACCTTCTTTTGTTTTTTTTGGAAAAAAGTCTTTAAATGTTTATGCGCTCATTCAATTATCGCTTGTCCTTGAGGGTTATAGGGAATTCCAGTTTTATGAATTATATTCCATTGTGAACAAAATGTCTGAAAACTTTGGCTGGCATAAGCTGTCCCATTATCTGTTTTAATACACTGTGGAACTCCCAAGAAGAGAAAGCAGCCAACAGATGTTTAATTACATCTTGTGCATGCTCCCCCTTGTGAAGGGTGGCTACTATATAATGAGAATACATGTCCACAGACACATGTACATATGATAAAGTTCCAAAACTTGAAATATGCGTGACATCCATTTGCCAGATATTGTTGGGATGTAGGCCATGAGGATTAACACCTAATTATGGTACATGAATAAAAGGAGCACAAGTGACACAAGTAGATACAATTTTAAGGGCTCAGTGCCAGTACAGCCAGTACGATGCTGTAAAGTTTGCGCATTGAGATGGAATTTCTGATGTAATTGAAATGCCTGATCAAAGGTGGTGACTACACAAGTGAAATAAGTAGCTACATCTGCAGTGGCATTGCCTTCTGCAGCGCCCCTGGAAGACCAGAGTGCCCTCGAATATGACCCACAAACAGAGGATGTCTTCTAGCTCAAATGAACCTTTGAATGGTCTGTAATTGAGAATGTACTGTGGACTGTTTTCTAGTGTATGGAGTGGTTTCAATACTATGCATCATTGTGGGCACATAGCAACTATCAGTATAGACATTTATTGGTTCTAAAGAGTAAACTTGCAAAGCCAATTGTAAAGCTGTAATCTCAGCTTGTTGTGCAGACATGGAGGGCACTGCCACCCACGTTACCTCATCCCCACTCATGGCCACAGCAAACCTCCTTTAGATGCATCAGTAAAAATTACACGAGCACCCTTAATAGGCTCCTATTTTACAATATGGGGAAAAATAAAACTACACAATTTATAGCTTTCTATAAGTTTATGTTTTGGATAATGATTATCTATATAGCCTGTGAAAGTACACAAGGAAAGGCACCAAGCTTCATGTTCTCTTTGCAAATAAGTTAACATTTCTTGTGTATAAGGGAGTACAATGCACTCAGGAGACTTTCCAAACAAGGATTCCCCCATATATTTAGCTTTCCATAGGAGTTGAATTACTAATTCATAATATGCATTCAAAGTTTTAGATGGGGATGCAGATAAATGCACCCAAAATATGGGCCCTGTTTGCCAAAGTACTCCTGTAGGTGAAAATTCAGAGGGAAGAATTAGCAATAATAAGGGTTTGGTATAATCTATTTGTTGCACTTGGAGTTCTTATAGTGCTTGTTCTACCTTTCCTAAAGCAGCCTTGGCTTCTGCTGATAGGGTTCTTAAGGAAGTCGGAGAAGAATCTCCTTTTAAAACATCATAGAGAAGCTTAAGTTCTCTGGTGGGTATTTGGAATGAGGGGCGAAGCCATTGAATTTCCCCTAAAAACCTCTGCCAATGATGCAATGTCTTTAATTCTGCAATATGAAAATGTAGTTTCTGTGGAAATATCCCTACAGAATTTATAGTATATTATAGTATATCAATATCAAATATTGATAAGAAGCCATGTTTTGTACCTTTTCTGGGGCAATCATTAATCCTGCAGCTGCAAGTGCTTGTTGCACATCTGCATAAACTTGTAATGCACAGTCTTGGGTGGATGCTGCCAACAATATATCATCCATATAATGTATAATATAAACATATGGAAACTTTGCCCTAATGGGTTGTATGGCTTCTGCAACATAAATTTGACACATAGTAGGGCTATTAGCCATTCCTTAAGGTAAAACAACCCAATGATAGCGCTTATATGGTTCTTTATAATTAATAGAAGGAACAGAAAATGCAAAACGCTGGCAATCTTACTGAGCCAAAGGAATAGTAAAAAAGCAATCTTTCAAATCTAGCACAATCATATGCCAATCTTTGGGAATAGCAGCTGGGCTGGGAAGGCCTGGCTGAAGAGCCCCCATTAACTGCATAGTGCCATTTACTGCACGTAAATCTTGTAAAAGTCTCCATTTTCCAGACCTTTTCTTGATAACAAAAATGGGAGTATTCCAGGGGGGTGTGGAAGGGACCATATGCCCTGCCAACAATTGTTCCTGCACTAACTCATGGGCAGCCCTCAATTTTTCTGATGGTAAGGACCACTGATCTACCCACACAGGCTCATCAGATAACCAAGTAATAGGTGTGGGAGAAGGCTGCACACCAGTGACCCATAGTAAAAATGCCCTAAGCCTCTCCTATCTCCAGGTAGTCTGGTGACCTCATTGGCGGCAGTAATAGCAGCAACACAACCCTGCTCTGCCTTTCCCAGCCCTTTTCCTGGTGTTCATTCCATACCCATCATTATGTTATTAACGAATGGATTTTCTCCCTTTAGAGCTTTAGTAATGAGGTCCGCTCCCATGGTTTATAACACATCTCTTCTACACAGGTTAGTAGGTAAACCTAATACAACATAAAGTTAAAAATGCCCTCTGGGGTTGACCGGCCCATGCATTGATGCGTGCCAGCTCTAAGCATCTTTCATGATTCTCACTTTTCCACAAGAGATAATCTCCTCCAGACAGGGCAGCACAGCATAATTGCTGCCAATCACTAGGTGTTAAATAACTAGCTGAAAAGGACTCAAAAAGTGTCACAGTGAATGGAGCCTGCGGACCATAACTGCTCACTGCTTCTTTTAATTGTTTCATTTCTTTAAATGTCAAAGGTACATGATTCCTGATGGCTTGTCCGGCAGCATTAACAGCTTCGGAAATGGGATAAGCCTTCACAGTATCCTGCCAGATAACTCCCCTCCATTTCCCTTCCTCCTTATCAACCTGATTGTCACTATCCAACCAGTATGGATTGTGAGGAGGCAGAAGATAGCAGATCGGAGCCAAAGGCTCTTTATGTTTTACTTTCATTTTCTGCAGCTGCCGTTGTAATTCTTCGATCTCTTTCTCTAACTGCTCCTCCTCATCAAACAACTCATATATAGACTCAAGGTTACTCTCATCATCCTGAACTGCAAGTTTCTTGCAGGGTTTCATAGCCTTCTCTTCCCCTTTTTCCCCTTTTAAAGATTAATTAGTTTTAGCTTCCTGGGCAGTGGCAAAAGCCTGCTCACATTCTGCTAATTGTTCCTTCACTTTCACTTTGTCAGTTAATAGCGCATCCTTTACCAGCCTCCAAAGAGAAAAGGCTGCAATAGGAAACTCCTCTGGTCCTGTATCCTGCAATGCCTTCTGTAGATCACGTCTCACCTGTTCCCAATCAGGGATATTCAACCCTCCTCCTGTCAGAAACCATGGGCTAGCTTTAGCTATAGTGTCCACAAATATGAGTGTGGTATTAGACTTAATACCTGTTCCTTGTTTCTGCAACAGCTCTCTCAACTCAGTGGCCAACATTAGCTGTGGAATTCCCCATGATAGTTACCCTATTTTACTCTGTTATATCCAATCCTCCCCCTTCCTTTATGAAGGTGAGCCTCGTACGCTTTACCCTTTCTTTCCAAGTCTCGGTGAGACCTCCACCTGCTGCAACCCACATAGCATGGGACCCAGAACTGGCAAGGGACATTGAGGTTAAGCAGCACTCAGGACACACAGTGGTTCATCATTCAAAGAGAGCCCCATTATTGACTATCCATCAGCCTTATATACCCTCCTACTTCCTACTCTCCATGGGGTCAGGGTACGGTCCTCAGGTTTCCATCCTCATCCCAGCATCTCAGCCAAACAGGAAGACCGCAAGCAGAGAGCTGATTCTTGAAACAATGTTCCAGCAATAGCTACATCGTAAACATCCTGTGACTTACTGACCACAGGAAAAGAGGAAGGACAAAAGGGCACCTTAGGGCAGTGTAGGGCAAGCAAACAGGCTGTGCACAAGGCCTGTTCAGTGTCTGCTGCCAAAATAAGTCCATTCTAAAGGTTTAACCTCTTTTCCTATAGTACCTGTAGAGACAATTTAGTGGGTAAAATAAGTAAGTTTAATAGTGGTGAAGGAGTCTCCAGATACACAAATGTCTCTTTTAATATGAATTTAAACAGCTGTAGTTTTTTTTCTTTGCATCTGTAGAAAATATGTAGGGACTTTATAAAGCCACCTCTCCTTCTAAAGTTCTAAATAGATTATTTATTTGTCAGTATGAATATGTATGACATGAAAACAATCCTTTCAATACAACACTATGAAAAGTCAATGTAAGAATAGCTCTGGGCATAGATAAACCAGACTGTAAAGCTTCCATCAGCTACATGGTGGCAATAACATTCCACAAGTCAGTAAAATATCTGTTTACTACATCTTTCATTTTTTTATTCATTTTACTTACCAAACACAGATATCCCTCTCATCCCCTCCTCCAAAAGGGTAAATTCTCCCATGGAGGGACACTAAGCCTGGTACATTCAGTTGAGGCAGGACCAAGCCCCTGCCCACTTCATCAGGGCTGAGCAAGGTGTCTGACCATAGGTAATGGTATCTAGAAAGCCATATCATGTACCAGGGATAGATCCTAATCACACTGCCAGGGGCCCCTCAAATAGACTCAGCTCACAACTGTCTCACATGCAGAGGGTTCAGTCAGTTTCCACAGCTGTCTGTCTAAAGTTTGTGAGTTCCTTTGATCTTGGTTAGTTGTCTCTGTAGATTTACTCGTCATGATCTTGACACCCCACCCCACCTCCACTCATGTAATCTGTCTTCCCTCTCCTCAACTGGACTCCCAGAGCTTGGCTTGGTGCATGGTTGTGGATATCTGCATCTCCTTCCATCAGTTACTGGATGAAGGCTCTATGATGACAGTTAGGGTAGTCATGAATCTAATTACCAGAGTAGGCTAGTTCAGGCACCCTCACCACTGTTGCTAGTAGTCTAATCTGGGGTCGTCCTTGTGGATTCCTAGGACTTCCTCTAGCACCAGCTTTCTGCCTGATCACATAATGTCTACCTCTATCAAGATATCTCTTTCATTGCTCTCCCACTCCATCCCTCCCCCAGCTCACGACCATACTGTTCCCTCATATTCTCATCCCCAAAGATAAATGAATTGTAACATGACTTACATAAGGCTGTAGGACTATCGTTATGCCTTTTGGAACTATGTATTATAATTTTATAGCACTTTGATTTAATTATCACTCATATTTTGAAATCCTATCAGGGTTGAATTTACCCCCATGATAGGCCATGCATCGACCATTTTTCTATAGTTATAATACAGACATCAGCTCCAGCATCAACCAGTCCTGTACAAGTTTTTCCTCTTATTTTAAATGTGATAATAGTTTAGCATTTTCCTTCAACGAGATGCTTAATGTCAGGGACAAGGACAGAATCTCTAGTTAGTGGGAAAATACAGACCCCCGATAAGACAGGGAACTAGATCAGCTTATAGTCAGGTTGCCTAGCAACAGAACATTGAGTCAGAGCACTTGACCCTCTCACCCTGTAAATAACCTATACAAACATTCTGTTAGCTTGCCCCACCTTATGCGGATGACAGCTTCTTGCTCCCGCCACGCTGCAGGAACTATATAAACCCTTGTGGAAGGAAATAAAGTTGCACCTTGATCAGAATCTAAAGTTGGTGTGTTTTCCTTTGTATCTCCGGTCCCTACATTCCCTCCTTGGGGTGGTCGAGAACCTGTTGTAGCCCTGCAGGTGGGGCAGCTTAAAGCTACAGTTTTATATGAACTACCACATTCTCCCTCAAGAACAATAGGAACCCTTAATTGAGTAGCAGCTTGTAAGGAAAGATAGATTGATTATAAGCTGAAGTTGTCACAAATTTTACTGTTGTAGTAGGTAGCCATTCCAGCTTGGATCTGGAAGTTCCAACCCCCATTGAGACTCTGGAAACTGTCATGCCTATGAGGCAGGGCCAGGGGAGGCACCTGGAGACCCGAGATCTGGATGGGTGAGCGCTCTCTGTGCTGGGACCCTGAACGGTGGATGTAGACCGAGCAGAGCTCCAGAGAACACCGCTGGACTGCGATACACCTTCCCCAGACCCTGCAACCTACCTTTCCCTTTTTGTAAGTTACCCACTAAATAAATCTTCCTTTTAACTAAGTGGAGTGGCCTTAATAATTTCACCAATATCTGGCGCTCACATGGGGCAAATTCCAAAGGCCTGGGTGGCTCCTGCCCTCTCCTCCCTGGCTGGTGGGTACCTAAACCTGCCTGCAAAGTTCCATATAACCAAGGAACACCTACATGGTTCCATTCCCAAAAAAGAGAGCAGCTAGTCCAGTATCAGATCCCTAGCTTAGCCCCAAGACCAGCGAAAGAAGCACTCCCCTGCTCCCTGGCCTGTTCCCTGCTTGCTGGCTCCAGTCTCCACCATCTCCCGCTCCATCCAAGATTGCCAGCAGGCCCTGTTTTGGAGCTGTACCAACGCCACCTGCTGGCTGAAAAGTGCTACTACATGCCCCAAAACCACAAAAGGTAAGCATATTGTTTCAAGTAAAGGTACTTGATAATTTTACACCTTAAAATTGACTAACAAATTTTGAGCAATTCTTGTAATATGGCCAACAACATTGCCTCACAAGAATTTAAAAACCTTTTTGCCTGTATGATGAATGACATCTTCCTGGAAATATACGACATTCCTAAGCCATATCTGGCCTGTACCATTTTGGCATTCATCATAATAATTCACACAGTGTTCAAACACTGGTTTAAGAACAAAGATGAGTCCTTATTGGGACTGATACAAGCTTTAAAAGATAGCAATGAAGGGTTACAGAAAAAGATTCTCTTTCTGGAACCTGCTTTAAAAGATAGCAATGAAGGCTTACAGAAAAAGATTCTCTCTCTGGAATCTGCTAACCAGGATTTACAGGCTTTCAAAGATAGCAATGAAGGCTTACAGAAAAAGATTCTTTCTCTAGAATCTGCTAATCAGGATTTACAAAACAGGCTTGTACCCAAAATTGATTTTATTGATAATAAATATGAATATTTGATGGAGAGAACACTGACTCTCCAGAGTGAAGTTGTGGCTACTCAGACAGTATATAAGGAAGAAAGATTATCATTAATTGATAAGATAAGGTCCATGGAATCATGTGTTTCTGAGGAACATAAAAACTTCTATGATTCCAAAAGAAATATGGAGTCCCTTGCAAGAGAGGAGGTCCACTACCTAGAACAGACCCTAGGTGCTCATTTGCAAGCCCTAGAAGAAACTCTCAGTAAACATGACAAGGGAACTAATAAGCAGAAGGTCAAGACCATAGAGGTTGTAACATCTCCAAATGGTTCTCATACAATGGCTTATCCTGTTATTGTCCATGAGAAGCCAGCAGATGACACACCCTGAGCCATATATGACATATACGTTACAACCAATATCAACAAGGGACTTTAAAAATATAAAGGAAGCAGTAGTTACGTATGGGATACACTCCACATACGTAAAACAGATGTTAAATTCATGGTCTACCTCACATAGAATCATTCCAGATGACTGGCATCAGTTAATTTCAGCTGTTCTAGAATATAGCCAGTAGTTACAGTCGAAAAGCTGGTTGAGAGAATAGGCAAAAAATTTAGAACAACAAGGTAAAATCAGAGGTTTTGTGATCTCCCAAGATCAAATACTTGGTGAGGGATGTTTCGCTGACAAGAATGTACAAGCCACTTATGATGAGCATACAATATCCCTATGCCGTACAGCAGCTCTAAATGCTTGGGAAAAAATTCCAGAACCTTGAAAAGCAACTGAGGTATACACAAAGATATTTCAGGGACCACACAAACCCTTCACTGATTTTTTACAAAGACTGAATACAGCTATAACAAGAGCTGTGTCAGATAAAGAATTAAGAAAAGTATTAACTGAGTCCTTGGCGTTCAACAATGCTAATGCAGAAAGAAAAAGAATACTTACACCATTAAAGATCAGATCAGCTCCTTTAGAAGAATGGATTCAATATACTAATGGTGCTCAGTCTCTTAACTACAGTAATGAGGCTTGGATAGGAGAGACAAATCCCAGAGGTGAAAGAAGGCCCCATAGTACCAAATGTTTTAAATGTGGTACACCAGGTCATATAAGTAAAAACTGTACATGGGGTACTCCTAGAAGTAATACTCCTTCTAGGAATAGCCTAAACAGGAGACCCCAACCACCTCCTGGATTATGTAGAAGATGTGGACCAGTGAGTGCAGATCAAAAATACATATACAAGGCAACCCTTTACTGGCAGAAAACGCCTCAAGGGGCCTCTTGCAGGCTCCTAAATCAAACGTAGTATGAACATTCCCAGTCACTGTGGAAGAAATTCCTCTCCAGGACAACTGAATAAACCAATGCCTAATGTAAAAACTGATACTGCAATGGATGATAAAAACAGCTTTGATAGATGGATCACAGTTTACAAAGAACACTATAAAACAAATATTTTGGCAGACTTCCATAAATGAACAAAGACCAAAGCTTAGAATGTGAATTAATGGCCTGGTTCTGGAGGGCCTGGTAGACACAGGTGCAGATGTGACTCTAATTACACCAAAATCATGGCATCCGAATTGGCCTCTTCAAGAGGTAGATGTCCAACTGTTAGGGATTGGCACCCTATCTCAGATAAAACAGAGTTTGAGATGGGTTGAATGCATAGGGCCAGAAGGACAGAGAAGAAGGTTGAAGCCATATGTAGCAAGTGTGGCAGTAAATCTTTGGGGCCGAGATCTGTTACAACAGTGGAATACCCAGATTAAAATTCCTACACTTTCAGAAAAGGAATACAGACCAATGCATGTTTCTAGGAATAATATCATGACATGCTAGAAAAATAAGTCACCAACCATTCAGGCTATTCACAAACAGAGCACGACTGTTGTTGAACTCTCAGAAGTACCAACTGCCTTACCTTTAAAATGGCTAACTAATAAACCTGTCTGGGTTGGACAATGGCCTTTGGCAAAAGAGAAGCTACAAGCTTTAGAACACCTGGTTCAAGCGCAGTTAAATGCTCAACACATCGAAGAATCTACCAACCCTTGGAATTCTCCTGTATTTGTTATTTTAAAAAAAATCTGGTAATTGGAGAAGGCTGACAGACCTGAGAGCTATTAATAAAGTAATTCAGCCAATGGGCTCTCTACAGACTGGGATGCCCTTGCCCTCTCTGCTACCCAAAAAATGGCCTATAATAGCTATTGACTTAAAAGACTGTTTCTTTACCATACCCTTATAAGAAAATGATAGAGAAAAATTTGCCTTCACATTACCTAATTATAACAATTGCCAGCCACTCAAGAGATATCAATGGAAGGTGCTCCCACAGGGAATGTTAAACAGCCATACTTTGTGCCAATACTTTGTGCAGAAACCATTGGAGATAATTCATGTAAAGTTTCCACAATCCATAATTTATCACTATATGAACGATATCCTATTAGCTGATCCAAATTTAGATACATTAGAAAGCATGTTTGAAGAAGTAAAAAAAGTTTTGCCTCGCTGGGGACTGCAAATTGCTCCTGAAAAAATGCAAAGAGGAGATTCTATTAATTACTTAGCATACAAGATAGAGCTACAAAAAATTAGACCCCAAAAGGTACAACTAAGGAGAGATAAATTGAAGACACTTAATGATTTTCAAAAGTTATTAGGAAGCATTTCCAACTGACTGGGTACCATGGGAATACCCAAAGATGGACTACAAAATTTGGCTAATACTCTAAAAGGGGACAAAGAATTAAATAGTTCAAGAGAATTATCAGCCAAAGCTGAGAAGGAATTGGCTCTAGTAGAAAAGACAATTTGAGAAGCACATGTGGATTATGTGGATCCAGAACTTAAATGCATTCTGGTCATATTCCCCTCCAGACATTCCCCCACAGGTATTTTGATGCAGAGGGAAGATATTATATTGGAATTGATATTCCTAACATGTAAACCAAATAAGAAATTAAAGACTGATATAGAAAAGATCTCTGATTTGATTCAAAAGGGTAAATTAAGACTTCGCCAGTTGACAGGAATGGACCCAGCAGAAATTGTAGTACCTTTAACTAATGAGGAAATTTCATCACTATGGAAAGATAATGAATACTGGCAGAGACCTGCAGTAACTTTTTGGGAGAGATTAACAACCACTATCCCAAAAGCAAGAGAATAGAATTCATAAAGAAGACTGAATGAGTCCTTTTTCACATTGTATGACAAAAGCCAATTTCTGGAGTCCTCACATTCTATACTGATGCAAATAAATCAGGGAAAGCAGGATTTAAATCAGGAGATTTAAGTAAAGTGGTACAAAGTCCATACAGCTCTGTACAAAAGGCAGAACTGTATGCCATTCTTTTTTTTTTTTTTTGAGTAAAACTTAAATTTATTATAAGCCACAGTCGTCCTAGGGACCTCCATGCTATATATATAGCCTCTATGTTTCTATGGATTGTGGTCTGATTGTTCTTTATTTTATATCTAGAATCCACTTATGAGTGAGTACATACCATGACTGTCTTTCTGGGTTTGGATTACCTCACTCAGGATGATTTTTTTTCTAGTTCCATCCATTTGCCTGCAAATTTCATGCTTTTATTTTTTTCTCTGCTGAGTAGTACTCCGTTGTGTATATGAACCACATTTTTTTCATCCATTCTTCCGTTGATGGGAATCTAGGTTGTTTCCAGGTTCTGGCTATTACAAATAGTGCTGCTATGAACATAGCTGAGCATATATCTTTATGGTATGAATCAACATTCCTTGAGTATATGTCCAAGAGTGGGATGGCTGGGTCTTGAGGTAGTTCGATTCCTAATTTTCTGAGAAACCGCCATACTGATTTCCACAGTGGTTGTACAAGTTTACATTCCCACCAACAGTGGAGGAGTGTTCCCTTTGCTCCACATCCTCTCCAACAATGACTGTCATTGGTGTTTTTGATCGTAGCCATTCTGACAGGTGTAAGGTGGTATCTCAGAGTTGTTTTGATTTGCTGTATGCCATTCTTATGGTAATGATGGACTTTACAGAACCCCTCAATATAGTCACTGACTCTCAATATGCAGAGAGAGTTGTTTTACATATTGAAACTGCTGAATACATTCCTGATAATACAGAATTAACTTCATTATTCATACAATTGCAGGAAATCATCAGAAAAAGGGAACATCATATATATATATATATATATATATATATATATATATATATATATATATATATATCACATATCAGATCCCATACAGATCTGCCAGGACCTCTAGCATAAGGTAATGATGAGATTGATCAGTTACTAATAGGTAATGTGCTAGAAGCCTCAGAATGTCATAAGAAATACCATGTAAATAGCAAAGGTTTGAAGAAGGATTTCTTCATCACCTGGCAACAGGCTAAGGATATTGTGAAAAAATGTCCTACTTGTTCCAAGTATAATCAAACTCCATTACCTGCAGGGAGCAATCCAAAAGGTATGCAAAGAAATGAAATTTGGCAGATGGATGTGTTTCATTTTGCAGAATTTGGAAGATTCAAGTATGTACATCATACTGTAGCTTGAGTTGTTCAGCCTTGCCCACAGTCAGGACAATTCTTTGTCACCCCCCAGTCCCACAGCCACTCAGTCCCAACCAAGTAAGCACAGAGACTTATATTGCTTACAAACTGTATGGCCATGGCAGGCTTCTTGCTAACTGTTCTGGTAGCTTAAATTAATCCATTTCCATAAATCTATACCTTGCCACGTGGCTGGTGGCTTACCAGTGTCTTCACAGGCTGCTGGTCATGGTGGCAGCTGGCAGTGTCTCTCTGCCTCAGCCTTTCACTTCCCAGAATTCTCCCCTCTTCTTGTCCCACCTACTTCCTGCCTGGCCACTGGCCAATCAGTGTTTTATTTATTGACCAATCAGAGCAATTTGACATACAGACCATCCCACAGCACTTCCCCTTTTCTTTTTTTTTAAAAAAAAAGGAAGGTTTTAACTTTTACACATCTCCAAAGCCAGCTTGGTATATTTGGGAATTTGGGCGTAGCTTCTCTTACTACTTCCTGCTGTAGGGGGGCGCTGTATCTTATGGGGACACAAAGAAAATTTTAGGATCATGGAGTAGTCCACGAGGCTGTATCATCTGAGCCAGTTGCCTTGAAATGATTCTGGATGTTGGATCATCTGGGCCATGGTGTCATCAGAGACCTTTCAGGTGGTCTTGGCTGGTCAAACCTGATGTATCTTAATCTGGAACAAATCCATAGCCTCTGGCTTTCTGTAGAAACAAAAGCAGAGCCTCCTTTCCAAAGGAACATACCCTTACATCCAAATTTTGAAGTCAAGGTACCTTTAAAATATACATTTTGGCATAACTCAACAGCTTTTGCAATCAAATGTTTTTCTTCAGTTATGAATATCAAAGAAAACATAATCCAGATTCTCTGTGTGGTAGCCATCTTTACGTGGCTTATTTTTTATATTACCTTGAGCCTATTGCTTTAAACTGCAGCATTCTAAGACTGAACCGGCACTGTGGCTGCTGGCTCTGTCCACTTTAGCTTCCCAACATGGTGGTGGTACATTTTCCGCCAGCTCCAGGAGCCATTAATTCTCAGAAATAGTGGGTCTATGCTTCTATCAAAGCAGCATGTAGCCCAGAAACCTCTTTTTTTGTTTTGTACTAGCAAAAGCTAAATCCACCATGCAGCTTAATGTGCCACTTGCAGAGGCCTCATTCCCGCCATACTGAAGGTCAAGCACACGCGCCAGAAAGCTGCCATAGTAGCTCAAACACGCTGCTGCCGCTAACTTGAGAGAAACAGCTAGGAACTGTTTTTAGCTCCATTTTAGAATCTTTTTTTCTCAGGTTTTAGGTGGAAACTCTTACCAACACGTTTGGCGCCATTTGTAGCCTTGCCCACATCATACCATTGACACCTATTCAGGATATCAATGGGCAACTCCTATGAGTTCTGAAAAGGCTGATTCTGTGATCACACACCTATTAGAAGTTATGGCCATCATGGGAATACCTGTACAAATTAAGACAGACAATGCCCCAGCATATGTCTCCAATAAAATGAGACAATTCTTTGCTTATTACAATATAAAGCATGTTACAGGTATACCACACAATCTCACAGGCCAAGCAGTCATAGAAAGATGTAATCGAACTTTAAAGGATATGCTAAATAAACAGCAACAGGTAACAATGACTCCAAGAAATAGACTGCATAGTGCTTTATTAACCCTGAATTGTCTCAATGCTGATGAGAAAGGAACAACAGCTGCAGAGAGACATTGGACGACAGACACAACTCCTGAGGTAAACCAACCGGTTTATTTCAAGGATGTGCTGACCTCAGAATGGAAAGCTGGATATGTTCTACTTTGGGGAAGGGGTTTTGCCTTTGTTTCTGCAGGAGAAGAAAAGCTATGGATACCAACAAAATTAATAAAAATTCGATTCGAACAGGAAAAAACCCTTGATGAAGAGAAATAAAAGATCATCCACCAATGTGACATCTCTACAAGTTGTAAGAAAATTTTAACAATCAAAGGGTGGAGTAGGGTTCTGTTTTTGTCTTTCCAGGATAATGGAAATACCCATCTTCCAAAAATCATAAGGCCTTGGATATCCAGATGTTTATAGCAGAAAGAAAGAATCTATTGGTACCAATCTACACATGGTAAAATCTCACTGTCTAACATCTATCTCTCTATCAATCTAGAAAAGTTGTGGTTCCAATTCAATTATAAGCCAAGCTGGCTTTGGAGATGGAATTGGCTCACTCCTTCTCTAAACCCAAGCATATTGCTAAAAGAAAAGTTTGAGAGATTCTTCAGTCCCATATCAGAAGAGCCCTCTGGTATGAGACAGAAGGAAACCAATAAAATGGGACCATTGTCCTCTAAATTCTAATTCTCTCCATGCTTACACTTGATTTCTCAGAATCCTTTCTTACATGCTATGTCCTCTTTAAATCCAAACCTCCCATTTTTGATAACAAATAAGTTTTTCCAATAGCAATCTCAGAAGTCTCCAGAAGGAAGATGGGGCCCCAACAACAACAACTCTACCAAATCCAGAATGATGCCATGATAATCATCATCATACTACACTTCTTGCCAGAATTTCAGACAATCTTACCCATTACTCTAAAACTTGCTGCAGAACCTACATTTAGTCTAACTGAGATTTAACTATCTGAGCTTTCTCACAGTACCCAACAGAGATAACATCACCCCCTAAATGGCAGAAAGCAATTCTAAGAAAACGACGCCCCTTCTCCCTAGGGTTTCATAATTCTCAGGAATATGGATGATGGTTATAGGGTTGAGATGGAAGAAAATATTAGACTCAGTATTCAAAAAAAAGGGGGGGGAGAAGAATTGGAATGGATAGGTGTAAGATATGATGGTAGATCATTGTATATACTAGTAAACAAATTTAGTAAACTAGCAACCTTAGATAATTTTCACTGTAATTTGTACTGTTATGGATACTTATATGTTGATACAAATGTAAACTATTTTTATATTCCTGTTTAAGATAATTTGTATATTGATACAAATACAGAACTATATTTGTTATAATGTACATATATTTCTACTCTTATTTGAAATATTTTTATATTGATACAAATGTAAATTTATATCTTTATGTATGTTCTACTTCCATTTAGGATATTCGGTACATTGATATATATTTAAGATTATTGTCATATTGCATATCACACTATATATTCCTACCTCTGTTATAAATATCTTGTGTATTGTCACAATTTTGAAGTCATCTTTCTTCACCATATATTTGCTTATAGACTGTTTACCTTGTTTACGTGAAGTCTTAGTCCTTAGGTTATTTCGGTAAATAAAACTTATAGATTTATATTCACCTATGCCTGTCATATCTATAGTTACATTAGTTAGGTTATCCAGATTTACAGATACATAGGTCAGATGGACAGATAATCATCAAACACTTCATAGACCTAGAGAATATGGCATTTAAATAACTTAGAGTTCTGTTGGCGTGAGACGCAATTGCTCCTGGCTGCACCAATTTGATCCTGAGAGAATGTTGGGCTTCTAAGACATTTCCATTTGGAAGTTTGTCTTTTTGGAACAAAATGGCCTACTGGGCAAAGAACTGCCCTTGCCTTGACAGTTGACAGTACGAATGCAATGCTGTCCTTTCTGGACAAGCGGGACACAAGGAAAGTGACCACTGTACTCTGCCAAGACAGGGTAAGATGGTCTTTCAGAATTCCTGCTTCTGAAAATGGTCTGTCTGATACTCTATGCCTGTAGCCAATTTGAATGCACCAACAATGCTGAGAAACATTAGGTGACTGTCCAGGCTGCCAGCTGTCTTGGTCTACTCTTGCAAGATTCCCGAAAGTTGCTTGCATCCATCTACCATTTCTCATTGTGTTCCTTCTCAGGTCTTTGATGGGATTGAAGACTAGCAGTTATAGTTACAACTTAGTATATATAATATCTTAGATAGAACATATTAAGTATTAGATTCAGGTTCTTTAGGATGGGACACCTTTTGGAATGATCTTTATAACATGCCATTTACCTATGCTCTATACTTCTCTGGATTTTAGTATGTGTTTCTTGCTTGATAGTGTTTGCATTGGTTGTAGTTCCATCTTATCTATGTCATTATCCCTCATTATTCCTGGACAATATTTGATAACCATTCCTTTGTATATAGTCTTGTATTAGTTTAGAACCTTCTCATTTAGACAAAAAGGGGGAGATGTAGTGGGTAGCCATTCCAGTTTGGATCTGGAAGTTCCAACCCCCATTGAGACTCTGGCAACTGTCACGCCTACGAGGCAGGGCCAGGGGAGATTCCTGGAGACCCGAGATCTGGATGGGCGAGCACTCTCTCTGTGCCGGGACCCTGAATGGTGGAGGTGGATCGAGCAGAGCTCCAGAGAACACCGCTGGATTGTGATACACCTTCCCCAGACCCTGCAGCCTACCTTTCCCTTGTTGTAAGTTACCCACTAAATAAATCTTCCTTTTAACTAAGTGGAGTGGCCTTAATAATTTCACCAATATACTGTTTGTCTTTAAATCCTCTAATTCTGTGAATTTATTGTTATTATGGCAATTTCCTTTTTTTTTGGTCTATTTTAACAATTTTAAGATTTGATCATCCAATTTACTATTATGCAGGGAGTTAGCCATTTCTTCTTCATGATTAGTAACCTCCTTAACTCCCTTGCATACTTTGATAACAGTCCAAATCAATACTCAACCTAAAATTGAACATGGATCTTTCTTCTTCTTTATATCACTTTTCAATATTCTTTTGGACTCTGTCTCATAATTCTTCATGTGAAGTTCCTTCCTCTGGAAACCAGGGATTATAATCACAAACTCTTTACATGCAATCTAATACCATGATTTTAATACTTGTCTTCTTCCTTTCTTTAAGAAATGATGCACATGATTGACAGAAGTCAAAGCTTTCAATGGTTCCTGCCCCATTATTCTTACTCACCACCTACTGTGAGGATCTCCTCTCTCTTAACTTGTACTAGACCTCAGATCTGGTTCACATCCCTGCTTGTTTACTTTTCTACTTGGCAGCCTAGACCTGGGCAAATGAGGCAGAATAAAGCATCATGCAATAGCCATCTTCATTCTGGTCATCAGACAATTTATACTCTGAGGTTCTTCTGAGAGTTAGGCAAGGTCATGAGCAAAGTTCACATGTTTATGCTTTATAAGATCACAAAGACAATTCCTGCTTGTGAATATTTTGAATAAAAAAAACAAGCAACAGTGTGTGTGTGTGTGTGTGTGTGTGTGTGTGTGTGTGTGTGTGTGTGTGTGTGTGTATAATTTAAAGTAAACCCAATCCTGTTTAACAACACCCTGGAGGGGCACAAAATCACATTCCAAGAGCAGATCTATGATCAGAAGGAATAGAGGTCACAAATCTCTTGTCCAGTTGTTTTGGAGGTTTCTCACAATGAGCCACCATGAAGGTGTTAGCAATTAGACCCAGGTCCTCTGCTAGAGAAGCCAGTGCTCTTAACTTGTGAGTCATATCTACAGTCACAATGGAAATGTTTTGTTCCAAAGGATTTCAGAGGCTCATTCTCCTTCTATGGTAATTTTTACTTTGAAAAAATGAGAGTTACTGAACAATAGATTATGCATATTTGTGCTACAATTTTCCAACATTTGTATTAAGTTCATCTGTGCCCTCACTTTTCTCTGAAAATTGGACCCCAAATTTTGCCATGTTTCACTACAGCAATGGCTACTTCTGGAAAGGACAGTCACTTCAAAGCCCACAATCAGACATTTTGATTCTGTAGAGCCTGTATGGTGCCACTCCAGGTCTGTATTCATTCCTTTTTTCATTTCACAGATGTGAGACACTTGCCACTCATTTCAGATCCCCTTTCAATTTCCTTATGCAAATGCAGGGTTATAGACTGATTTGAAAATTAATAGTTTTCCAACTCAAGCAAAATAACTGAATTAAAAGATAGAAATCAAAAGAAATATTCCCTTCCTCCTTGACCTCGTTAGCATTTATTAATTATACACAGTTATTGGTTGCACAGGCTTTTCAGAAATTCCCTTAGTGTGTCTCTAGTTTGGAAAATGTCCCATACTTTCCCTTCTATCATATTCAGGTGTCAAAAGGTCCTTGATCCATTTAGGGTTGAGCTTGTATGTAGCTAGAGTTTTCCTGCCTTGCCCACAGTCAGGACAAATCTTTGTCTCCCGCCAGTCCCACAACCACTCAGACCCAACCAAGTAAACACAGAGACTTATATTGTTTACAAACTGTATGGCCGTGGCAGGCTTCTTACTAACTGCTCTTATATCTTAAATTAATCCATTTCCATAAATCTATACCTTGCCACATGGCTCATGGCTTACCTGAGTCTTCACATGCTGCTTGTCATGGTGGCGGCTGGCAGTGACTCCCTCTGCCTTCCTGTTCTTTCTTTTCTCCTCTCTGTTAGTCCTGCCTATACTTCCTGCCTAGCCACTGGCCAATCAGTATTTTATTTATTGACCAATCAGAGCAACCCACAGCAATTAAGGATCTAGTTCATTCTTCTGCAAATGGCTAGCTTTTCAGTATGCCCAGCACCAAGAGTTGGAGGTGAATCTTTTATTCAATGTGTAATTATTTTTTTAAAAAAATAACTTTATATAATATATTTTGGTAATGATTATCCCTCCTCTAAATCTAATATCCTCCTCACATTCTCACCCACTCACTTTTGTCTAAATCAAGTGGCTGAAGGACTGCAGAATTATATGTGGTACACAATATTGGTCCATTGGTCAAGGTGTCTTGTTTTTGTGCTGGTATGTGCTATTTGATTATATAATTCTGGGATATAACTTAAAAATTGGGATGATGATATCACCAGAAATATTTTATTGATTATGTTTGCTTTGATTATCTTTGGTCTTTTGTGCTTCCATATGAATATTAGCACTGTTTCTTGAGAGAAATTAGAAAATATAGGCCAACAACCCTAAGTAATGCAGGTATGAAAATTCTCCATAAAGTTCTTGCATAGTGAATTGAAAAACACTCATGAAAAGAAACCCACATGATCATATCACCTTCATCTCAGAGACTAAAGGATGGACAACTTATGTAAATTGACTGATATAATCTACAACATACATAGTCTTAAGTATGTAAAGCAAAAGGTATTGTCGATAATTTCTCTGGAATAAGTACTCCAACATCAGTGAGAGTGGAAGAGAAGACATGTTACTGGTCAACCAAATGCCTTAAACAACAATGATATAGTTTTCATATTATTACATGGAAAGAAAATATGGGACTGAGGCAAGAACAGATGTACACTTTGGTGTCAACATGTGTCTTGGTCAACAGATGGCAGACAATCTTCTGACAACATACTTTAACAGTGAGCACGTTAAAGTGGCATCTCTCTGAAATTTCCCAGGGCCACTAATCTTATTTCTGAGAGAGTCACCTTCATGACACATCCTATTCTAATTAGCTTCAGAAGACCTAGTGTTTTCATAGCACCTTACAGAGTGTACTTTCAGAATATTTTTCAAAAGAAAACTATCATTCAATATCTAATTATCACTGTATATGATCAACACTAAATATTACCAAATTTAATGTTTCCTATGCCTGTGGGCAGGATATGTCCAAAAAATTACAAGTGATGACATTGATTCTACCATTGAAGAAATAAACAAGAGTCCACATATATTACCTAACACATATCTAGGTTATGATATGTACAGTACTATTTAAAATCATGCAATGATATGAGAGACTTCCATCAGACTTCCACCAGGAATGAATGAGGCTATTCCTAACTATACCTGAAACAAAAGAGAAAACAATCAATAGCCAGTAGTTATAGGAACATTATGGGAAATTCCTTCCAGAATTGGCATCTTTCTAGGTTTCTACATGTATCTTCAGGTGTGACTGAGTGAGATGGGTGAGTAATTTTTTTTCCTTTGGAGACATTCTTAGGCATTAAATGGGAATGAAGTTATGAGATCAGGTTCCATGAATGTTTTAAAATCTAGACTCCAAAAATGGCTAACCTCAGAGTTTATGGAATATCTGCATATCCATTGTTTTAATAGAGTTTAGGGGAATAAGAAAAGGGGTTATGGCCAAGTTTTTATCTTTCTTAGTAAGTAGTTTCCTATAAAGTTCTGTGGATGTTAGAGGTGACTTTGCAATGATGAACAAATATTCACTCCTAATTATCCCTTTTCTCTAGAAGCTACTAGGTCTTTTTGAAATTCATGGAATTGTTTTATTAATGCCACTTCCTAAATTCTTTCTCCTCTAAATGACCTTTTGATGCAACTGTGAGTAATCATGTGAAGTTTTCTTCTTTCTATCAGACAGCTCCTCAGGACACATGTCTGAGTTTTGCCATGGTCTCTTGGATGGTTCCTTTCTGGTGGACTTGGGTGGAGCTGGTCATCTCAAAGAATGAAATGGGTTTTAGATTCCGGTTGGACTTGAGAAGAGAGACATAGAGTGAGAGGAGAGGCAGAGTGTATGCAGCCTTTGTTCAAACACTCAGAGTCAACTACTGGTACACTTGAGTAATCTGTTCAGTTCTAATAATGCAATCAGGAGGGGAATTGCAAAGGTATCATGGTTCTGGCTGATATGATTCTACTCTAGTTGTGATGTATTCACAACTGGGGACATGTAGACCTTTGAGGCCATAGGTCACCACCTCAAACAGGGAGTTTACTGGCAGTATGAGACATTTCATTCTGGACTCATTCCCATGAACTCTAATTTTTTCATACCACCATCCTGAGATTTCTGCTTTTAAAGATTTTATTCAGACTGTAAACCCATCCAAATACCCATATGATGTGTTCTTTTCAGAAATATGGAAGGTGTGTTTTAATTGTCCATTCTCAAAGACTTCCTGTAAAATACTGAAAAATTGTTTCTCTAGGGGTCCTCTGGCATAGTTACCTTGGCATTAATTTGACATGGATTTGAGTGAGGTTTCCTGGTTACCAAATTATCTCATGCCAGTACATCTTCCATGCCACGAAGTGTAAAGGATTTGAAAGACAACTGTAGAGACAAGATTTTTCCTCTCTTAGTATAATACTATTGTATAGTCAACAAGATCATGCTTCAAACAGCGTGATCTCTGTGCTTTACAACCACTGCAGACATAGTTTTCAATCAAAAATACCTTGGAAATCCCAAAGAGATTCTAATTTTCATCTCACTCAGAAAAGTGACACATAGTTGTTAGATTAGGGAAGTAAGAGAGAGCCAGTTTGATACAGACAGGTGCCTAGACGTACTTCAAATAAACCATTTGTTTTCACAGGACTGCCACCAGTCCAGGAACTTGGTTGCAGATCCCAAACAAAGAGATCACCCCAAAACATTAGTTAAAAACAAAACAAAACAAACAAGGAAACCACCTTGCTCCTCCATTTTGGCTTCCTCTCCTTCACCTCTTCATTCTTCCTAGAGGCATTTGGAGCTGCAGTGTGTCATGAAGGACACTCCCTGGTACAGTCAGCCCCATCTGCAAGTGTCCATTACAATGAATCATTGGTCTGATTCAAGCCCTCTGGCCCCTGGCCCAGCATCATCACTGGGCCTCATTGAAACTCTTCTTGAATACCTTGCTGTTGCCCGGAGTCATGGAGATTCTGCATCTATCCCCCAGAGGACCCAATCCCTACATGCACTCCATCAGATAACAGATGGGGTAGATGCTGGGCTGTCCCAACCCAAGTCCCAGGATATGGACCTGGGTGGTAGCTGAGCTAGTCAGTCCAGGCCACTGGAACTACCACCATCAGGCAAGCAGCACAGACAGCTCTCCTATAACCAGACAATCAGTGCCAGCAATTTCAAGCCACATGTGAGGGGTGGGGCCATCTCTCCTGAGTTCAGCGACCAGCACTTCCATGAAGTCAGGGCAGAGTGCTTATGTTTACCCATACCTCTGTACAGCCATAGGTGCCATTCCTTTGCAGATATGGCAGAAATGTGCAACAGAAGCTACCATCACTTTTGCCTCAGTAGGCCAGTGTCTCTGTTTCTCCATCCAAAGTAGACAAAGCATTGTGTTGAGACATTGGTAACCCAGACTTTCAAACCATGGTGCCTCCAAGTTAATATCGCTCATCCCTAAGACTATATCAATACTGAATTTCAGAACTGTGATGATTCTTGAATAGGAAAGGAAATTTCCAGGGGCTTTCAGAAAAATCAAAACATCAGGTTTTTAATTGTGGCAAACAAAGTCACCAAAAAGGGATTGTAGACAGGGCATTCCTAGAAACAATGGTCTTTCTAGGAATAATCCCAACAGAAAGCCCCTCCCTTCTGGAGTATGCAGAAGGTGTGGCAAACGCAGACATTGGACCAATGAATGTAGATTAACAAGGGAAAGACAGGGTCACCCTTTGCAATTGGAAAACACTTTTGGAGGCCTCTCACAGGCACACATGTCTAACTTGGCTCAGTCATTCCATATCACAATGGGGGAAACTCCTCAGATCTCTGATGGAATTGAAAACCAGATAGTTATAGTTTTCCTTTTTAACAAATCCAGAAAAGGCACTAACAAAATAGGTACAAATCGTATAAGGTTGGGAAATATCAAAAGATAGTTTGGGGTTGGAAATGCAAGTTAGGATAGAAGGTGAATTAGGTACAACACTTTGGACTCACCAAGATAGGATAGATAATGGAATACTTTCTCTGAATTTGCAAATGCAAATTGACAAAACCTTGTTAATATAATTCTGTACTTATTATATTTAGAGAAAAAGAGGGATTTGTGTGATATTTTGTTTGTGGTCTGACAAATAAAGCTTGCTTTGAGATCAGTGGGCAGAGCTAGCCACTAGTTAACCATAGATCCAGGAAGTGGTAGTGCACCCCTTTAATCAAAGCTCTTGGGAGGATCATACCTTTGATCCTAGCACTAGGAAGAATCATGCCTTTGATCCCAGCACATGGGAGTCTCACACCTTTAATCCCAGCACAATCAGGAGGTGATGACAGGAGTATAATGCTGATGGAGACAGGATCTCAGAATCATTTGTGCCAAGGACTATGGGAGTATACAGCAGGTGACAGCTAGCATTTAACAGGTCAACCCACTAGACAAATAATTCTTTGTTGAGGAACCCCACTAGGCAAGTCCGTGGGATCACTGGCTGTGGAAACTGGTTGTTTTCTGACTGCAACTTCCTCATATGCCACCACATACCTCCCTTAAAAGAATAGCTATGGGATTCTTTCCATGGCACACTGGTAGTGTATTTTACATCTTTGGGCACTCATACAGCTATGGATGGTCAGGAAGATGATCTCTGCCTATGCTGTATAATTCTTGTAATACTAGAATATTTTTCATAACTGACAAAGAAAAGTAGCAGTATTCTCAGTCACAAAGACAGCTGGTTTTAGATTTCAGAACAAATTAAAAACAGACTATCTGCCCCTGCAGAGCATACACAAACAGAAGGGCCAGGTGTTGATTGCTGTATCGAGGTCAGACTTGAAGCAGTATTGGCAGACATAGCCCTCTGCAGTAATTCTCTTTCTGCATTTACCCCAACCACTGAAGCTTCAACCAAATAGATGTTCTTGTTTAGTCCTAAATGTCAATGTTGTTCTCTGTCTGAGAATGTGAACCACTCAGGCTACATGCTTGGCCAATCATTGCTCACTGACCTATCGTTGTGGTCTTCCTAGCCTGAGAGAAACCATGTGATTCCTTATGTATATCAGTTTGGCTCTACCTCTGATTGTTTACTCAAGAAATTCTTTGTGACCCTAAAAATGCAAGTCATGTTGGTGCAGAGTTTGGCTGAGAGAGGGGGAATGTGAAGGAACTGTGTAAAGAGCTGCGGTGTGTGTGTGTGTGTGTGTGTGTGTGTGTGTGTGTAAAGACAGATGTAGCTGAGTGGGTAGAGAGACATAGAAGATGTAGTTGTATAGCAAAGAAACATGTATGTAGGAGAGAGCTATGTGAGGGAAGAGATGTGACTCTACAGTGAAAGAGTCAGCATTGCTGACTCCCCATGGTAGGCCTTACCCTTTTGGAGGAAGGGATGGTGAGTGGGTCAGGGGAAAGTCTAGAGGGAGGGAGCAGGAGGAGAGATGAGTAAGGCATCCCACAACAAGGAATGGGCTCCAGAAATCCAGAGCCCCCCAAACAGGCCAAGCTGCACAACAGTCAGCCACATGCAGAGGGCCTAGTCTGCTCCCATGCAGGTTCCAAAGCTGTTGGTCTGAAGTTCAGGAGTTCCCACGAGCTTGGTTCAATTGTCTCTGTAGATTTCCCCCATCGTATTTTGATCCCACCTTGCTCATATAGTCCCTCTTCCCTCTCTTCAGTTGGATTCCTGGGCCCCCGACTTCCCTTCTGGACCAGAGAGAGGGCTCCCATCCTGCCCTGGACTTCCCTTCTGGACAAGAGCTCACATCCTGACCTGGACTTCCCTTCTGGAGGAGAGCACACATCCTGCCCTGGACTTTCCTTCAGGATAAGAGCACCCATCCTACCACTGACTTCCTGTCTGGACAAAAGCTCCCATCCTGCCCCAGTTTCCCATCCAGATAAGAGCTTCCATCCTGCCCCGAAGTTCCCATTTGGACAAGGGAGGTCCCATCTGAACAAGAGAGAGAGAATTCCTGAATCTGTCAACTCTGTCTGAAACAAGTGCACTGATAAGGCCAAGAACGAACCATAAGGAGATGGGCAGACGTCAAGGCAGAAGTACATACAACAAAATGAAAAACAATACAGCATCACCAGAACCTAGCTCGTCTCCAACATCTAGATCTGAACATCAAAAATTGGAAGAAGCAGAAGAAAACAGTCTTATGAATAACATCATGAAGAAGTTAGAGGCTTGTGTAGAGGAAAAGACAAAAAAAATGGGAAGAACGCTGTAAACAACTAGAGGAAAAGGCAACAATTTAGAAGAAAACAATAAAGTCTTGGAAGAAAACAATAAAGTACTGAAAGAAAATCATGAAAAAGCAATGAAACAAATAAAGGAAACAGTCCAAGACCTGAAAAGGGAAATAGAAAAAATGAAGAAGACACAAACAGAGGAAATGCTGGAAATAGAAAATCTGAGTAAAAGATCGGGAACTTCAGATGCAAGTATAACCAACAGAATGCAAGAGATGGAAGAGAGGATCTCTGGCATTGAAGATACAGTAGAAGAAATAGATTCATCAGTCAAAGAAAACACTAAAGCCAACAAAGTCATGACTCAAAATGTCCAAGAAATTTGGGACACCATGAAAAGACCAAACCTACGAATTATAGGGATAGAAGAAGGTGAAGAATACCAACTCAAAGGCACAGAAAATATATTCAACAAAATCATAGAAGTAAACTTTCCCAACTTAAAGAAGGAAATGCCTATGAAGATACAAGAAGCCTATAGAACACCAAACAGACTAGACCCCCCAAAAAAGTCCCCTGGACACATAATAATTAAACAACTAAATGTACAGAATAAAGAAAGAATATTAAGAGCAGCAAAGGAAAAAGGCCAAGTGACCTATAAAGGCAAATCCATCAGAATAACACCCGATTTCTCAATGGAGACTTTGAAAGCCAGAAGGACCTGGACAGATACAATGCAGACACTAAGAAACCATGGATGTCAGCCCAGACTAATATACCCAGCAAAACTTCCAATCATCATAGACAGAATGAACAAGACATTCCAAGACAAAACCAGATTCAAACAATACTTATCCACAAACCCAGCCCTACAGAAAGCACTAGAAGGAAAATTCCAACCGAAGGAAGTCAGATACACACTGGAAAACACAGGCAATAGATAAAGCCACAGCAGTAAACCCCGAAGAAGAGAAGTACACACAGGCTACCACCAAAAATAACAGGGATGAACAATTACTGGTCATTAATATCCCTTAATATCAATGGACTTAATTCACCTATAAAAAGACATAGGCTTACAGAATGGATATGAAAGCAGGACCCATCTTTCTGCTGCATACAAGAAACACATCTCAAATTCAAAGACAGACACTACCAAAAAATAAAAGGCTGGGAAAAGACTTTCCAATCAAATGGTCTTAAGAAACAAGCAGGGGTAGCCATCCTGATTTCCAACTACCAGGATACCTTTCCCTTCTGAGCTGTAGACATTCCTTGGCTTCTGATTACCAGGATACCTTTCCCTTCAGACCTGTAACACTTACGGCATGGGTATCAGTAGACCTCTTTCTTTAGGAGTTTCCTTGGTTTCTCTACGTTTTATTTAAAATAGATAACTACATTTGAATTTTCACCTCTTTCACACCTTTTTTTTTCTTTTTTCTTTTTTCTTTTTTTTCAAGACAGGGTTTCTCTGTGTAGCTTTGGAGCCTGTCCTGGAACTCACTCTGTAGCCCAGGCTAGCCTTGAACTCACAAAGATCTGCCTGCCTCTGCCTCCCGAGTGCTGCCTCTGCCACCATTGCCCGGTGCTTTCACCTTTTAACACTTGGAAGAAATTGGTAAAGAGTTCTACTCGAGTCATGAAGAAGTTTCTGGAATTATAAATGGCCATATTCTCACCATTTTGTAATGCTCGTTCATTTTTGTTGAACAATGACAATTCCCAAAACTAAGCAATTTGGTTCCTAGAACTAACATTTCTATATTCTTGTCCTCCAACCCTCACAGCTGACTCAGAGGTGTCCTGACAGCAGCACAGTCTATGGTGACAGCTAGTCAGTCTTCAGCCACACATTGTAGAACTTCTGCCTTCATCTTCAAGGACGCCTGAATTCTCCTTAGAGCCCCAGCTATACTGCTGTCTCTCTCTGTCTCTCTCTCTCTTTGTCTCTCTCTATCTCTGTTTCTCTCTTTGTCTCTCTCTCTCTACCTATCTCTCTCTCTCTCTCTCTCTCTCTCTCTCTCTCTCTCTAGCATCAATAATGCTTTTAATAAATCTTTCCTTGATTAAAAGTTTGGGGCAGAGACAAGCAGATGCAGGTGGGTCCGCGGCAGCGGCCCACAGGGGTGGACGGGCCCGGTGGCGGCGGCCGACGGGGACATACAGGCCCACTGGCAGCCGGCAGAGACATACAGGCCAATTGGTGGCCTGCAGAGGCAGACAGACCCAGCGGCAGCTGACAGGGACATACAGGTCCGGCGGTTGAGACAAGCAGATGCAGGTGGCCCTGTGGCAGCAGACCGCAGAGGTGGACAGGCCCGGGGATGGAGGCAGGCAGATGTGGCTTGGAGCAGGGACGCCCCTAGCCCCAGCGCTTGGGGAGGAGGCTGTCTCCGTGGGTCGGAGCCAGAGCGAGTCTGAACACTCCGTCTGAGGAAAACCCAGGGCCCAACTGCTGATCCTGTGAAACCCAACAACTTGGAGGTGTTGGTGAGACTACCCTGCTCAGCTGAAACCCATCAGATGCATACAGTTTGAAGTCTGAAGAAACAAGATCAGCTGAGGAGTTGACAAATGAACAAAACGTGACCTGGGAACACAGAAGAAGGCGCTACCCAGTCACCAAACCAGATCACCAGAATCATAAGTATATAATTCACCAACTGAAATAAGCTGCCCCTGAAGAAACAGCCCAATAGCACCAATTTAACCAAGAACCCCTACTAAATCAAGACTAAAAATTAGAACAAGAGAGGCATTCTCAGACACAGACACCACCTGCACCGCACAGAGGAAGAGATGAGTAGACGCCAGTGCAAAAATACAGGCAACAACATAAAGACCTATATGGCAACATCAGAACCTAGTGATTCTACACCTGCAAGACCTAAACATACCATGACAGAAGAAACAGAAGAAATCAACCCTAAAAATGACTTTAAGAAGATGATAGAGGCCCTTAAAGAAGAAATAAAACATGCCCTCAAAGAGGAAATAAAAACTTTCCTTAAAGAGGAAATGAAAACTTCCCTTAAAGAGGAAATGAAAAACTCCATTAAAGAGGAAATAAAAAACTCCCTTAAAGAAATGGAAGAAAAAACGAACAAAAAAATGGGAAGAAATCAAATCAAGCCAAGAAAAAGCAATTAAACAGATGAAAGAAACATTCCAAGATCTGAAAAATGAATTTGAGACAATAAAGAAAACACATGCTGAGGGAATGCTGGAAATAGAAATCCTGACTAAATGAACAGGAACTACAGAAACAAGCATAACCAACCGATTGCAAGAGATGGAACAGAGAATCTCTGACACTGAAGACACGATAGAGAAAATAGATTCATCAGTCAAAGAAAACACTAAAGACAAAAAAGTCGTAACACAAAACATCCAGAAATTTTGGGACACCATGAAAAGACCAAACCTAAGAATAATAGGGATAGAAGAAGGAGAAGAATACCAACTCAAAGGCACAGAAAATATATTCAACAAAACCATAGAAGAAAACTTTCCTAACCTAAAGAAAGAAATACCTATGAAGATACAGGAAGTGTACAGAACACCGAATAGGCTGAATCCAAAAAAAAAAAAAGTCCCCTCGCCACATAATAATCAAAACACTAAACACACAGAACAAAGAAAAAATAGTAAGCGCTGTAGTGGGTAGCCATTCCAGCTTGGTTCTGGAAGTTCCAACCCCCATTGAGACTCTGGCAACTGTCACGCCTACGAGGCGGGGCGAGGGGAGGCACCTGGGGACCCGAGAGCTGGATGGGCCAGCGCTCGCTCTGGGCGCGCTCTCGGTGCCGGAACGCTGACCGGTGCAGATTGACTGTGCAGAGCTCCGGAGAACACCACTGGACTGCATTACACCTTCCCCAGACCCTGCGACCTACCCATTACTTAATTTGTGAGTTACGCCATTTAATAAATATCCTTTTAACTACGTGGAGTGGCCAAAATAATTTCTCCAATATCTGGCGCTCACGTGGGGCAAACTCCAAAGGCCTGGGCGGCTCCCGCCGTCTCCTCCCTAGCTGGCGGGTACCTAAACCCGCCTGCAAAGTTCCATATAACCAGGGAACACCTACACGGTTCCATTCACGAAAAAGGGAGCAGCTAGGAGAGTGCTAGCTCCGATTTCCGCCATCTCCCTCCGACTCCAGCCAAGATCGCCAGCAGGCCCTGTTTCGGAGCTGTACCAACGCCACCTGCTGGCTGAAAGGTGCTACTACACGAAAGGTAAGCATATTGTTTCAAGTAAAGGTACTTGATAATTTTACACCTTAAAATTGACTAACAAATTTTGAGTAATTCGTGTAATATGGCCGACAACATTACCTCACAAGAGTTTAAAAACCTTTTTGCCTGTATGATGAATGACATCTTCCTGGAAATATACGACATTCCTAAGGCATATCTGGGCTATACCATTTTGGCATTCATCATAATAATTCACACAGTGTTCAAACACTGGTTTAAGAACAAAGATGAGTCATTATTGGGACTGATACAGGCTTTAAAAGATAGCAATGAAGGCTTAGAGAAAAAGATTCTCTCTCTGGAATCTGCTTTCAAAGATAGCAATGAAGGCTTAGAGAAAAAGATTCTCTCTCTGGAATCTGCTTTCAAAGATAGCAATGAAGGCTTAGAGAAAAAGATTCTTTCTCTAGAATCTGCTAATCAGGATTTACAAAACAGGCTTGTACCCAAAATTGATTTTATTGATAATAAATATGAATATTTAATGGATAGAACACTAACTCTCCAGAGTGAAGTTGTGGCTACTCAGACAGTATATAAGGAAGAAAGATTATCATTAATTGATAGGATAAGGTCCATGGAATCATGTGTTTCTGAGGAACATAAAAACTTCTATGATTCCATGAGAAATATGGAGTCCCTTGCAAGAGAGGAGGTTCACTCCCTAGAACAGACCCTAGGTGCTCGTTTGCAAGCCCTAGAAGAAACTCTCAGTAAACATGACAAGGGAACTAATAAGCAGAAGGTCATAGAGGTTGTAACATCTCCAAATGGCTCTCATACAATGGCTTATCCTGTTATTGTCCATGAGAAGCCAGCAGATGACACACACCCTGAGCCATATATAACATATACATTACAACCAATTTCAACAAGGGACTTTAAAAATATAAAAGAAGCAGTAGTTACGTATGGGATACAATCCACATATGTAAAACAGATGTTAAATTCGTGGTCTACCTCACATAGAATCATTCCAGATGACTGGCATCAGTTAATTTCAGCTGTTCTAGAATATAGTCAGCAGTTACAGTGGAAAAGCTGGTTGAGAGAAGAGGCAAAAAATTTAGAACAACAAGGTAAAATCAGAGGTTTTGTGATCTCCCAAGATCAAATACTTGGTGAGGGATGTTTCGCTGACAGGAATGTACAAGCCACTTATCACGAGCATACAATATCCCTATGCCGTACAGCAGCTCTAAATGCTTGGGAAAAAATTCCAGAACCTGGAAAACCAACAGAGGTATACACAAAGATATTTCAGGGACCGCATGAACCCTTCACTGATTTTTTACAAAGACTGAACAGAGCTATAACAAGAGCTGTGTCAGACAAAGAATTAAGAAAAGTATTAACTGAGTCCTTGGCGTTTGACAATGCTAATGCAGAATGCAGAAGAATACTTACGCCATTAAAGATCAGATCAGCTCCTTTGGAAGAATGGATTCAATATACTAATGGTGTTCAGTCTCTTAACTACAGTAATGAGGCTTGGATAGGAGAGACAAATCCCAGAGGTGAAAGAAGGCCCCGTGTTACCAAATGTTTTAAGTGTGGTACACCAGGTCATATAAGTAAAAACTGTACATGGGGTACTCCTAGAAGCAATACTCCTTCTAGGAATAGCCTAAACAGGAGACCCCAACCACCTCCTGGATTATGTAGAAGATGTGGCAAAGGCCGACATTGGACCAGTGAGTGCAGATCAAAAATAGATATACAAGGCAACCCTTTACTGGCAGGAAACGCCTCAGGGGGCCTCTTGCAGGCCCCCAAACCAAACGTAGTACGAACATTCCCTGCCACTGTGGAAGAAATTCCTCTCCAGGACAACTGAATAAACCAATGCCTAATGTAAAAACCGATACTGCAATGGATGATAAAACAGCTTTGATAGCTGGATCACAGTTTACAAAGAACACTATAAAACAAATATTTTGGCAGACTTCCATAAATGAACAAAGACCAAAGCTTAGAATTCGAATTAATGGCCTGGTTCTGGAGGGCCTGGTAGACACAGGTGCAGATGTGACTATAATTACACCACAATCATGGCATCCGAATTGGCCTCTTCAAGAGGTAGATGTCCAACTGTTAGGGATTGGCACCCTATCTCAGATAAAACAGAGTTCGAGATGGGTTGAATGCATAGGGCCAGAAGGACAGAGAGGAAGGCTGAAGCCTTATGTAGCAAATGTAGCAGTAAATCTTTGGGGCCGAGATCTGTTACAACAGTGGAATACCCAGATTAAAATTCCTACACTTTCAGAAAAGGAATACAGACCAATGCATGTTTCTAGGAATAATATCATAACATGCTATAAAAATCAGTCACCAACCATTCAGGCTGTTCACAAACAGAGTACGAATGTTATTGAACTCTCAGAAGTACCAACTGCCTTATCTTTAAAATGGCTAACTAATAAACCTGTCTGGGTTGGACAATGGCCTTTGACAAAAGAGAAGCTACAAGCTTTAGAACAGCTGGTTCAAGAGCAGTTAAATGCTCAACACATTGAAGAATCTGCCAGTCCTTGGAATTCTCCTGTATTTGTTATTAAAAAAAATCTGGTAATTGGAGAATGCTGACAGATCTGACAGCTATTAATAAAGTAATTCAGCCAATGGGCTCCCTACAGACTGGGATGCCCTTGCCCTCTATGCTACCAAAAGAATGGCCTATAATAGTTATTGACTTAAAAGACTGTTTCTTTACCATACCCTTACAGGAAAATGATAGAGAAAAATTTGCCTTCACAGTACCTAATTATAATAATTCTCAGCCAGTCAAGAGATATCAATGGAAGGTCCTCCCACAGGGAATGTTAAACAGCCCTACTTTGTGTCAATACTTTGTGCAGAAACCATTAGAGATAATTCGTGTAAAGTTTCCACAATCCATAATTTATCACTATATGGATGATATCCTATTAGCTGATCCAAAGTTAGATACATTAGAAAGCATGTTTGAAGAAGTAAAAAAAGTTTTGCCTCGCTGGGGACTGTAAATTGCTCTTGAAAAAATAAAAAGAGGAGAGTCTATTAATTACTTGGGATATAAGATAGAGCTACCAAAAATTAGACCCCAAAAGGTACAACTAAGAAGAGATAGATTGAAGACTCTTAATGATTTTCAAAAGTTATTAGGAAGCATTTCCAACTTACTGGGTATCATGGGAATACCCAAAGATGGACTACAAAATTTGGCTAATACTCTAGAAGGGGACAAAGAATTAAATAGTCCAAGAGAATTATCAGCCGAAGCTGAGAAGGAATTGGCTCTAGTAGAAAAGACAATTCAAGAAGCACATGTGGATCGTGTGGATCCAGAACTTAAATGCATTCTTGTCATATTCCCCTCCAGACATTCCCCAACAGGTATTTTGATGCAGAGGGAAGATATTATATTGGAATTGATATTCCTACCACGTAAGCCAAATAAGAAATTAAAGACTTATATAGAAAAGATCTCTGATTTGATTCAAAAGGGTAAATTAAGACTTCGCCAGTTGACAGGAATGGACCCAGCAGAAATTGTAGTACCATTAACTAATGAGGAAATTTCATCACTATGGAAAGATAATGAATACTGGCAGAGAGCCTGCAGTAACTTTTTGGGAGAGATTAACAACCACTATCCCAAAAGCAAGAGAATAGAATTCATAAAGAAGACTGAATGGGTCCTTCCTCACATTGTACGACAAAAGCCAATTTCTGGAGTCCTCACATTCTATACTGATGCAAATAAATCAGGGAAAGCAGGATATAAATCAGGAAACTTAAGTAAAGTGGTGCAAAGTCCATATAGCTCTGTACAAAAGGCAGAACTGTATGCCATTCTTATGGTACTGATGGACGTCACAGAACCCCTAAATATAGTCACTGACTCTCAATATGCAGAGAGAGATGTTTTACATATTGAAACTGCTGAATTTATTCCTGATAATACAGAATTAACTTCATTATTCATACAATTGCAGGAAATCATCAGAAAAAGGGAACATCATATATATATATATATATATATATATATATATATATATATATATCACATATCAGATCCCATACAGGTCTGCCAGGACCTTTAGCACAAGGTAATGATGAGATTGATCAGTTACTAATAGGTAATGTGCTAGAAGCTTCAGAATATCATAAGAAACACCATATAAATAGCAAAGGTTTGAAGAAGGATTTCTCCATCACTTGGCAACAGGCTAGGGATATTGTGAAAAAATGTCCTACTTGTTCCATCTATAACCAAACTCCATTACCTGCAGGGAGTAATCCAAAAGGTATACAAAGAAATGAAATTTGGCAGATGGATGTGTTTCATTTTGCAGAATTTGGAAGATTAAAGTATGTACATCATACCATTGACACCTATTCAGGATTTCAATGGGCAACTCCTATGAGTTCTGAAAAGGCTGATTCTGTGATTACACACCTATTAGAAGTTATGGCCATCATGGGAATACCTGTACAAATTAAGACAGACAATGCCCCAGCATATGTCTCCAATAAAATGAGACAGTTCTTTGCTTATTATAATATAAAGCATGTTACAGGTATACCACACAATCCCACAGGCCAAGCAGTCATAGAGAGATCCAATCGAACTTTAAAGGATATGCTAAATAAACAGCAACAGGTAACAATGACTCCTAGAAATAGACTGCATAGTGCTTTATTAACCTTGAATTTTCTCAATGCTAATGAGAAAGGAACAACAGCTGCGGAGAGACATTGGACAACAGACAAAACTCCTGAGCTAAACCAACCAGTTTATTTTAAGGATGTGCTGACCTCAGAATGGAAACCTGGATATGTTCTACTTTGGGGAAGGGGTTTTGCCTTTGTTTCTGCAGGAGAAGAAAAGCTATGGATACCAACAAAATTAATAAAAATTCGATTCGAACAGGAAAAAACCCTTGATGAAGAGAAGTAAAAGATCATCCACCAATGTGACATCTCTACAAGTTGTAAGAAAAATTTAACAATCAAAGGGTGGGGTAGGGTTCTGTTTTTGTCTTTCCAGGATAATGGAAATACCCATCTTCCAAAACTCATAAGGCCTTGGATATCCGGATGTTTACAGCAGAAAGGAAGAATCTATTGGTACCAATCTACACATGGTAAAATCTCACTGTCTAACATCTTTCTCTCTATCAATCTAGAAAAGTTGTGGTTCCAATTCAATTATAGCCAAGCTGGCTTTGGAGATGGAATTGGCTCACTCCTTCTCTAAACCCAAGCATATTGCTAAAAGAAAAGTTTAAGAGATTCTTCAGTCCCATATCAGAAGAGCCCTCTGGTATGAGACAGAAGGAAACCAGTAAAAAGGGACCATTGTCTTCTAAATTCTAATTCTCTCCATGCTTACTCTTGATTTCTCAGAATCCTTTCTTACATGCTATGTCCTCTTTAAATCCAAACCTCCCATTTTTGATAACAAATAAGTTTTTCCAATAGCAATCTCAGAAGTCACCAGAAGGAAGATGGGGCCCCAACAACAACAACTCTACCCAATCCAGAATGATGCCATGGTAATCATCATCATACTACACTTCTTGCCAGAATTTCAGACAATCATACCTATTACTCTAAAACTTGCTGCAGAACCTACAGTTAGTCTAACTGAGACTTAACTATCTGGGCTTTCTCACAGTACCCAACAGAGATAACATCACCCCCTAAACGGCAGGAAGCAATTCTAAGAAAACGATGCCCCTTCTCCCTTAGGTTTCATAATTCTCAGGGTTATGGATGACGGTTATAGGGTTGGGGGTGGAAGAAAATATTAACTCAGGATTGTAAAAAAAAAAGGGGGGTCGGGGGAGAAGAAATGGAACAGATAGGTATAAGATATGATGGTAAATCATTGTATATACTAGTAAACAAACTTAGTAAAATAGCAACCTTAGATAATTTGCACTGTAATTTGTACTGTTATAGATTCTTATATGTTGATACAAATGTAAACTATTTTTATACTCCTGTTTAAGATAATTTGTATATTGATACAAATACAGAACTATATTTGTTATAATGTACATATATTTCTACTCTTATTTGAAACATTTTTATATTGATACAAATGTAAATGTATATCTGTCATACTTTATATATGCTCTACTTCTGTTTAGGATATTCGGTATATTGATATATATTTAATATTATTGTCATATTGCATATCGCACTATATATTCCTACCTCTTATAAATATCTTGTGTATTGTCACAATTTTGAAGTCATTGTTCTTCACCATACATTTGCTTATAGACTGTTTACCTTATTTATGTGAAGCCTTAGTCCTTAGGTTATTTCGATAGATAATATTTATAGATTTATAGTCACCTATGCCTGTCATCTCTATAGTTACGTTAGTTAGGTTATCCAGATTTACAGATACATAGGTCAGATGGGCAGGTAATCTTCAAACACTTCATAGACCTGGAGAATATGGCATTTAAATAACTTAGAATTCTGTTGACGTGAGACACAATTGCTCCTGGCTGCACCAATTGATCCCGAGAGAATGTTGGGCTTCTAAGACATTTCCATTTGGAAGTTTGTCTTTTGGCACAAAATGGCCTACTGGGCAAAGAACTGCCCTTGCCTTGATGGCTGACAGTACAAATGCAATGCTCTCCTTTCTGGACAAGCGGGACACAAGGAAAGCGACCACTGTACTCTGCCAAGACAGGGTAAGATGGTCTTTCAGAAATCCTGCTTCTGAAAATGGTCTGTCAGATACTCTATGCCTGTAGCCAATTTGAATGCACCAACAATGCTGAGAAACATTAGGTGACTGTCCAGGCTGCCAGCTGTCTTGGTCTACTCTTGCAAGATTCCCGAAAGTTGCTTGTATCCATCTACCATTTCTCAGGGACCATTATGTTCCTTCTCAGGTCTTTGATGGGATTGAAGACTAGCAGTTATAGTTACAACTTAGTATATATAATATCTTAGATAGAACATATTAAGTATTAGGTTCAGGTTCTTTAGGATAGGACACCTTTGAATGATCTTTATAACATGCTGTTTACCTATGCTCTATACTTCTCTGGATTTTAGTATGTGTTTCTTGCTTGATATTGTTTGCATTGGTTGTAGTTACATCTTATCTAGGTCATTATCTCTCATTATTTCTGGACAATATTTGATAACCATTCCTTTGTATATAGTCTTGTATTAGTTTAGAACCTTCTTATTTAGACAAAAAGGGGGAGATGTAGTGGGTAGCCATTCCAGCTTGGTTCTGGAAGTTCCAACCCCCATTGAGACTCTGGCAACTGTCACGCCTACGAGGCGGGGCAAGGGGAGGCGCCTGGGGACCTGAGAGCTGGATGGGCCAGCGCTCGCTCTGGGCGCGCTCTCGGTGCCGGAACGCTGACCGGTGCAGATTGACTGTGTAGAGCTCCGGAGAACACCGCTGGACTGCATTACACCTTCCCCAGACCCTGCGACCTACCCATTACTTAATTTGTGAGTTACGCCATTTAATAAATATCCTTTTAACTACGTGGAGTGGCCAAAATAATTTCTCCAATAAAGCGCCACAAAGGAAAAAGACCAAGTAACATATAAAGGCAAACCCATCAGAATAACACCAGACTACTCAATAGAGACTATGAAAGCTAGAAGATCATGGACAAATCTCATGCAGACATTAAGAGACCACGGATGCCAACCCAGACTATTATACCCAGCAAAACTCTCAATCACCATAGGTGGAGTAAACAAAATATTCCAGGATAAAACCAGATTTAATCAATACCTGTCCAAAAACTCAGCCCTACAGAAAGCACTAGAAGGGAAAATTCAACCCAAAGAAGCTAAACACATCCATGAAAAATCAAGCAATAGATAATCCCACACCAACATACACCACAGAAGGACAACACAACACAACACAACCACAAAAAATAACAGGAATTAACAATCACTGGTCATTAATATCCATCAATATCAATAGTCTCAACTCACCTATAAAAAGATACAGGTAGCCGGGCAGTGGTGGCACATGCCTTTAATCCCAGCACTCAGGAGGCAGAGCCAGGCGGATCTCTGTGAGTTCGAGGCCAGCCTGGGCTACCAAGTGAGTCCCAGGAAAGGCGCAATGCTACACAGAGAAACCCTGTCTCGAAAAACCAAAAAAAAAAAAAAAAGACACAGGCTAACAGAATGGATAAGAAAACAGAACCCATCCATCTGCTGCATACAAGAAACACACCTTAACTTCAAAAACAGACACTACCTCCGAGTAAAGGTCTGGGAAAAGGCTTTCCAAGCAAATGGACCTAAGAAACAAGCTGGTGTAGCTATCCTAATATCTAGAGAAAAAGGATGTTTCAAAAGAGAAGAAGTCTTGTGGCAATGCCTCAGTGGTCTAGGTAACTACCAGAACTCGGAAATGTGCGACGGAGACTAAGGCAGCAGAGACGAAACACATAGTTGTACATACAGGAAATAATAAAGAAAAAGTCAGTAAAGCCAAGAAGAACAAAAGAAAGGTGGATGCTGAAGTTCATCCATTAGATGAGCCTGTGAACGAGGAACCAGTGACAAAAAAGAAAAAAAAGATGGAAAGCAAATCCAAAAATAGTACCGAGGTGCCAAAGGATGACAGCAAGACGGAGGAGACTAAGGGGGACAATAAAAAGCAAAATACTTCCATTAAAAAAGGTGCAAAGAAGAAACCTCAAAAAGGTAAATCAAGTAAGAAAGGCAGTAGACCTGCTCAGTAGACGCAGAAGGAGACAGCTCCGGCAGAGCCTCCTTCCATGGAGCTGGCTCAGGAGGAGGTCTCTTCCGGTCCTGCGCTCACTCAGGTGGTGGTCACCCCTACAGGCTCTACTCAGCCCGGGCTTCCTTCTCCCATGGATATTGCTCAGACTGGGCCTGCTCAGATGGAGCTGCCTTCTCCCCTGGAGCCTCCTCAGAGGGAGCCGCCTCCTCCCACGGAGCCTCCAAAGATGGAGCAGCCTCTTCCCATGGAGCTTACTCAGATGGAACAGCCTCCTCCCATGGAGCCTGATCAGATGGAGCCTCCTCCTCCCATGGAGCCTGATCAGATGGAGCCACCTCCTCCCATGGAGCCTGATCAGATGGAGCCTCCTCCTCCTATGGAGTCTTAGCGGGGACATTGTCGGAAGAAGCTGCTTTGTTGTCCTTTGGACCATGCTCAGGTGGAGGTTGCTCAGACAGGGCCTCCTCACATGGGATCTGTTCAGAAGGAGTCTCCTGCTGTCATGGAGCCACCTCTTCAAGTGAAACCAGTCACCAAAGGGTCTTCTCCCCAAAAAGAGAGTACCAAGGAGAAGTTGGGCATGTGGCGTGAGGTGGTGCGGCAGGAGCAAGTCCTTACTGAAGTTGGCTTAGTGCCTGTTAGAGATAGCCAGCTTCTGAAGGGAAGCAGGCGCGCACAGGATCTTCCAAAGGGAAACTCAAGAAGAGACGAGACACCCAAGGACCAAGAAATTGGCTCTGATGGGGAAGGAAATAAAATGGCCCCTCTCAAGAAAGTGGGAACAGAGGAAGCTGGCAAGAGTCTAGCTACGCTTGCTGCTCCCAAGGAATCTACCAGTGTCTTATCCTCGGAACAAAACTCAAATGGATCAGGTGGTGAAACGTTACATGCTAAGTGTCAGACTGGTTCAGCTGGGCTTTGTGAAATGGAAGTGGACACTGAACAGAACCCAGACAGTATCCCTGTGAAAGCCTCAGCACCCGAACCGGTGTCACCATTGCCTCCTGTCCCATCACCAACCATAACGGCCTTGCCTCCTATCACTTTGGCTGAAAATGAGTCACCGGACATTGATGAAGACGAAGGCATCCACAGCCATGATGGAAGTGACCTGAGTGATAATATGTCCAAGGGAAGTGATGATTCTGGGCTGCATGGGGCTCGGCCAGTGCCACAAGAAGCAAGTTCAAAAAGTGGGAAGGAGGGGTTGGCAGTTAAAATAACCGAGGGAGAGTTTGTTTGTATTTTCTGTGATCAGTCTTTCAGAAAGGAAAAGGATTACAGCAAGCACCTCAATCGCCATCTGGTTAATGTATACTTCCTTGAAAAAGCAGCCGAAGGGCAGGAGTAGTGAGCCGGCTGGTGGAGGGCGGCTAGTCACAGTTTGTAAGCAATGCCTCACTTTTAGTTTAAGGCAGTAGACACACACAAGATCGCTTTAATTAGTATCCAGTGCTGATTTTTAAATGACATTATTTCCTTAGGACTGTATGTGTTACCTAGTGACTTGCAAAAACCTTAGCAAATCCTAGGGAGTTAATGTAAGAAAACAGATACTTAATCTGTTAGCTTGTGCAGTGCAGTGAAGAAAGGCGGGATGGTAGGTGACGTTCTCCGGGGTGTCTACCTGTGTGGAACCGGTCGGGTGTTCTGCCCTTTTCACTTCACTTGCTATTTTTAGTTCCTTGTTTAGGCTGATAAAAATTGGCGTAGCAAATTACTTGAAGAATTTGCCTGCTTTATATAAGTAAAGTTAGCACTTTAAGGTTTCTTTAGAGATGAGAAAAGACATTTAAATTGAAGAAAAATTCTTTCAACAGTGGACATTGTATCTGTCCAGGTAATTGCTTCCTGACTTATGGTCGATATTTTGTGCTTCTATGTTAATCATTATGAAAAGTGATTTTTGGTGGGTTTTTAATTTTTTTTTTATTTTGGTGCTTCACTGGCTTAAGATGTTGCACATGGTTTTTTGTTTTTCTTTTTTAGTCTATGCAGTTAATTCCCCCCCTAGAGATAGCATTGTGTTTAATAGTAATACTTTATACATATATGCATGTTATTTTTTTTCTTTTTGAGGGTTACTTTTAGGCTTGTTTGCAAAAGGGCCATTTTTCTTTGCTGCAGTTGTCTTTTTTGCAGAACAATAGTGTGTGCAAGTTTATGAGCAATGGAATATGTAGGTTCAATCCATTGTTTTTATTTTTTTAATCTTAACCTCTTGATCTATGCCAGAAGCAGTTTCATGTAAGTTATTTTGATGGTGAGCATGTGTGTAATTCTACAGCTCTCCGGGTCTGGTTTTTGCAGTAAGCCACTAGATCCCATATTGAACACAATTTAATCTCAGTATCAGCCATTAGAGTTTTTTTTACTTTGCTGTTTCTAGCTTATTTCTTACAGAGTGAGAAGTCATTCTTTGAAGAGTTTCTTTTTCCAATAGATGGTTGATGTTGGGATGGTTACTCAAATCAATTGATGAGTGATGAACTCCAAGTCATCCTTGGAAATAACAAATCTGTAGCCCAACATAATTATCTTTTAAACTAGAGAATATCACTTGTGAGAAAGCCATCATGGCCACATGGCTGATCTAGAGTGGAGTGCTGAGTTCTGGCAAACAGCTGCATCTTTCTTCCAGCCATTCTGCGAATTTGAGTTGGTATAACTTCCAACGGTAATGAAATTGTGAAGGGTAATAAAGAAGAGGCCACTGAATAAATATCAACTATTGTGCAAGGCCAGCCAAATACTCCTGTAGTTCTGGCTTCATCGCTCTTTTTAAAGTGCAGCCCAGTTGCAGCAGAAGACCCCAGTGTTTTGGAGATGTCAGTACCTTGGGATGACCACTAAAAACAGCAGCAGCAGTGGAGTGGAGCCAGCTGGGGCCTAGAAGATGAGCTATGTGTACTGCAGAGGGCAAAGTCAGAGAAGTGACCCAATCCCTTTGGAGGACTCTAGAAGATCGTGAGTGCATCCCAGATGTAAGGCAGTTCGAATTTTGTAATTACCCAAGATGTTAGAGATGCCAGAGTTCTGGGATACCTGTTGAGGAGAGCTGCTAACCATGAGTGGCACCAGCCCAAGAGAAAGAAGTGAGTTGCAGTCAACAAAGCTGAACAGCATTGGAGACCTAAAGAGCATTCTGACATCAGACAAAGAGATGCAGAGTTTGGAGTTTGCCCAAATGGTTTTGGTCTTGCTTTGGTGCAATATTTCCTCATTATGCTCCCTTCCCTACGTTTTGAAATGGTAATGTATATCCTATGACATTATATGTTGGATGTATGTGAAAAAACAGAGTTGGAGAGAGTAGTTTTGATGGACAAGAAACTAGAAGTAGCAAAATTGAAGCTATAAAGGATTTACTAATAACTTGCTCAGGAAATATTAAGTTACATGAAGTAGTATTTAATCAAAGGGTGTTACCTCCAAGCTGACTGGAAGAGAGGTAGTGTACTAACTAGGCTCCTTAGAAACCCAAGAGAGAAAATTGTGTGCCATAATTGAAGTTTAGGGTTGCTGAGAAAGTTTCTGCTAAATGTTGATTCACCAGTTAGGCCTCATCCCCATAACAAAGAACTGCTCAAGGGGGCAGAGCAGGGTGACAACAATCATTATGCTTTGGCAAGATGAACCTGGGTAGGAACTATGCGAAAAGAACAACATGGTGTATTGTATAATATCTTTGTATGTAAATCTGCCATCTGCCCAAGTGTCCAGACTGGCAGTCTCCTATGTCAGCTTAAATTGTTCGAAATATAAGCTGAGCCAGAACCTGGGATATTTAAGGATGACAGACAACATTTGTGGAAAGAATAAGCCTAAGGTGCGTATATGAGCTAGGACATCCTCAACTGGAGGCCAGCTCTTCTTTGGGTATTAGCCACAGTTAGCCTCATGGTTTTGGTTTTTTGTACAGAGCTTTTCCTTTGTTCATTTCTGAGAGTGATTTCTTACTGTGTTGGCATATTGTTTGTATAACAGTTTCATGGAAGAGTATTTGGGAATGAGGACGCACTATTGAATTCTTTACCTTATTCCTAGTGTTGGGTTAAAGAATGCTAAGGACTTGTTTTGTCCTTTTATGAGAACACACAGGGAATACGTTTTTTTTTTCAAGATGTGACTCTGCATTCTAGATTCACAATGAGCACTGACCATGGCTTCTTTCATATTATCTGCTCGTCCTACATCCTAGAAATAAAAGTGAGATTATTTCCAAATTGAGAAACTTCATAGGGTTTGGAGTTTGTCAAGATTTCTGCTGAACAGCCCCTCCTTCACTTAAGATCAGAATTAAAAAAGAATATGCTTATATGGATATATGCTAACACTTTAATAGTTCATTTGAATAATATATGGAAAAGCACTTTCATTGCTGAATTGTTTTTGTTACTCTTATTGTCCTGTTTTGTTTTGTCTGGTTCTGAAGCAATGTTTTGCTATGTATTATAGACTGGCCTGGAACTGGTGAACCTCCAACTCAACCTTCTGAATTAAACCTGGCAACTCCAGGTCACAATAAAATAAATAAATAAATAAATAAATAAATAAATAAATAAATAAATAAATAAATAAATCTTTCCTCAAATAAATGTTTTGTTTTTCAATATTTCCCCAATATTTTGTCCGGTGTTTTTTCACTGGGATACAGGAATGCTGGTGGTTTGTATGTGTTGATTTTGTGTCCTGCTACTTTGCTGAATGTGTCTATCAGCAGGAAGAGATTTTTTTGTGGGCTCCAGGATCTCTTACGCATGGACTCCTGTCATATGAAAATCCAAGTACTTTGACTTCTTTTCCCGACACCCTTTATCTCCTCATCTTGTCTTAGGGCTCTGGCTAAGACTGCGAGCACAACACTGAAGAGTGGGAAGAGTGTACACCCTTGTTATCCCTGATCTTAAAGAGAATGCTTTGGTTCTTGTCCATTTAGCATTATGTCGGCTGTGAACTGTCACAAACAGCCTTTCCTGAAAATCTCTTACCCAAAAGGACAATCCACCTCAGGGTTCCTTTGAACCCCAAACATGTAACCTTTCACTAGTTATCTGAAAATAAAGAAACAAGCAAAGAGAAAACAGAAGCACTCTCCAATGGATATTGTCATCGCTGAGTTCCTTGACTCCTCAGAAAAAGACAAGCACTCTCCGGTGAATACTGTCACCACTGAGAGCCTTGACTCCCCAGAAACAGAGAAAATTATGTGCCGTCAAGTGTTCTCATTTACTAATATATGTGATTTTCGTGTTTGTGCCGCAGCTGTTCTGCTCTTTGTGTGGTGTTGCTTGCTTGGTATTCCCATTATGGTTTTACTGATCATTTCTTTTAAATCAGGAAACTGTAAAGACTCATAACTTGTCCAAGTTCTAAGAAAAAAATGACTATTGAGTGCTTGGCCCTAGGTGAGACAATTATGTGAAACTCATAACTCAGGGAACATCATGGAAGAGGAGATAGAAACAATGCTTGAGCTGGAGGATGGGGAGGGCAGAGGTGAAAGTGTCTTCTGGACATGGCACGACCAATGTACTGATGAACTAACTGTGCTGTGCTTGATAGGATCAAGCCACAGTATCAACATGGCTGTCCACATCCCAGCAGGCAGAAGCACTGACTGTACCGACTTACCGGGTTCCGAGAGATAGAATGTGAAGGTGGGGGAGCACATTTGTTTGCCCAGAGGAGCTGGAGAATTAGGGTGGAAATGATCAATGCATACACGTATGAAATTGTCAAAGTAAATAGCAGATAGGTAAGTTGCTCAGAAAGATAACAAATCATTTATTGAGAGCTATTCTATGTCCAATACACAATGGATGAAAATGCCTGGAGACCCACAAAAAGGGACATAGGAGACAGGTAAGTGGTAGCATTTGTGCTACTGAACTGGGACATGCTCTTTTCAAAACATATGGGGCTTCATGGTTGTAAGGCACAGAAGACAAACTAATTTGGGGACAGTAACTGATGTGTCTCCTTGGTGCATGAAACCCTTGGAATTTGTCCCCATCCATTCATGTTTTGAATTAACAAGAAAATTCCCCCATTCATGAGATCTTGAATTTCAATAAGCCAGAGAGTGATTAAAAGTAGACTCCTTCAAGCACTTACAATCTTCAAAATGTTGCTCCAAAATATATTTAAAAGCACAAATGATGTTAACCCTGAAAAACACAAAAGACAATAACCTCATCATCAATCAAAAGGATTGATCCAAAAATTATCCTGAATGTCTTATCTGCAGGGGCATCTGTCTTACATGTACACTGAGATCAATATAGAAATAGACTATGAACACTGAAGTGTTAATCGTGGTTGTCCTTCTTCATGACTCTCTGAGTTTAACTAGTTACTTGTGTGAACACTGTTGGGGTATGAAGTTCGTGATTTACTAGAGTGTGGGCAATTTATGATCAGTGGTACACTACCAAGAAATATGACAGCTGTCATAGTTAATTTTACCTGTCAACTTGACACAATCTAGAGTCACCTGGGAAGAGAATCTCAGTGTGAGATTTCCAGATCAAGTTAGACTATGGGCATGTCTTGATTACACTGACTGATGTAGAAATAGCTACTCACCATGGGTAGTGCCAGTCCCTAGAAAGGTGATTCTAAACTGTGTAATGGTAGGCAAAGTGTGCTGAGCACTAGCATACAGGCTTTAATTCATTTCTCTCTGCTCCTGACTGTGGATATAAGGTGACCAGTTCTCTCGAGATCCTACTGACATGACTTCCCTGAAGATGAACTGTTGTCTAGAACTGTGAGACAAAGTTAACTCTTTCTCCATTGAGTTGCTTTTGTCAAGATCTTCTGTCACAGCCACAGGAAGGGAAATGGAGAGAGACCCACAGGACCAAGTATTTGATATGCATTAAGTGAATCGTGAAGTCACAGTATGAAGTCCCGTTAAGGTAAAAATTGATGCAAAATCCACTTAATACAGCAAATACTGTGTGTATATATGCGCATATATATATAAATGAAAACAAGTATATGTTGTTTGCTTTTTCTTTATCAGTGTATTGAACAAAATAATGTTTCTCTATAATGGTTTCATGCACACACATCATGTACTTTGATCACAAAGTACCTGTTACCCTTTCTTCACCCCTCTCTATTCCCACTGATCCTCTTTCTCCTCCCAAATTGTTACACTTTTAATTTCATGTCACTTACTAACCTGAATTCCATGAATGACAGATAACATGTGATTATTTGTACTTCTGTGTCTGGATTATTTCACTCTATAAAATGATCTCCAGTTCTAACCATGTTCCTGAAAAATTACTCCATTTTCTTTTTCTTTGTGGCAGAATATAACCCCACTGTGTGTATACCATCTGTGATGGTTAACACTGACTGTCAACTTGACAGATTCTAGAATCAGTTAGGAGACAAGCCTCTAGCCATGCCCATGAGGGATCATCCAGATTATATTAACTGAAATGGAAAGACCCACTCTACATGTGGCGGTACCATTCCGTGGGCTCTCAGACTAGACTGAATAAAAATGAGAAAGTGAGCCCAACACCAGAGTTCATTTCTCTGCTTCCTGACTGTGGATGCCATGCTGTCCCATGCCCCTGCTACTATGATTCCTTTGCCATAATGGACTGTACCCTTGAATTGTGACAAAATAAACCCTGTCTTCCTTAAGCTGCTTCCATCAGGTATTTCGTCCCAGCAACAAAAAAGGGGCCAAGACACCTTCTTTGACTAATTCACCTACCTGTCACTTGACAACCAAGCGGGTCACAGAACTTGAGAACATAAAGTATCACAATTTTTTTGAACCAATAACATCTCCCTGACAGACTCATTGGTCATTGACTAGGATAAAATCCTTACCATGTAGGTTCTCTTTGCATCTGTGTATGTCACCCAGTTTAAGTTGCACGGTTAATAAGTGATAAAGGTGGTGTGTAAACCCAGGCATTCTGCTCTAATATCCCCATCCTACAATTCTACATAAGCACACTTAGCAGCCAGCAGTACTGACATGAGGCATTGTTCAATACTGCTGAGCAAGTGTACCCCTTCTAATCAGCATGAGTGGGAAACACATACTCCCTTACCGTCTTGGAAGTGGACTGCAGAGATAACAGTAAGACCCCTGAAGTCTGGGAATGGGAGCTGGGTTCAGTCTTCCTAGTGATGAGTTTCCTATATGCATCTCGTATCTGAGATGGAGACACAACAAAGCAAGGCATTGGGTGAGTCAGTAAGTTTGCTATACAACATGCGAGCCTGAGTTTGGATCTCCAGCACCCACATAAAAAAAAAGAAGACAAGACAAGTACATTACCCAACACACCAAGGGACAGAGGACATCATGGAAAATATGGTGAAAAGAATGTAAGCGCTGGAGGAGAGGGGTGCTAGGAAGTGCTGTCTTCTGGACACGACATGGCCATCAAACTCATGAACTCACAGCAGCTGTCATTGTCTGTACAAGATCAAAGCAGCCTGTACATTGTACAAGACCAAATTATACCGTGGATTGAGTAAAAGAATTCTAGCCCCTCCCCTTACTGAGGATTGATTGGCAGTTGATCATTCCTGAGACAGAGAAAATTTTTCTTCTCTGGGTGCTCCAGTGGGTGCCCCCACACCCATGCATGTATGGAAAACATTAACTGGACTTAGTAGGGTTTTCCAAGTCATGAAAGATAAAGTTGTTTGGACAACATGTTGAGAGGAATATGTGGGGATCTTGGGAAAGAATGGGAATGGGTATAGTCATATTTTATTGTGTATATATATAAAATTCTCAAAAATAAAGGAAACCTGCTCTGGTATGGCCCTTCTATACACTGTGAATATGTGTTGCTCTCATTGGTTGATAATAAAGCTGTTTGTCCAATGGTGAGGCAAGATAAGATTAGGTGGTACAATCAAACTGAGGAAGTTATGAAGAAGGGTAGAGTCAGAGGAGATGTAAGCCAGCCACCCTAGGAGCAAGATGCCAAAGGACCAGTAACCCATGAACCATGTGGCAATGCATAGATTAATAGAAATGATTTGTTTTAAATGTAAGAGCTACAACATCATCAGTCATCAGGGAAATGCAAAGCAAAACGACTCTGAGATACCATCTTACACCTGTTAGAATGGTTAAAATCAAAAACATTGATGACAGCTTATGTGGGAGAGGATGTGGAGTAAGCAGAACACTCCTCCACTGATGGTGGGAGTGCAAACTTATAGAGTCACTTTGGAAATCAGTATGGCGACTTCTCAGAATATTGGGAATCAATCTACCACAAGACCCAATGATACGATTCTTGATACCATACCATTGAGCATATACCCAAGGGATGCTCAATCATGCCACAAGGACATTTGCTCAACTATGTTCATAGCAGCATTATTCATAATAGCTGGAACCTGAAAACAACCTAAATGTCCCTCAACTGAAGAACAGATAAAGAAAATGTGGTACATATACACAATGGAGTATTACTCAGCAGTAAAAAACAATGACATCAGGAAATTTGCAGGCAAATGGATAGAATTAGAAAATATCCTGAGTGAGGTAACCCAGACTCAGAAATACAAACATGGTATATACTCACTTGTAAGTAGATAACTAGATGTAAAAGCAAAGGATAACCAGACTACACTACAACTCACAGCTCCAGAGAAGCTAGCTAACAAGGAGGACCCTAAGAGGCACACATGGATCGCCTTGGGAAGGGGAAACAGATGAGATCTCTCTGAGTAAACTGGGTATGGGGGGGGCAAAAGAGGAGAGGGGGTGGGGGATGAGAACATGAGTGAACAGAATGGTTGAGCTGGGGGAGGGATGGAGTCGAGTTGAAGAGAGTGAAGAGGGATTATATGAGCAAGGGGGGGTCAAGATCATGATGGGAAAATCTAGAGACAACTGAACCAAACTCGTAGGAACTCATGAACTTTAGACTGACAGCTGTGGAACCTGGATGGGACCTGACTAGGCCCTCTGCATACAGGAGACAGTTGTGTAGCTTGGTCTGTTTGAGGGGCCTCTGGCAGTGGGATCAGGTTTCACATGATTTCACACATCAGTAATCCCATTTCTGTGGAGGCAGAGCTGCATGAACTAGCTTTCTGGAGCCCATTACCTATGGTTGGATGCCTTGCTCACCCTTTATGCAGGGTGGAGGGTCTTGATCCTGCCTCAACTGAATGTACCAGGCTTTGTTGACTCCCCATGGGAAGCCTTACCTTTTTGGAGAAAGGGATGATGGGGTTCAGGGTGGGGAAACTGGGAGAGAGTGGGAGGAGTGCTGTGGGATGGTCTGTATGTCAAATAAAATACTGATTGGCCAGTGGCCAGGCAGGAAGTAGGTGGGACAAGGAGAGAGGAGAATTCTGGGAAGCAGAGGGCTGAGGCAGAGACACTGCCAGCTGCCGCCATGACCAGCAGTATGTGAAGACGCTGGTAAGCCACCAGCCATGTGGCAAGGTATAGATTTATAGAAATGGATTAATTTAAGATATAAGAACAGTTAGCAAGAAGCCTGCCACGGCCATACAGTTTGTATGCAATATAAGTCTCTGTGTTTACTTGGTTGGGTCTGAGCGGCTGTGTGACTGGCGGGTGACAAAGATTTGTCCTGACTGTGGGCAAGGAAGGAAAACTCTAGCTACAGAGGAGGGATGAGATGGGGATCTGTGGTTGGTATGTAAAAATGAGTTTTGAAAGTTTTAAAGAAAAAATGTAAGAGCTAGTTAGTAATAAGCCTGAGCCATTGGTCAAATATTTATAATTAATATAAGCCTCTGCGTGATTATTTGGAGGCAGCTGTAGGACAGCGCAGGACGTAGAAACTCTGTTTACAGAAACCAATATGGTTTTATACATCAGCAATCCCATTTCTGTGGAGGTAGAGACTGAAGGGTGCTTGCTGGGCCTGCTGGCTGACCAGTCTAGCTCAACTGATGCTCCAGGCTCAGTAAGATGACCTGGCTGAAAAGATCAGATAGAAGGCTAGAGAGAAGACTAGGTGGTTAAGAGCATGCCTTGCTCTTGCAGAGGACCTGAGTTTGGTCCCCATGTCAGTAGGCTCACAGACACCCACAGGTCCATCTCTGGGATCCAGTGCCCTCTTCTGGCTGCTACAGGCACATACACACATTCTTCTGAAAGTACCATCTGCCTTTGAAGACATTGAACTTTTCCCAGCCCTTACAACCAGGTTAATACTGTACCTTGAAATCATTTAAGACTATGTGCTCAACCTTCTGTCCTACCATGTGCTCAGCCTGCATGCTTAAGTCTAACCAGCCTTTAAGAGAATAATGCAACCAGGCTTACTGTGCCTTGGATTGCCCATGTTATCACTTTTTAAAAATCTAAGCCAAAGGCATAGCTTCAATGTTAAATTATGTGCCCTCTCCTGTACCTGGCCTAGAACTGTGTGTGTGTGTGTGTGTGTGTGTGTGTGTGTGTGTGTGTGTGTGTGTGTGTGTGTGTGTGTGTGTGTGTGTGTGTTGTGATCATTTGCTGAGAGCAGCAAACAGGTTGGAAGCAATCTGAAGCAAAACAAATAGCCTATAAATGTGGAAAACACATAGACACAGATTGATAAGATCTGCAGTTCTGAATGCTCTTTTGGGTCAGCTGGGATCAATAATGTAATTTCTCCCCTTGTAAAACTGTTAAAGCTTTCTGTAAATAAGTCCTTGTCCATTTTCCATGCTGTGTTTTCTGTGCTGTCCCTTTGTTAGATGGAGGCACGACAGACAGACAACACACACAGGCGATAGACAAACCCAACACAGACCACAGGCAGGTCAAAGAGGCCACAGACGACAGACTGCAGACAGACAGGAAGCACAGGGAGGGAGTGCAGAATTTACAGTTTTGCTTTCCCTTGACCAAACTGCTCCAAGAGGAGATCACACACATATGCATATCAATTTAAATAAAATACTAGAGGTAAGGGGGACACGATGGAGGAATATACCAAATGTCAGTCTCTAGCCTCCAGAAAATCAAGAGTATATGTATGAATATACATGTACAACACACATACAACACACACACACACACACACACACACACACACAACATGGAATCATAGATAGGAGAGTGGGTCTGCTTCAAGCGTATGAAGTGAGTAGTTCTATGCAGAGGCAGGTGCGAGTAGGCAAACGCATACCTGGCGGTTCAGCAGACAGTGAATGAGGAAGATGAAGGCCCCCTGCAGGCTGTTGATGATTGTGAACAGGTATGCCATGATGCTTGCTATGGAGCCAATCTGGAAAATGCCCAGCACCCAGGAGCAGCCCAAGATGAAGATCTGGGCAATGGCCTTGAAGGTCAGCAACCTGGAAGGTAATGTTTACGAAATGAATTGTCCTGAGAGCCTCCATGGAGACACCTGACACTGTCTGAAGATGACACCAACTGGCTCAGCACCATGCTGGGGATGCAGACAGAGTGAAATTTGCTGTCTCAATGTAAATAAATCAAGTCCTGTGGGAAATTAAAATGCTGTTGTCTACAGATACACATGGATTCAGAGATGTGTGGGTGTGTGTATTGAATAGATTTTTGGTTTAGCAATGAATGGCTAAGCCCATTGTCCAGACACTTAGACCTCATTATGTGAAAGGTAAATCCATGGTTATAAAATACTTAGAGTTCCTTATTTCATTGAGGCAAAATTCACCATTTAAAGAACAAAAACTGTGATTCAGTAGCTTTGAGTACACTCACACATAATGCAACCATCAATACTATATAGGTCCAAGGCCTTTTTATTACCTTAAAAATGAAATACACACATGCAAGAAAAGAAACACCATACATGCAATCATTCTCTTTACCCCCTCCCTAAGGAAGACAATAACCAATTATTCATCAAAATATGAATGAATAGAATATGTATAGATAAATACAGGCTATATCAGACATGGCATATCCAGCTAATGGACATACCGTAGAATAAAACAGATAAAGGTAGGATAATTTATATATGGTAGCAGGGAAACCCCCAGGAATCCCCAAGGATGACCCTAGCTAAGACCCTAGCAATAATGGAGAGGGTGCCTGAACTGGCCCCCTATAATCAGATTGGTGAATACTCCAATTATCAACAGAGAGCCTTCACCCTATAACTGATGGTAGCAGATACAGAGATTCACAGCCAAGCACTGGGCCAAGCTCTGGGAGTTGAGTTGACAAGATGGAGGAGGGATTGTATGAGCAAAGGGGGTCAAGATCATGATGAAGAGACCCACAGAGACAGCTGACCTGAGCTAGTGGGAGCTCATGGACTCTGGACCAACAGCTAAAGAGCCTGCATGGGACCGACCTAGGCCTTCTGCATGTGGATGACAGTTGTGTAGTTTGGTCTGTTTGTGGGGCCCTCGCAGTGGGATCAGGACCTGTCCCTGGCCCAGGGCCTGGCTTTTTGAAACCTATTCCCCATGCAGGGATCCCTTGTCCAGCCTTGATGCAGGGGGAGGAGCTTGGTCCTGCCTCAATGTGATATGGCATACTTTGTTGACTCCCATGGGAGGCCTGCTCCTTTCTGATTGGAGGAGGAGTGGATTGGGGGGACAGATGAGAGGTGGAGTGAGGGAATTGGAAGAGAGGAGGAAGGGGAAACTGTGGCTGGTATGTAAAATAAATGAAAAATAATAAAAAATGTGAGATAGTTCATCTATAGTATAGTCAGTTAATGAACTACAATAGAATAAAACTGATAAATGTGAGATAAAGAAAATGTGGCATGTCCATTCAATGGAATACTATGCTGCCATAATAAGGAATGAGGCAGTGATGCTGACAAATATGGGTAAATCCTATAAACTTCATAACAAATAAAAATCTAGACAAATGCCATTTATTGTGTGAATTTATTTAGATATCAAGAATAGATTAAGAGAGACAGACAGAGAAAGAGAGAGATAGAGAACAGACTGTAAGGCTATTTTGTAAAGTAATAAGATAATAATAATGAGGAGGAGGAGGAGGAGGAGGAGGAGGAGGAGGAGGAGGAGGAGGTAAGTGAAAACGTGCTGTACTGAGCAATGTTCCAGGCCCAGGGTCATTTAGTGAAGGTTGATTCATTCACTAATTCCCTGACATTTATGAGATACTCACCTTCTCTGTACCTCACACTCTCCACATGACTCAGATTCTCACACTGTCTCCCCAGCCAGAAAAAGAGATTCTAGGCCAGACCACCTAGCACACTGAGTAATCTCAGCACCCAAGAACATGGATTTCGGACCTGTTTGTCCTACAGAAGTAGAGTCTGTCTTGAAATAGACAAACATCTTAAAATATTAGTTTTCTCACATTTATGTGTGTGTGTGTGTGTGTGTGTTTCTGTGCATGCATGTGTGTGTATGTGTGTGTGTGTGCATGTATGTGTATGTCTGCGGTGGTTTGAAAGAAAATGACCCCCAAAGGTAGGTGCAGTATTGGGAGGGGTGACTGTTGGAGTAGGTACGGCCTTCTTGGAGGAAGTGTGTCACTGTGGGGGTGGGCTTCCTGGTGTCACAGTCCACTTCTTGTTACCTGCAGAATCAACATGCAGCAGCTCCTTCACTGGCACTACATCTGCCTGCATGCCGCCATGTTCCCCACCATGATGATAATGGACTAAACCTCTGAAACTGTAAGCCACCTCAATTAATGTTTTCATTTATAGGAGTTACTGTGGTCATGGTGTGTCTTCACAGCAATTGAAACCCTAAGACAATGTCCATGTTTATGTGTGTGTGCACTGTGCATGTACGCCTGTGTTTTTATGTGCATGTGCTCACACTGAATGTATTGACAGTTGCAATCTATGGAAGGCTTGGTGTCCCAAGCAGTTGTGGCAAGGCTTGACTAGCCACCTAAAGCAAACTGTCCCATTTCTACAGATGAAGAAACTGAGCTTCGTGAAGGTCGTGTAAGCAACGTAATGTCACACAGATCATAAATGACATTTATGGAGTGGGGAGCTTGACACGTGGACTCTGCTGTTCTGCACAAGCCCCATCACTTACATGCCATGAGCATACACTAGGTGACCAGAGGCTGGCAGATGGATCAGTGGGTAAAGTGTTGCTTGCTGCACAAATGTCAGGACCTGAGTTCAAATCCCAAGGACCCACATAAAGCCAAGTACATAACATGAACATCTGTGCCCCCAGTGCCCCTGTGGTGAGAAGGAAGGAGAAGAAGAATTGAGCCAGATGTCCTGGAAGACACAGTGGTGAACAATAAACAGCTCTATCTCAAATGAGATGGAAAAAAGACCAACACCCAAGGTGCCCTCTGACCCCCCCCAAGGTGCCATCACATGCACGCATCTGCACATGCACATGATATATACAGAAAAGTGAGTGGTGAGGCTCGGTCAGAAGAAGGAAAGGAGAGGAGGGGAGGGAGAAAGAGGCTGCACCTGGTATCCTTGAGCGTTGAGACTTCTGAGCTGACGCTGCAGATCTTCTGCCTCAGCACCCACAGTGTCCAGGCAAGGAGAACAGAGTTGATCTGCAAAGTCAAACAGAGGGTAGGTAGACGAGACACACAGACTGGCCGTGACCAATCCATCTCACATAAAACTCTGGCCCCATCCAGGATACCAGGCTTCAATCCTGGATTGTCTGTCAAGCCCAAGTAACCAGAACTTGATCTGTCACCGACAACTCCCAGCTGATGTCTCTTCTTCCAACTTAAGATGAGCTTAAAAAATCATCATCACCCCGACTGGCCTCATTTGTAGTTAGCCGATCTGCTGCTTCCCTATACCAGGTGCTGCTGGACCCAATGCCCACTTCCTATGCAGTGGAAGCGGTCCCTGCCTGCCAGACCTGGAGTCCACGGTGTAACAGCAGTGTGCATCTCTCCTGCTAAACCACAACAACCTTGCAACAAATCATCCTTTCTTATTCCCGTGTTGGTTTTAATTTTCACTAGCTGTTTCCCATCAGTTAAGTTGGAATTGAAACCAAGGTTGATATCGTAGATTATGACCCTGAAGAGATGGTTCATTCGCTTCAAAGGCGTTCCCCCAGCCTTCTCAAAGTGGTTTGATGGTCTGTATTAACTGTCAGCAGCTAGGAAGCAAGCCTCCGGGAACACGTGTAAGGGACTGTCTAAGGGTAGTCTCTGAGTATGTATGTGGGAGGTATCTTGACTAGTGGGAAGACTCAGCCGCTGTGGGTGGCACCGTTACCTACGCAGAGGCTTGTGTGTGTATCAGAGTGGAGAAACTGAGCTGAGATAGCGTGCACAAATTCACTGCTCACTGTTCTTGACTAAGAGTATGACCTGACCAGTTGCTTTGACTTCCTGTGGTCTTCATTTCTCACAGTGATTGGCTGTAACTCAGAAGTGTGAACCAAATAAACCCTTTCTTCCTTAAGTGGCTTTGGTAATGGCATTTTGGGGGAATATTAGAACATAATTATAATCATTTTCTTCTCTCCTTTCCTCACTCCAAAGCCTCCTGTATATCCCTCTTTGCTCTCTTTCAAATTCGTGACCTCTGTTTTCATTAATTGTTGTTACATATATATATATAGTATTACATATATGTATATGTAATATACATATGTTTACATATATGTATATATGTAAACATATATATGTTTACATATATATGTATTACATACATATATAAATATATATATGTAAACATGCATGCATGTTTATTCCTAAATGCAACCTGTTCAGTCTATAGAATGTTGTTTTTATGTGTGTTTTCAGAGGTGACCATCTGGTATTGGATAACCAATTGGTGTGCTCTTTTCCTAGGAATACAATTTCTGCATTTAAGGCTTAGAGGACATTGTGGAAGATGGAGCAGAAAGGTTCTAGGCACCAGAGGATCAGGGAGTTTGCTGTGAGACTGTGTCTCTTAATAATGTCAGAAGCCACACCCCTAAAGTCTCACCAACAGGACTACAGGAGCGTGGGCTAAACAAGAACAACAGCAAAGTGTCAAAGTGGCGGCGGGAAAGACCATGAGGCTTCAGCCTACACAAAGAACGATAAACAACTGAGGGGCACTGAGAAAGGGAGAAATCAGCAGTGCATCGTATCACAGCAACAGGGAAGAAAACTAAGACAGCAGGATTCGCATACACCGGGGACACAGTTTTTCCATGTTGGCGGTATTGACATCTGGGGTCAGGTCATATTTGATGTGAGATGTACAATGCTCCCCTGTGCCCTGCAGTTTACTGAGCAGCATCCTGGACACTGCACTGGATATTCCAGTGGTATCCTCCCTCCTTTTTGTGACAACAGAAAAATATCCCCATATTTTCCCATGAGTCCCCTGGAAAGCAAAATGACCCCAGTGACCAAGACAGACTGGAAAGCTGATGGGACAGGGGAATTATTTTTCCTAACAACTAAAACTTCCAGAAGGAAAAATGGTTTTGAAGATTTGGGAATGGGTGAAATTAACATTTCAGCTTTCTCCATTTGGGCTAACATTCACGGTTCTGGAAGGCTCTATACCAGGCAGGAGAGAACAGCCATCAACAGTCCAACTTCTCTGAACCCTGTGTAAAATTAATACAATACCAACCTGCCGGGCAAGATAAGCCCACGGGTGCAACAGCAGCATAAATGGTTTGGAAGCAGCCAACTACCTCCTGAATGGGTTTGAATACCACCCCATAGGAAGTATATGTGCGATGTAAAAGTAATTTTTAGAGATAAACATTTCATTATTACTTTATCCCAATCATTTCTCAAACCTATTATGTATTGAGGAGCAGCAAATGCCAGGCACTGTCCTATCTTAATCACACAAGGTCTGATTCCCAACACCACCCTGTATGACAGTCTAGACTGGCATTATGAGGGAGAAGAAAATGCTTTGATACAGCTAGACAAGTGAGTGTGCAGGAGAGCCATAAGAAGGACACCAGGGAATGTGACAGGACTAGAGGGAGAAGGATCATGATTATGTAGAAGTTTCCTCAAAGATGAAACAGTCTGCCCTACAGTCAAGACTCAGGAAATAAACAACCCACAAGTCTCAGGAAACTCCTTTAACTTATAGGATTTACAAGATCCCTCCCCAAGTTATAGAAACAGTAATGACCCTGAGAAGGGAGACTCTAACCTGCTAAATGCCTGATGCCATGAAAGGAGGTCTGAGAACCCTTTCATGAGTTTTCCCCCAGCCTGGGATGGGCTTTCTAATGATGAAGCCGCCTTCAGGTCATCTACGCTCAGGTTTACCCCTACCCGTGCTCCTATGTGTAACCCTGGTACGTTCACTGGTCTGCCAAGCTGAACTCTATTAGAATCACTACTTTGGTGTGTCATGTGTGCCCTATCTGGTGTAAGTAGACATTTGTGCACATGTCCTAGGAAAGACCATGCCACAACTAGCCAATCCTAGCTGAAGATGACAGTCATTGTGCTGGCTAGTTTTATGTTAACTTGACACAAACTAGAGTTATGTGAGAGGAGAGGGCCTCCATTGAGAAAATGCCCCCCTAAGATGAGGCTGTAGGCAAGCCTGTAGGACATTTTCTTAATTAGTGATTAATAAGGGAGGGTCCAGCCCATTGTCTGTGGGGCCATCCCTGGGCTGGTGGCCCTGAGTTCTATAAGAAAGCAGACCAAGCAAGCCATGGGGAGCAAGCCACTAAGCTGCTCTCCTCTGTGGCCTCTGTATCATCAGTTCCTGCCTCCAGGCTCCTTCCCTGCTTGAGTTCCTGTCCTCACTGCTTGTGATGATTAACTCTTATATAGAACTGTGAGTAAAATAAAACCTTTCCTCCTCAAGGTGCTTGGTCATGGTGTTTCATCCAGCAATAGTGACCCTAACTGAGACAGTCATCTTGAGAACAGCAGAGAAACCATAGGTTCCATAAGGTGTCCTCATCAAATGCCTATCCTGCTTTCTTATAGGACCCAGGATCAACAGTGGGGGGGTTGGCCCCACCCACAGTGGGATGAGCCCTCATTCATCAATCACTAATTAAGAGAATGCCCTACAGTTGCATCTTATGCAGGCATTTTCTTAATGGAGGCCCCCACATTTCAGATGACTCTAGTGTGTGTCAAGTTGACCTAAAACTAGCCAGGATAGACCTCTAGACTGGTATAAACTCTTTTCTCCCTTGACACACTTTTGGTCATGGCATTTTATCCCAGCAATAGTAATGGAAGCCAGAACAGTACTTAGCATCTGCAAATATCACTTGGCTTCTGCTAATTTCTCATTTCACTTTTTCTAATCATGACCATTGCCCCTCAGTTCTTTCCTTTTCCTCCTTCCTTTTCTTTCTATCTTTTGTATATGGTATCTTTCTATGTTGCAATGTAGCCCTAGCGAGTCTAAAACTTAATTTGTTATGTAAACCAGTCTGACCTCAGACTGACAGATATCTGTAGATCCTAAGTGTGGTTAAATTCTTTTCACCTTGTCTTCCATTCAACAACTACACCTAGAAGAAACTGACAGATCTATTCTCCCACCAAAACACAAAGCATGGATAAAATTGTTGTCCCTCTAGATGTTTCTGCACCTAAGCATGGATGAAGAGTGACAGACAGAGAAATCACACCCAGCTAGGTGAAATCTTAAGAACCAAGAATCACAGGAAAGAGTTTTAAGAGTAGCAGGCTTTGAAGAGGTACTTGAACAAATGTTTTCCTTACCACGATGATCGTGCAGACTGGCCCCAGGAAACTCCAGATGAACCCAGTCTTCGTATTCAGCCAGCAGCTGTAGAGGAAAACACAGGAGGCATGAGCATTTGTCTCATCACACTGGCCTGGCAATTGTGCATTCTGCAGAATACTGCAGGGTGAAGTGCATTCGGAAATGCTGATCGTGGGGTGGGTGCATACCAGTGTCAGACAGACCAAGATACACCATGGGAAAATATTCCCGAGACCTTTGCCTAGAGTGGAGTCCAGGGTGATGATCAGTTCATAACCTTCACAGAAATTTCTTCCTCCATGTAGCTCCCCACTAGCACACTGTGTCATTCAGACCTCAGCTCCAACACTTCCTCAAGTGAGAACTCATTACTGACCATCCTCAGCTAAGAAATACACTAGGGGTCTTATAATCTTTCCAACCCTCATCTTCAGCATTCCCTGAACCTTAGGTGCAGATTTTGTAGATGTATCAATTGGAACTGGGCCTCACAACTCTGCATTTTGATTGGTTGTGATTTTCTATAGTGGTTTCTGTCTGTTGCAAGTTGATAGGTTTCTTTGATGAGGGATGAGGACTACATTTATCTGTGCATAAGAACAAATATTTAGAATATGGTTAGAAATTATGCTGATGTAGTAAAGTATTGGTTGTAAGTTCTTCTCTAGGATCTGAGACTTCACTAGTCCTAAGGGAACTAGCTAGGTTTCTATTACCAGGTGTGATTTCCCTCTTGTCAATCAGGTCTTAAGTCTAGAACAGGTCTTAAAGAGCTATTGGTTACCACCTAGGTATGCATACCACTGCTGCACCTGTAGGGTTATCCTGTCAGCCATCATCATTGTGATTTAAAGGCTTCATATGGGGGAAATCCCAGAAGGTCTCACCCCTACACAGAGAACTACAGGAAACTAAGGAATGCTGAGAGAGGGAGGCATGGTGTTCTTTAGGGGAGAGCACATGGATTAGTGAACCATATCAAAGGGTAAGCCCTGAAAACACACATACAAGCAGCATTATACAGACGGAGCAGGTTTTACTTATGCATTTAGGAAAATAGTCAAATTAGCCCAACTAGATACTCTCTTCCTAGGAAATTAGACTCATAAGGTTGTAAGTCTTCTATGTAGTGAACAATTTGGTAGCCCTACCAACAAAACTAGAGGGACCTACCTCTCCCTTGGGCACAGAAAGAGTTGAGCATTGTTAGAGAATTGTAAAACGCCGTTAAACCAGCATTTAGTGTTCATGATAAGCCACAATTACAAGGGCACATTTTAATATTTTTCTCTAAGTAAGTTAAAATTTTGGGATCCAGGGTGAGTTGACTATCTGATTGACAGCTTACATCCTTCACTGGTGCCCCAGCTGCCTTAAGAAAAGGACTACCAGCCAAGTAGTCATGATAACCAGTCTGCCGTCATGATAACCCAACTACCTTGAGTACCCCACAAGGCCCTACCTTTCCCTAAGCATCTGTAGGCAGCTAATAGTTGCTGGAGGAGAAAGACGAGACACTTTCTTCAGTGGGGCAGCTTCTGGTAAGGTATTCACACTCCTATAAATAATCCCTCATCCATACTCTATAAGTAACTCCAATTAAACTCATTAGGTCACCCCTAAAAATGACATGAAAGTAGAAGTGAACTCATTGGGAAGACAGAGGTCATCAGGGGTCACTCATCTGAATTAAGTTAATTGATGTGGGAAAATCCTCCCCACTGTGGGCAGAACCATTCTCTATTCTGGGTATCCTAAACTACATAAGAGTGGAGAAACGTAACTGAGCACAAGCAAGTGAGCATGTGTGCATTTATTCCTCTCTGCTCGTCACTTTGGATGGCATGTGACCAGCTGCTTGATGTTGTTACCTTGACTTCCCCATAATGATGGACTACAAGCTGAAATAAATCCCTTTCTCTCCTACACTGCCTTTTGTCAAAGTACTTTATCATAACCACAGAAATGAAACTTGAGTGCTGCAGCCTGACTATGTTGAGTCATAAATCTCTGATTTCTACATTCTAGAGCTATAGATGACTAGCTCCTGCAGCTGACAGCTGTAGGCATCTGCATCAGCCTTGAACACTCAAGGGCCCACAACTTCCACCCTGGAAATGTTTCTCCTTGCCTATACACATTATCCATCAGGGTGGCATAAAAGGCTTCCATCTGGTCACTTGGTGACATCATTGCTAGGGTGACTGCTCTTAAAAGCCACACAAGGATTTTGTGGTTTCAATGTTGTGCCTATTAGTGTTTGTTAACTCAATACAAACCAGAGTCACTTGGGAAGAGGGAAACTCAGTTGAGGAACTGCCTCCATCAGATTGGCCTGTGGGTATATCTGTGGGTTGTTTTCTAATGATAATTGATGCAGGAGGTCCTAGCCCACTGTGGGCAGCCCCATTTCTAGGCAGTTAGGCCTGGGCTGTATGCTGAAGCTCAATGAGCATGGCCATAAGCAGAGCAGGCCAGAGAGCATCATTTCTCCATGGTTCCTGCCTCCAGGTTCCTGCCTTGAGTTCTTTCCCTGACTTATCTGCCATGATACCCTGTGCCCCTTCAAAGTGTATTTAGAATAAAACCTTCCTCCCTTCATTTTGTTATTATTATAGGTAGTTTTGTCAAGGCAACAATCAAGGTAGCTAGTACAGTTGTCATCACAAAGCCTGGCAGCAGGACCTTCATAAAGAAGAAAGTGACACTCACAGATTATGCATCCCATAGCCTTGTGGCTGTACACTGGCCGAGATCATGACCACCAGGCCTGGGAGCCCATAGCCAAAGGCACATAGGTGCAGCATCTTGATGTTGCGAGAGCTGAAATAATTCACCACCTTCAGGTTTCTCACCATCAGGAAGAGCATCACCGCCTCCACCAGCATCCAGAAGAAGCAAGCAAGGAAAAGATAGTGTAGGAATCCTGCGATGATGGCACAGGCTATCTGCAGGGGAGAAGTCTGCATGTTAGGATCTTCCCGTGCAGGCAGGTCAGGGACAAGAGAAAGAGAGAGATGGCCTCAACTGGTGCTCCTCAAACAATCCAGCCTCTTTTCCTCTGAGCATAATGTAGTCACCCCTTCACCATCTTGGAGTGGTGAGTACCTGGACCAGGTAGCCATGGCAACCAACAGAACAAGGTCTATGGTGATGATGATGGAGCTAATCAAAAAGGAGGGAGAAGAAGGCCACCTGGGACTCCAGGTGCTACTTCCTCCAGGTCTCCCTCGGCTGAAAGTAACCCGGAGAGAAGTTAGGGTCCATAATAATGGAAGGTCAAGGGAAGGAGGAACTCTGTGATGCAGCTTCCATGAGCTCATCATGGATGACAGGGTGGGACGCCGCAGTCATGCAGCTGTTTGAGAGTTGCCCACGCTCCTGTAAGTGACCCCTCACCTGTGCTCTGTAAGCAAGTCCACTACACATATTTGTTCATTCACTGGGCTTGTGTGGAATCTTTTCTTCGGTCTGTCATCAGTCAGCAAAGTGTTTGTCCCACTGCATGCACCATGGATGAGGAAACCCACCCCCAACAACCTTTTACAAGCCAGGTATGGAAATGCACGCTGTTAGCCCCACAGCAGGGAGCAGAGACAGGGGCTACTGCGGGATCACTACCAACTGGCCTCGCCTAGTTGCTAAGTTCCAGACCAATGAGAGATCCTGTTTCAAAAAAAAGCAAGATTCAGGCCAATGAGATGGCTCAACTGGTCAATGTACTTTCTCCCAAGCGTGATCACATGGAAGGAGAGAACTAACTCCTACAAGTTGTCCTATGTATTATATGGCATATGCACATGTGTGTACACATTTAAACACACATGTGCACACACACATAAATAATACATAATGTTTTGAAGCAGAGGTGGTGAGGCACCTCTATTGCTAAAGTGCTTGCTACATGGGTGTGAGGACTGGGCCAGAGTTCAGAACCCCAGAGCCCATATAAGTGCTAAGTTGGCATAGTGGCTCACCTGCAATCCCAGCCCTGGAAGGAGGCCTGCTGGGGAGACTATTCATATTGCCCAGCTCTGGATTGGTTGAGAGACCTCACCCCATTGAGAAATGTGGAAGATTGATTGAGGATGAGATCTTACATCAGGCCTCTACATGCACATGCACGCCACACACTTGTCTTCACACAAATGAAAACATGCAAACACACACACACACATACATCACACACACACACACACACACACACACACACACACACAAGAAGAAATAGAAAAGTAGAACAATAGGAGGAACCAAAATAATTCATAACATGGTCAAGGAGCCGATTTGAAACCGACACCTGTCACAAGAGGTCGACTCGGTGAGAAGCTGACAGTGCTGGTTAGTTTCTTGTCAACTTGACACACATGAAAGTCAGCTGGGGAGAGGGAACCGTGACTGGGGAATCACCTGTATAAGACTGACCTGTAGGCAAGAGTGTGGTGCATTGAGATGGGAGGGCCCAGCTCACTGTGGGCAATGCCATCCCTGGGGTGGCAGTCCTGGGCTGTATAAGAAAGCAGACTGGGTAAGCCAGGAGGAGCAAGCCAGCAAGCATCACTCCTCCATGGCCTCTGCTTCAGCTCCTGCCATGGCTTCCCTCAACAGTGAACTGTGGCATCCAAGTACAGGCTGGAATAAACCCTTTCCTCCTCAAGTTGCTTTTGGTCATGTTTATCACAGCCACAGAAAGAAAACTAGGACCCTGGCAGAGGACACCATGAAAAGGCCCTGGGGAAGGAACTACACAGTGATGGGCAAAGGATCATGGGCAGACGGTGCAGCTGGACTGGGCCACAGTCCAAGGGTCACTAACCTGGTTGTCCGTCTTGTCTACACCTACGAGGAAGAGGAACTTGGCCAAGAAGAGACACACGCAAAGGTGAAGGTGCATGTAGGTGTTCTGGTTCTGCACAGCGCGACACAGCAGGAAGGTGGCTATGGCCAAGGCGAGGCACACCAGGGAGATGACTGTACCCACATGGCTGATGATGTACAGGGAGAATTCCATCTGTCAGGAGGAAAAATCATTGTTGGCCTGACAACAGAACTGAAATCCATCCTCAGCCCCACAAAGAAAGGAGAGAACACCTTACCCAAACCTGAGCTAGGAGAAGAGTCCCAGGACTTCTGTCCCCTGAACTCATAGTGATCTGAATGTTACCCACAACACTCTGAACAATCCAAAAGCATCCCTGAGTACTCATCCTCACTCCCAACATTTGCTTGGCCCTCCATACTGGAAAGGACATTCACAAACTACAATTCCCATAATCCCTTGCCATAGAAGTCCTGGGTGTAGTATTGATTCTCCATGGAACATAAGCATTTAAGAAGGCAGAAAAAGCCAGGCGGTCAGGGTGCACACCTTTAATCCCAGCACTCAGGAGGCAGAAGCAGGTGGATCTCTGTGAGTTTGAGGCCAGCCTGTGCTACAGAGTGAGTTCCAGGAAAGGTGCAAAGCTACACAGAGAAACCCTGGACCCCCTCCACACCAGGTCAGCCAACTCAACAATCACTCAGTCTTCTATTGTTGCTGTGACTGCCACACACTCGCAGCTCACAGATATGTGCAAGCAGCTGCAGCTGCCCTCAGCCAGACTGTGCACTGCCTGAATTCTCTGCCCAGCCACACTACACAGCAACACCAGCTTCACATTTCACAGTCAGCAGCAGCACATCTGGTGAGACAACTGGGAATTCTTAAGGGGGGAATTAGTTTTTTTAAAGTTTTTTCCCACATTAAAAATGGGAAATATTATGGTGCAGGAAGTTAAGTCTCTGATTAGTTCCATAATTGGATGATTTGAAAATGGAGCAATTAAATGAAGGGATAGTCAACTTAGCTGGGAGTGACACAATGTCAATTATAATCATTATTTTGGTAATTCATGTTTTATCACTAAAAGGTTGCTTAATATCAGTACCAAATACAAAAAAAAATTGACTGATAAGATACAGTCCTTTGAAAGACATACTAATGAAACTAAGAAAATATTCCCACACAGAGGAGTTTAGAGCAGAAGCTACTGCAATTTTGCATTATGAACCTGAAGAAGAGTGGCCCAAGGTTATTAGAAAACCAACCTTAATTTATCCAGTTACCATTCAAGAACAGCCACCAAATCATAGGCATTCCCAAGGCTATTCAAAAGTTAACTGGGGCCCTATAGAAATGTTAGATTTGAAGAGATTTAAGGAAGCAATGACATCATATGGCATGCTTTTGTGAAGCAGATGTTAAATTCATGGGCCACTCAGAACAAATTATTCCACAACACTGGAAAGATTTAGTTACAGCAGTATTGGGAGCTGGTCCTCAGTTACAATGGAAAACATAGTGGAGAGACAATGAAAAAAAGGCTAGAGGATATGAGATTTCCAAAGATCAAATTCTCAGTGAGGACCATTGTGTAGATGTGGCAAGACAGATTACATTTGATGATCATATCTTGGTCCTATACCATACAGCAGCTTTAAATGCTTGGGATAATACTGACGAATCAGGAAAGAGGACTGAGCCATTTACTAAAATTATAGAAGGCCCAAAAGAAGAATTCACTGATTATTTTACAAAGATTGACTTCAGCTATAATTAATATATCAGATCCAGAAGTTAGAAAAATATTAATTGGAAGTTAGAAAAATATTAATTGAATTTTTAGCTTTTGAAAATGGTAATTCAGAATATAAAAGGGTGATAGGCCTTTAAAGACAAGATCAGCACCCAAATATTAATGGATTAGAAATACAGCTGATATTGAATCTCATGCTTATGATGATACTTGGATAGGAGAAGTGACTTCTAAAATTTTTAAGAAAAAATCAAGAGGTTAGATGTTTTAGTTGAGGTAAGCCAGGTCATCTTAAAAGGGATTGTAGGCAAGGTGTTCCTAGGAATAATATTTTTTCTAGAGAGAATCTAAACAGAAGGTCCAGCATTCTGGAATATGTAGGTGTGGCAAAGGCCAACACTGAACTAAGGAATGCAGATCAACATAGGACAAGCAAGATAACTCTTTACCATCAAGAAATGCCTTAGAGAGCCTCTTGCAGACCCCCGTATCAAATTTGGTTCAATCACCCCTGTTAGAATTGAGGAAACTCCTTCCCAGAGCAATTAAAAAACTTAATGCCTGTCTGGAAAACAATACTGCTCTGGATGACAGAACAGCTTTAGAAAATAAAACAAAATTTTCAGGATAAACCATAAGGCAAATATTTTGGCAACCATCTATAAATGATCAAAGACCAATGTTAAAAATATAAATAAATGGCATCAAAATTGAGGGATTGGTAGACACAGGAGAAGGTACAAATTTGAGATTTTTTTGTTATACTGTATATAATTCTACTCTTGTTTGAGACAGTTTTGTATATTGATAAAAATTTAAGGTTATTTTTGTTAGAATATACTGTACATATATTTCTACTTTTGTTTAGGTATTGTACCTATACAGTTCATTTAATAATGTAATGTAAATTTCTAGTCCTTGAAAATTATTATTCAAACTATTTAGGATAATAAAGAAATGCAGGTTAATTAATAGTTAGTCACCTATCACAATCAAACTTGTAGTCATGTTAGGTATGTTTTCAAGGTTAAACAGAGATATATTTTAGATATACAGGTGGTTTTCAAATACTTCAGAGACCTATAGAATATGGCATTTAAGATGTTTTAATAACATAAGGTTCTTTTTATGACAATGAGACATGTCTGCTCCTGGCAGCACCAATCTACTTCAGAGAAGATGATGGGCATCAAAGAAACTCCACAGGGAGTGTACTTTCTTTGTGGCAAAAGTTAGCCACTGTGCAAGAAACTGCCCTTGCCTTGACTGCTGACAGTATGCTGTCCAAATTGGACAAGCAGGACACACAAAAAAGTGACTGCCAAACTTTGCCAAGATAAGGCAGAACAGTCCTTAAAAATTCCTGCTTCACAGAAAAGTCTGTCAGATATTTCAGGCCTGTAGGCTGAAGATGGGTGTCCCAATGTTATAGACGAGCCTTGGGTGACTGTCCAGGCAGCCAGCTGTTTCTGTCATTTCTTAATTTGGGAAGTTGTTTGCTCTGTACTACCTGTTTACTCAGGTAATATTATATCCTTCTCAGGACTCTGATGGAGTTGAAGACTAGATAGTTATACTTTTCCTTGTTACCAAATTCAGAAAAGAAACTCACAAAGAAGGTGTAATGTGTATAAGGTTGAGAGACATAAAGGAATAGTCTGGGGTTGGTAATACAAGTTAGGATAAAAAATAAATTAGGTACAAAACTTTGGACTTGCCAAGGTAGGATAGATAATAGAATATTTTCTATGAATCTACCAAATGCAAATGGAGTGGGCATTGTAAAATTAAGTCTTAACTGATAATTGTTGTTATTATATATAGTTTTACTATGTTAGAGTTATAATATTCCCTTTTTATTTAGACAAAAAGGAGGAAATGCTGTGTGATATTTTGATTGGATTCTGATAATAAAGCTTGCTTTGAAGGAGAGGGCGGAGCTAGCCACTAGCTGACCAAAATCAACTATAGAGGTTTTGGAAGACTGAGGACAGATAGACACAGGAAGTAGTAAGGCGGGGCTTAGAGAGGATCTCAGTCCTTTTTGATGGAGGAACTGAAGATATGGGAGGTCATTGGTGGCTTCTCCACCACTTCTCTCATCATTCATGTTCTTACCCCAATATCTGACTCCTGATTTTTTATTAATAAAGATTAATTAGATAAACACACCACTCCTCTTTCCTAATACATTAACCAAGGACACTTTCCACACCAATTAAGACAGCTTTCCTCTCTATTAAGTCAATGCATCCCTCTGTGCTCACTTCATGGTCCCTCTAGTGGCTATATTCAGTGGAGACCTTATACTACACCCAGGACCTCAACAAAAAAAAAACTGTAGTTTTTTTCATGATCTCTCCAGCGAATGGAGTATAGACCATCCTGTGGGGGTGGAGATGAGTACCGAGGGATGTCAGTGTATTGTCAGCCCTCTCTGGAATCAAGGAATTCCTGCAGCTCAATTTCTGGTTGATGTCTATAGTTTAGTAGAAAGAGAACTTTGGGGCCAGCTTTCAAGGTTCAGGTCCCACTTCCACGAGTTATTTATTCCATGATGAGGCAGGCCCCTGAGCATCAATCTTTTATCCCATGAAATTGACCAATAAACAATTGGCTTTAAGCAAAAAGTCCCATCATATACTAACTGCTCATTAAACAAGACCTGGGAAACATATTGGGTAGGCCTGATTAGAGTCTGTTACAGTTCATGTTAGTGGTCAATTTAATTGAATCTGAAATCCAACAAGAGATCAGCTGTTTGGGCACCATCAAGAGAAATGTTATTGATCAGGATGTGGAAATACCCATCCTAGATGCGGTTGGCAGCCCAGACAAAAGTAGGTCTAAGGAAAAAGTTTTGCTTTTGCCTCATTGCCTTCACATCTTGCTGGGGCAAGTTCATCTATTCTGATACTGTACCAGAATCCAGATTTTTCAGGTTTCCAATGTGTACAGAAACACAGGTTGCTCCGAAAATCCTCCAGACCATTAGTGCCAGGCTGATATCCAGCCCCTTGGCGTGAGTGTTTACTGGGTTCTCAGCCTCTCCAGTGTGAAGGCAGCCATAGTTAGAATTCATAGGTCATATCGTGCAAACCAGTCTAGTACAGCCCCTCCAACACATGCTCTCCTGTTCTGTCCCTCTTAGGAAGCCTGACTAATGCAGGGCTATTACATCTGACTTTGTGCTTTAGTTCCATGGCTTCTAATCACATCGTGACTTCCTCTATCATGGGGGTGTAACACAAATCTCCCCTCCCCCATGGCTACCTGCTGAAATACCCAAGACTGTGGGGAAGCACCAACAATGTTCTATCCAAACACCCCCATTAGGTTTCAGGCAAGATACTCAGGGAAACATGAACAGGCTGCCAATGCTCACTGTGAGCTCCCCAGAAGCCATGATGATGGCCAAGTTTGCCATGCGGTTACAGCTGCACTCTGTGTATGTCTCAGACGCTTTTGTGATCTCACAGCCTGAGCGTGTCCATCTTCCATCCTCCACATTGGGGTTCCACAAGACACAGATGGGCCTCTCAGACTTCTGTTTTGGCTGAAAGATCAGAGACCCCCATTACCAGAGAACTTCGCTGCAACAAATTCAATGTGAGCAAGCTCAAGCACCATCTGGGACCAGACATTTGAGGGAATGGAAAAACTGACCACATTTCAGTTTGTAGTGGTATTTGATCTACTGTTCGACCACAGTGTGATTTCTACAAGAAAACTCCTCTCAGAGCTGGGGAGGTAGTTCAGAAGATTAAAATGCTTGCTGTGAATGCATTAGAAACTGAGTTCAAATCCCCAACATGCACGTAAAAAAGCTGAAAGTGGCACCAGAGGTCTATAATTCCAGCCCTGGGAGGCAGGGATAAGAGTTTCCATGAGGCTTGTGGACCAGACAGTCCAGCTGAATCAACAATCTCTGGGTTCAGTGATTGATCCAGTCTCAAAAAGTAAGGTTGAGAGGAGGCTGGAGAGTTGGCTCAGTAGCACTGGCTGCTCTTCCAGAGTTGAGTTCCTAGTGTCCATAATAGGTGGCTCACAACCACTTATAACTCCAGCTCCATGGAATCTGATGCCTCTGGACTCCACGGGCACCTGCACTCACATGCGCATACCCACCGACAGACACACACACATAATTATGAATAATAAATATAAATCTTTGAAAAATAAAAACAAGAGCAATAAAGACCAAACATTGATCTTTAGCTGCCACATGTGCACGTGAGTACAAGCCCATGTGTATGCACACACATACACTCATGCATACCTGCACAAATACATACACAAGTACATGAACACTTGATACATCAGGAGTTGTCACCACTGAGAAAACTTAGAAAAGGGTGCATAGGATCTCTCTTAGTAAAGGAGAAATGGGAATCCATTTTCTTCGCCCAAATACATCATGATCTGGAAACTGTTTCTAAAATAGGTGCCATCTCAGCTGGGGTGGCAGGACTCCTTGGTAGACAGCCAGGGGTCTCGGAAGATGCTACACAAACCTGGATGTGCTGCAGGGTGTAGACAATGGTCTTGGAGAAGTCCTCCTTCTTCTCCCCAGTCACGATGCCACCAACAACATGGGAGTTTATCTTCAGCTTCCAGGAGGTCTGACCAACTTCAAAAAAACGTTCATCTAAAACTGATTCCAGGTGTGCAAAGGAGACAAAAGCCACTCCTGCGTTCCCTGTATGTCCCCAAAATTAAAAAAGAGAGAATTGCTTGTTTCTTGGAAATTATAGATTGCATGTGTGCACACAGGTACACAGTCAACATGTGAGCACAGGCAACATGTGCACACTTAGGCAACATGAACATACACAGACTCTCCCCAGTTTACTCTAAGGTTGAAATACCAGAGAACTTCCAGATCAGCTGAGGCAGAGTCTGAAGACCAGGGAAAGAGGGGATGTGAGAAAGAAAAGGGGAAGGGAAGGGAAGAGAAGGGAAGGGAAGGGAAGGGAAGGGAAGGGAAGGGAAGGGAAGGGAAGGGAAGGGAAGGGAAGGGAAGGGAAGGGAAGGGAAGGGAAGGGAAGGGGAAGGGGAAGGGGAAGGGGGAGGGGAGGGGAGGGGAAAGGGAGGGGAGGGAAGGGAGAGGGAGAAGGGAAGGGAAGGAGGAGGGGGAAGGGAAGGGAAGGGAAGGGAAGGGGGAGGGAGAAGGGAAGGGAAGGGGGAGGGAGAAGGAAAGGGGAGGAGAAGGGGGAGGGGAGGGGGGAGGGGAGGGAAGGGGGAGGGAGAAGGGAAGGGAAGAGGGGGGGAAGGGAAGGGAAGGAAAGGGAAGGGAAGGGAAGGGGGAGGGAGAAAGGAAGGGGAGGGGGAAGGGAAGGGAAGGGAAGGGGGAGGGGGAAGGGAAGGAAGCCCCACCCTAAACTCCAGTCTGTTGTTCCCGCTCTCTGAGAGTCATAAAACTCCAACAGATCTAATAAGCCAAACCCCCATGGGACATGTGTTTCCTGGAGCCATTTCAAAGAGGCCACAGGAAAGGCCAGTGGAGCTGTGCGGAGCTGGGGGCAGAGTTCTCACTCCCACCCCATCCACAGTCTTCCCTCATCCCTGATATAAACAGGGCGGCCTGTGGAACCCAACAGGCTTCATGTGCAAAGGGACGTAGTTTGCAAAAAGTGAGTGGAGCAGACCTCATGACTTTTCTTCGGTTTTAAAGTACATTTAAACTTTAGCTTTGCCTCATCTGTAAATCTTGTGGCAGGGCTGGGGGCTCAGCAGTGTGTGTGCGAGGCCGCCTGCTCACTACCTAGTGCCATACACAATAAATGGTTTGTAAATGACGCCATTGAGCAATGTAACTTAGAAACCACAGAATCACACACACAGCCACTGTAAAGACACCTGGGGCTGGAGAGGCGGCTCGTCAAAGGAAGGTGTCTGTCACCACGCCTGAAGACCTGAGTTCTATACTGTCCCCACACGGTGAAGAAGGGAACTGAACTGACTCCCAAAAGTTGTCCTTTAACCGACATTTATGTGTCTTGGTACATGCATATGCATGTACACACTCACAAACAAACAAACAACAAATAAATAAATAAATAAATAACAAATTAATAAATAATTTAAAAGACACCTAAAAGTTTCTCTCTCTGTCTCTCTCTAATTTAATCTATGCACCATTGTGTTAATAAGCAAATTAGTCTTTAAAATTTGTCAGAGGAGGTATTCAAACAGCTAGTCACATCACAACCACAATCAAGAGCAAAGAGAGAGTGCACGTCTCTGCCTGCTTGCTCTCTAGACTGCTCAGCTTGCTTCCTCTATCCCCACACAGTCCAGGGAATGGTGCCTCCCACAGTGGGCCGGGTCTCCCCACATCAACTAAGACAGACCCCCACAGACATGACCACAGGCCACCCTGACCTACTCAGTCCCTTGCTAATACTCTTCCCAAATGATTCTCCCAAATGTGACAAGTTGGTAATTAAAACTAACCAGCACAGACTTTAAGTCAGAAAAGCAAGAGAGAAGGGAGTGGAAGAGAAAGGGAGAGGAAGAAATGGCGGGGGGCGGGGGGAGAGATTCCAACCCACAGAGTCCACCTCATGTTGCCCACACACACAGCCATTTGCTGGCTCCTGGGCACTCCACCCAGGGCATCATCACTAAAGAAAACTGACTCTCCTCCCGCTGCCAACAGCTCCTCACCTGGGGGTCTCCACCCATGCTGGAATTTTTGACACAGAAGAATATATTTCTAAATATGTAAAGTCAGGCATGGTAGCACACGCCTTTGATTCTGGCACTCGGGAGGCAGAGGCAGGAGGATCTCTTTGAGTCTGAGGCCAGCCCGGTCTATGTAGGTAGTTCTAGGACAGCTAGAACTGCATAGAGAGAACTGTACTGTCACCACCTCCATTCAAAAAACACAAAATCTGCTACTGCCAGGTCCACAAACCACACCCTCTGGTTTTGGAGAAACAGCCTACAGCTGAACACTGGAAGGGAGATTCACAGAGGCTCGCACAGACCAACATCAACCACACAGCCTGGGAAAGAAACCAGGGAGCTATGTGCAGAGCCTGAGGATTCATCCCACACGGGCAAGGATGCCCCTAGACAAGGCAGTGCCACTGACCACCCTTCCTGTTATTACCCATCATCCCACACGGGCAAGGACGCCCCTAGACAAGGCAGTGCCACTGACCACTCTCCCTGTTATTACCCATCATCCCACGGGGGCAAGGACGCCCCGAGACAAGGCAGTGCCACTGACCACTCCTTCTGTCATTATCCATCCCACATGGGCGAGGACGTCCTGAGACAAGGCAGTGCCACTGACCACCCTTCCTGTTATTACCCATCATCCCACACGGGCAAGGACGCCCCTAGACAAGGCAGTGCCACTGAACACCCTTCCTGTTATTATCCATCATCCCACACGGGCAAGGACGCCCCTAGACAAGGCAGTGCCACTGACCACTCTTCCTGTTATTACCCATCATCCCACATGGGCAAGGACGCCCCTAGACAAGGCAGTGCCACTGAACACCCTTCCTGTTATTATCCATCATCCCACACGGGCAAGGACGCCCCGAGACAAGGCAGTGCCACTGACCACCCTTCCTGTTATTACCCATCATCCCACGGGGTCAAGGATGCCCCGAGACAAGGCAGTGCCACTGACCACTCTTCCTGTCATTATCTGTTCTTCTGGTTGCATTTTTATTTCTATTTATTTCATCTTCTTATCTTTGAATGTTTTTGTTACAGTGTGAGTACACTGCTCTTGGTGTGAGCAGGCCATGAGGCATGTGTGGAGGTCAGAGGATAGTGTGTGGAAGTCGGTTCTCTACTTCCACCTCATAGGTCCCAGGGATGGAACTCGGGTTGTCAGGTTTGGTGACATGTTCCCTTATCCACTAGCTCCCTAATTCTGCATTTTGGGATTTTTTTCTATCTCTTTTCTCTCTTCTCAAATTTTTGTTCATTTATTTAGATGTATGTATTTTTCAAGAGAGGTTGCTGTGTTTAATTGCATGATGTGAAAGTATCTGTGGTAGGAAAGAGAAGCTAAAAGTTTGGTCATGGGAAACTGAGCCAAGAGGGCAGAGCTTGGTCTGGAACTCCAGCTTCATATCTCAACTAGTCAGTTCCTGCCTGATGCTGTGAGTGTTCACTTTGATGATATCATTTCTAGGTGTTGCTGTTTGTTCTTTGACGCGGAAGCCTCATCTGAGGGACCCCACTCTGCCTTGGGACCTTCTTGATTGAGAAACCTGGTTGGTTGCCTCAGTGGGGTGTCCCCAGTTGATTTATGCTGAGTCTTTTGAGCACCTGATCTGATTCTTACTGTCTGTCTGTCTGTCTGCCTGCCTGCCTGACTATCTATTTGTCTGTCTATCTATCTATCTATCTATCTATCTATCTATCTATCTATCTATCTATGTCTATCTATCTGTCTGTCTGTCTGTCTATCTATCTGCTATTTATTCATTTTCTTTGCCTTACTATGCCCTAACCCTGGATATGCAAATACCAATCTAGTAACACATAAAATAAAATGGAAAAACTCAAGGCAACACGGCTGATCCAAAAATCACCAACTCCACAATGACAGGTGCCAGTGAGGGTGAAGTGGGTGAAATCCCAAACAAAAAAATGCAAAAGAGTGAGAACATCAACGCTCAGCTCTAAGTGGGACATTTGTATCACCTCCCTTTCCTCAAAGCTTGGGGATCCGCCTGGCAGAAGAAGAAGGAAAGCTGTAGGAGTCAGAGAGAATGAACATCCACAGAAAACCAGCATTTGCCAGACATGAACTCTCGTAGCATACATAAAACCAAGGCAGACTCAGATCCCATCATGGATGGGGAGAGGCTCATGGAGTCCCAGCCCTAACTGAGGAGCTGTAGGTAGTTGATGGCTACTGGGGAGCCATTGTCTTCACTGCTGTGTGCCCTGAGAAGCTGCCCATCTGCACAGACGAGCCTACACCCTTGTACTGACAGAAATCATGAAGTGAACTCCATAGGTTTAAAAAAAAACATACAGTTGAGAAGGGGAAATGGTGGAGTCAGGGAAGGGATTGGAAAGAAGAGAATGATGGGCAGGTTTTATCAGAATGCATTGAATGCATACACAAAGTTCTCAAAAATAGAATAAATTAATAAAATCAAATTAAAAACAACATTTAACAAAAATCAAAGAGGACATGGATAAGCTCAATGAATTCAAAGAGGATACAATTAAACAGCTGAACGAAATAAGGAAGACAATTTGGTCACAAAAGATAGGTTCTGTAAAAAGATAGAAATACTGACAGCATCACACTGAAATTGTAGAAATGAGATGATCAACAAATCAAATTTTAGAACTCAGTGGGAAGCCTCACAATAGAGTGAGCCAGGGAGAGGGCTCATTGCCACTCAAGAGTTCAACAGTCACACACGGCTGGTAGCCACACCCCACTGGGTGGCGACAGCACCAAGCTCCATGTCATGCACCTATTGTTAGACACCCTTCCCATGTAGAAAACTCTGAGTGCATAGGTTGTCCATGCCTCTACTCTCATTAATTCTCCACCATCTATAACTGCCTCACAAAACTACAGATGACTGGTAAGGCCAGTGGACTGAGTGCTCTGCCACCTTGGTGCTCAGGATGGCTCTGTACCTGTGGATTCTGATTCCTTGATGATGGAACAGTCAACTTTCATCTCACTCCCTCTGGCTTTCAAGTTAAAGGACACGTTCTCCCCATTGCATTCTTCATTGATAACTTTGCTTTCAATATCTAAAAGGAAAGGGGGTGGTGTTTCGTTAGGACACACAGAAACTGTATCTATTTTGAATTTTATTTCTGCCCAAGAAAGATGCACAGGGGCCAGCAGCCTGGTTCAGTGATTAAGAGCACTTGCTGCTCTTACAGGGGACCCAATTTCAGTTCCCAGAACCCATGCCAGGGGACTCACAACCACCTCCAGGGGATACAATGCCCTCTTCCGGCCTCCACAGATACCTGCACTCATGTGTGTATAACCACAAATAGACACACAGAGACACGTAATTTAAAATAATAAAAAAGCATATCTTTAAAAAGAAAATGTGCAAATCTATAGCTGTAATCAAAAGGAATCATGGAAAACCAGTCCATTGTAGGGAAACTCTTGAGTCTTGGTGGATGATAGGAAGTGTTATGTATGGACAACAACCCACCGTAACTGTGACTTGGGCCTTGAGTCAGTATGCTTATTAAGTGCACAGCAAAGCAGGCATAAAATAATAAAACAAAAAGCAGAAACAGTAGAGACCAGATCTGACACTTCCACACCAGCAGGCCTGAGAACTAAACAGTCAGCTGCAGTTCTGAGCAGCACAGGGTACCATGGGGAATATCTTCGCCCAGATGAGAGTGTCCTCTGGCCATCCCCACCACAGAAATCTTTATATCACAGGGTGAAGAGTAGTTGAGTCTTCTGCCTTAGAAGGTTCCTGGGATGCTTCACCCCCACCCCATCCATATTCAAGACACAATGTTTTCATGGTAGCAGAAACTCTTTCTATTCTAAAGGCATGGTACTTCCCCTCTTGGGCTATTTTTTCTTTCTTTGAATTCTCATTTCCCCTTCTCACAGAGTTGGACAGCCCATCCCTGGACAAGAGGTGCTAGAGGGCACACTCTATGACAAATATGTTTGAGTCTGAAGGGGGGCTCTTTCCCACCTCCATCACTGGCTAGGTGAGCTTAAACAGCACAGAATAATTCGCTAATGTATATTTCACAGACCTTATCACAGAACAGGGAAAAGCCTTGCTGTAGCTTCAGAAGGAAGCTTTCCCATCTAGGGCTCATTGGGCAATGTGCTCGCCTAACAAGCATGGAGACCTGGGTTCTATTCCCAGAAGCCTCAAATAAGAGAAATCCAGGGATGGTGGTACACACTTATGTTGCACAAATCCTAAATGGTCATATAATAAAAACCCAGAGCCAGGCATCAGGGTGAAAGCTGAAAGATCAGAGAAGCAGAGCAAGCCACAGCCACCACCTCTTACCTCACCAACTCCTCAGCCTGAAAGAGAGTGAATTTCTGTCTCCTCCTACCTTATATTCCTTTCTCTGCCCAGCCATACCACTTCCTGTCTCCACCTTCTTAGTGCTGGGATTAAAGGTGTGTGATCCTAAGTGCTGGAATTAAAGGTGTGTGCCACCACTGCCTGACTCTGTTTCTCCTTCAGACTGGATTAATCTCATGTAGTCCAGTGTGGCCTTGAACTCACAGAAATCCAGACGGATCTCTGTCTCTGCCTCCCGAGTACTAGGATTAAAGGTGTGTGCCACCACTGCCTGACCTCTATGGCTAACTCTGTTGCTAGCTCTGTCCTCTAATCTTCAAGCAAGCTTTATTTCCTAGATTACAAACAATATATCACCACACATTTAAAATCCCAGTGCTAGGGCTTATTGGCCATCTTAAGCCACAGAGTGAGGTACAGGGCAGGGAGAGACCCTGCTGCAAAAAAAACATGTGGATGGCACCTGAGATAAATTAAAACCTAGCATGTCTTCTGGCCTCCACATGCATGCACATACATACATTCATACCTGCACACTCATGAATACAGAGAGAGAGAGAGAGAGAGAGAGAGAGAGAGAGAGAGAGAGAGAGAGTTTCATATCTTAAGAGGATGCATCAGAAAGCAATAGAATTGAAGACAATTGCAATAGTTTGAATGCAGAAATTCCCCCTAAGAATCCTTATATAGAATGCTTGGTTCCCCACCCAAGACACCAGCGATAAGTGGTGAAAATCTTAGGCTGTGAGCCTGGGACAAAGTTAAGTCATTGTTGGCATCCCTTTGAAGGACTACAGCTCTTGCATTCACTCTCTCTCGATCTCACTCTCCCTCCCAACTATGAGGTGAGATGCCCCTTCAGTCCATGCTCCTGCCGTAATGTGCTGTGTCTCCACAGACCCAAAGCAATGGAGCCCAACCAGCCATGGTTGAAACCTCTGAAAGCATGTGCCGCTATCAAACCTTTCCATTTCAAAAGCTGACTAGTCTCAGGAGTTTGTTTCGGCCGACTGACACACCAGCAGCATCAGAAGTCAATAACATTGCCAGAGTGAGGTAAACGCCACTCCTCCCCAACATCTGGAATCAACAGAGCGTTCCATGCTTCCTGCCTCTCTTTCTGTGAGCCTTCCTCCTGCGGAGCCACCATCATCCACGCCACTGCAGTTGTGCTGGCCTCCTTGCTGCTCCTTACCATCATCAGCTGCTTTGGAAATGACTCGGTGTGTGTGTTTAATCCCAGCATGCAGGAGGCTGCAGCCGGCAGATCTCAATGAGAGTTAGGCCCACCAGGGCTACAGAGTGAGATGAATAAATTGCACTTCCTGCCCATACGTTGTTGCCATGCCTGAGACCCATCCTATGTTAGTCATGTGAAAAGTTTCTGAGAGAACCAGTTTAAAGCAGGAGACACTGGCTTCAGAGGGTTCGACCCATCGTGGCAGCCAGGAAGCAAAGGACGAGAGGGAGAATGCTTACACCCGCAAGCTGCCTCTTCCTTCTCCTGTTTGACCCAATGGGCACCATTGGCTGCTGTACAGCCCCACCCTGGCTCAAAGGGGGCCTTTCCCATCCACCACCATCCCACAAACCAAAACACCTCTAGAGATGGCCTGGCAGATACACCAAGGAGCATGCTTTACCAGTCTCCTGGGTGTCTCTCGATGCTTCATAATTCACCAGCACACTGCCCTGGTAATAGTCCCTGACTACACTACATAAAATAACTTAGTTCTCCTCAATTTCCTCAGTCTGTAGTATTTTTCTTGATAACATTTGATCTATATCACATGTATCAGATGTCTAAACTCCTAAAGCTGATAAAATGCTACCTGCATTCTTATGCCCGGGTCAGAGCAGCGATTGAAAGAGAACTTCCGGTATCTGAGGGACTGACTAACACAAGAGCTGCTCCCAGAATGAAAAGTGCATGCAAAGATCAGTGGCACCTGATACCCCCGAGTGGTCAGTAATCAAACATTTATCAGTCAGGGAAAAATGAGCCATGCTGCAGTAACAAACAGCCCCTCAAGTCTTCCAGGATTAAAAATAACACATAATTCTCAATAATGCTTTGTGTCCTTCGTGAATTGATTTGCAACCTACTCTTCATTGTCTTAACTCTGAGACACAGCAGGCGGAGAAGCTGAGGCGCGAAGATGCTCAGTCACTAAGGAAAAGGAAAAGAATGTTCTAAAATGGTGACTTGACATAGTCACAAATCTCTTCCTAATGCCACACCAAGGAGTACAATCCAGTCTGGGAAGGGGAAACTGGAAATATCTAGACAAGAAAGTGCTTGTCGTGTCTTAAATCATATAGTAGACAACTCACAATGTGTGTAAAGTGAGTTAATGACACATTCTTGGTGTCATGTCCGATCTTGGCCGAGTGGTTGATAAATTGTAAATGTCACTAATATCAGATCTGCTTTGCTGTGAGTTAGAGGTTTTGAATGTCCATGGACAGTCTTGAGAATCCAAGTACGTCATCCCTGAAAAGCAACCTTGCCCTCAAGGGTATGCGTTACCTAGGTACTCCGTCTGAACGGTCTGGCTGACATTCCCTGAGGGTGTCAGAAGGGAGGCTAGCATGATGCTTTCCACAGTCGCCAGCAAGATGGTGCCCAGGGCAGATGTCTCCTCCCTGCTGAGCTCAGTCCACGTGGGGGCTTGCTCCAGAATGAGAGAAACACTCCTAGTTGCGTTCTGCAAGGAAGGAAACATTTGCTAATGGTCTCACCCCTCCCCCTCCACCTCTCCCTCCTCCTCCTCTCCTCCTTCTCCCCCTCCTCCTCTTCTTCTCCCTCCTGCTCCTCCCCATGCTTTTCCTGCTCCTCTTCCCCCAACTCCTCCTCTTCCCCAGGTTCCTCCTCTTCTTGCTCCTCCCACCCCTCCTCTTTTCCCTTATCTTCCCCTCCCCCTCCTCTCCCCCTCCTCCTCTCCCCCTTCTCCTCATCCCTCTTCCCCTACTCTCCCCCTCCTCCCCCTCCTCCTCCCCTTCTCACCCTCCTCCCTCTCCCCTTCCTCCTCTCCCCCCTCTCCCCCTTCTCTCCCTCCTCTTCCTCTCTCCTTCCTCCTCTTCCAATTCCTCTCCTTCCTGCTTCTCCTCCTCCCCCTGCTCCTCCTGCTCCTCCTCCTCCTCCCCCCTCCTCTAGTTAACAAAATAACCTATGTCATTTCTGGCACTAGGACAGAAGGTCGCGGATGAGGCAGGAGGAGAATGTGGTGACACAGCTCTGAAATCACAGGGTCCAGGGCCACATAGCCAGCTGGAGGCCAGCCTGGGTGACAGTGGGACCCTGTCTCATCAACAAAAAGAGCCAAAAATGGCATCTGCTCAGCTCCATTTCTAGATTTCAGGGGACCCATCATGAATGTTTAAGCCCAGCCTTGCCTTTGCAGGACACGGCAAACCAGTGCCTGAGCCAGCTTGTAGTCCACATGCTGTTTGACCCAGAAACTTCTTTTCTAGGAATTAATCTCTCCAGACACACTAGAAAATTTTGCAAAAACCTGGCTCCGTGGTGATCATTTAAATTGTTTTCTAAAGTATTAAGTTGCCAGCCAAGCGGTGGTGGCACATGCCTTTAATCCCAGCACTCAGGAGGCAGAGGCGGTCAGATCTCTGTGAGTTCGAGGCCAGCCTGGTCTACAGAGTGAGTTCCAGGAAAGTCACAAAGCTACACAGAGAAACCCTGTCTCAAAAAAAAATTAAGTTCTCAAGAAGCTGTTTAACAGTTTGAACGTGGAATCCAGTCACATGCTCACTGCAGAGCTGTTAGGGAAGAATGCTGCATGAAGCCATCTGTGTGAAGAAGCAACAGTGCACCTGCATGCACTAAGGAGAGAAAGTTATGAACCAACATTGATATCCTGTCTAGTGACGCTTGGGAACAGCAGCGAACTCAAAGTGTACTTCTGAGACTCCTATCTGGCCAGAGCACTGAGAGTAAGTGAAGGACGAACTCATCCCTAGACCAGACATATATGTCACATCTCTACCCCAACACCCGGAGAATGATCCGATGAGGAGACAAAGAGAACTGAAGAGCTGGAAGATGAGAGAGAGCCTCATACTGCTGCCGGAGCAACATCACCATGGCAACCACAACACAGCAGCCATGGATAACCTGCCTAAGACCTGGCCATCCAGCTTCCCACCATGGATGACAGAGATGCCCACAAGGCCCCATCCCTTCCGGTGACACTAATGACTGTCAACGGCTGCCAGAGAGGAGGGGTGTCATTTTCACTAATGGTGGAGTCACTGGAGACTAGGTGGACAGAAGAGGTCTCAGGGGAAAGGAAGGGGGTACCAGGAGGTAGTGGGGAGAACATAACCACAGTAGAGTAGACAGACAGATACACAAAACTGTCAAAACTGAAGAAAAATGTTGCTCAAAGTGTTGTAAGTAGAGGGCGGAAATGACTCAGAGGTCAAGAGCACACACTGTTCTTGCAGAGTACCCAGGTTCAGCACACACACCGGACAGCTCACAACTGCCTGTAACTCCAACTCCACGGGATCCGACATCTCTGGCCTCTGTGGGCCACACAAACAAGACATATAAAGTTGGCAAAAAAATAAATGCTTAAAAATGTGAGTGTAGTGTTTGTATTTCTGGAATATAAGAATAAAAACCACATAGAGTTGTAAAGTAGATACCATGTGCGTGAGTGTGTGTGAGTGTGTGTGCAAGCACACAGGTTACATGCTCACGTGGAGCTCATATGCCAAGTGTAGCTTGGACACCAGATGCCATTCATCTTGTGACAGGGTCTCTCTCCCTGGCCTGGAACTCACCAAATAGAGTACGATGGGTGGCCAGTGACCCCAGGGCCCTGTCTCCCAGTGCTGGATTTTCAAATGCATGAGCTCTGGCTAGCTTTTGTGAGTTGTTTTTTTTTAATGTGGGTTCTGGGGATAGAACCTAGGTCTTCGTGCTTACAGAGCAGCCTTTACCCACTGAGCCACAACCTGAGTCAGATACACACAGTTTAACTATCATATGTAAGCATATGCATAAATATATATCATCTTATTTAGTGTGGAGCCGATATCTACGAAATTATAGGCAATGATTATTTCTAGTCTGAGATGAGAAAACAAGGATTCACATTTTATTAGTATTAAGTGGCATCACCTGGATTTGAGCTGTGGCACTGCAGATGTGGCTCCGTGGCTAAGAGCTCTCAATGCTCACGCATGAAGACTGAAATGAAGATGCCAGCACACACATCAAGTGATCAAGGGGCTCACAGACGGACACTGGAGACTCTAGCGACAAGGAATCCAGCCCCCCATTCTGGCCTCCACAGGTAACTACAGAGAGAGAGAGAGAGAGAGAGAGAGAGAGAGAGAGAGAGAGAGTTTTGTGCCTGTCCTGGATCTTGCTCTGGAGACCAGGCTGGCCTCGAACTCACAGAGATCTGCCTGGCTCTGCCTCCCGAGTGCTAGGATTAAAGGTACATACCACCATCATCACTTTTACACTCTTACAGATACACACAAGGAAACACAGACACATCAATAAAATTATTTTTTAAAAACTGCATTTAACTTTAGAGGCCCAGAACCAAACATTGAATTTTTATTTGGTATACTACAGCTTCTCAGTTAGTGGTCAACAGACAAGTCCACGGGTGTGTGTGTGTGTGTGTGTGTGTGTGTGTGTGTGTGTGTGTGTGTGTGTGTGTGTTCACATGTATGTGCACACAAGTGTATACCAAGAAGGTAAAACAGCTGCTGTATTAGTTGTTTCTTTGTCAGCTCAACACAAGCTAGAGCCATCTGGGAAGAGGAACGTCAACTGAGAAAACGTCTTCATCAAATTGTCTGCAGGCAAGTCTAAAGGGCATGTTCTTAATTGATGGTTGATGTGGGAGGATCCAGCCCACTGTGAATAATGCCACCCCTGGGCTGTTGGTCCTGGGTTCTATAAGAAAGCAGGCTGAGCAAGCCATGGGGAACAAGCCAGTTAGCAGCACCCTACCTGACCCCCACATCAGCTCCTGCCTCCAGGTTCCTACCTTGAGTTCCCACGTGATATACTACAAACTGTAAACTGAAATAAACCCTTTGTTTTTTGATACGAGGCCTCACACTCACTGCCCTCCTGCCTCAGCCTCCCATGTGGAGCACTGCATTCACACTCTGGCACCCAGTTTCCGCTTACATAACATCTTTGAAATAATAAAACTGTAACAAGAGAGCTGGGTTGGGGTTTATAGGTGATGGGGGAGCCCGGGCTGGGTGAAGCCCTGGTGGCTAGCTGTTTGCAGCAGCCTTGAGTTCCAGCATCACAGGAGAAGGAAATCTCAAAAGGGAAGTGAAACAAGCCAGTTCCATCCAGAACCACACCTCAGGGAAGATCAGAAGTAACTTCACCTTCCATTCACATTTCCAGGTTCACCACAAACTGTGAACTTTGTGCACCCAAAGCTGCTCCAGGATGTTCAAAGCTCAGACACAGGGCTGGGGAGATGGTTCAGTTGGTAAATGCTTGCTGCGTGAAGACTGGAGTTAGGTCCCAGAGCCCATGTTTTAAAATAATCTAGGCAACATTATAGCTGAGCAGGGTACATTTGTGTATTTAATAATACATATGCATGTACATATACATATGTAACATGTAGCATTTAATACAGAGTGCAATGTAACATGTAATGTAGCCTGTAACAACTGTTACTGAAAATAAAGGCCATAAATTTGAAAGAGAGCAAGGAGCAGTATGTGGAGGGTTTGAGTGGAGGAAAGGGAAGGAGGAAATCATAATCTCAGAAAATAAAGAAAATAATAATAAAAATAATCTGGGGGCAGCAGTGCACCCCTGTGAATCCAGAAGGTGAAGGAGGATTCCTGAGGCACTGAGCCAGCTAGGTGGAACTGGTAAGATTTCCCAGTGAGAAGCCATCAGAAAAACAAGGTGTCTACTCTAAATAAAATATGAAAAGAGCCTGATGAGATACAATAATTAGAAATGGTGCTGAGAATAAATGACTACGCCGTATGCTCAGCCCTAAATGGGGTGTCTATCTCACCCTCCCCAAGCTCAGGAAGTATCAAGGAAGAGGGGGCAGGAAGACGGTACAGAAGGAAGGTGGGGGAACTTCTGCCCTTGCTCAGGGATGTCAGGAGAAGCAAGGCTGCTATGTCCTTGTCCTGCAGCCCTGATCAATCAGTGACCCACTTATGTGGTGAGTTATTAAAATCCCTGGAACCCATAAGTGTTGTCTCTCTCCTTCCTCACGGCACATAGTGGGCTAGGTGCGGCAGTCTGCATGTGTGAAACTGTGGTTTACATGTATGAAATTGCCAAAAAAAATAAATAAAATATACTCCATTTTGAAAAAACATACAATCTCAAAATAAATAGTAAAGAAAGTGATATGTTTTGAAACCAGAGGGCGATCATCCAGAGGGAAGTGAATGGGGTGAAGAGACGGGTACCAGACAGGAAGGGATGGAAACACAAGCAAGGGATAATGACACATTCCTGAAAATGTCAGGACAAGACCCGTTATACTCTGTGCTAATGAAAAATCTAAAAGGTGAAGCCATGCTGAGATGCTGAAGACAATACCTGAGGTTAACACCTGGCCTACACACACATGTGCACATACACATGTGCACACACACACATGTGCACACACACACATGCGCACACACACGCACGTGCGCATACACACACATTCATGCAGTCGTGTTTGCACATGCTCAGAGTGGTGGGAAGAGACAGACAGATGAAGAAGGTGCCGCCGTTACCTGTAGGGACACTGGGGTGCTTTTGTTTTCACAGGTGTTATCCAGGATGCCGAAGGTAGAGTTCACAAGTGTGCAAAAGGAGGCCTATGTCCCAAGAGAAAGAGCACATATGAGTACTGGCCAGTCTGTTGTTAATCACGAAGTCTACAAATTGAGCAATAAAGCCCAATATATGAGTGCTGCAAATTTCTGAGTCTTGGTTCTCAGGAAAATTAGTGCTCATCGAGTTTTCATTTGGCAGAAGTTGAGGATGGTGGCTAACAGGCTCATTTGCTCTGGAGAGTTCTGGCATGCCCCACCCAGCAGGGAGACCACAGTTCACAATGGCCTAATATTTAGTTAATGAGTAACCAGGTGAGGTGAAGACTCCAGCTATAAACAGAGGGCAAGAAGAAAGAAGTGCAAATTAGACTGATTTTATCAGAGCACACTGTATACCCATGTTGAAACAGCCCCAATATACTCATTGGTGTGGAGAGTTATTTCATTTCTGTTGCTCAGATACAATACTTTGACAAAAAGCAACTTGGGGAAGAAAGGGTTTGTCTACGGTTCTAGGCTACTGTCCATCATTGTGGGAACTCAAGGTAGGAACCTGAAATGGCTCATCCACAGTCAGTAGCATGGAGCTATGCACACATGCTTGCTCATTCGCTTGCTTATATGCTCAGCTTTATTTCTCCACTCTTACACAGTTCAGGATCCTGCCTAAGGAATATGCTGCCCACCATGGGCTCTGCCTTCCCATATCAATTGATTTAATTAAGACAATCCCCCACATACATGTCCACAGACCAACACAATGTAGACAGTCCCTCATTGACACTCTGTTCCCAGGTGATTCTAGGTTGGGTCAAAATGGCAATTAAAATTAGTCATCAAGGTCAGACGTGTGGTGGTATACACCTCTAGTCCTAGCACTTGAGAGGCCGAGGCAGCAGATACAAGTAATTTTGAAGCCAGTCTGGTCTACATACCAAATTCCAGGCACCCTAGAGCTACATAGTGAAATAGTTTCTCAAAAACAAACAAAACAAAAAGTACATAATCATCACACAGGTTAATAAAACAAATATATGAATGAACAGCCAGTTCTAAAAAAAACTGCAAATGGTCAAGAGTTACATGAAAAACAAAAAAAAAAAGTAAAATGTTCAATTCTGGCCATAAATGAAAATACATTTCAAAACAATATTGAGATTCCATCTCATCTGAGTCAGAAGGATACCCTCAAAAAAGACAATGACAGCACTGAGTGGACTCAATGGGTTTACAAAGATCACATAAAGTTGGAAGGAAATGTGGTGGGGGAATTAGAGTGAGTGGATTTGATCAAAACATATGTATGAAATTCTCAATCAAGAAAATTATACAAAAAAATGACAGCAAATGCTAGTGAGGGTTGTGGGAGACAGCTTTGTGCGTTGCTGGTGGGGGTGCAGATAGTTCCATACAGCTGTCATGGAACTCAGTACGCAGGTTCTCAGAGGATGAAAACTCATCACGTGACCTAGCCCGAGGACATGCCTAAAGGAATTGTCTTGGCTGCAGAAAAATGTCCGGAATATAAAGATTCATACCGAGAGAGCTCATTAGTGTTCCTGGGGCTTCAGAAGGGTGTGGCAGCTCCTGTTTGGTGGGTGTGTAGGCTCTACTTGGAATGATGAAGGTCCAGCACAAGATACTAACGACTTTTTCTTGACACTGTAAATCCACTGCAAACCACTGAACTGTACACTTTAAGATGGTGATATGATGGCCAATCTCAATTGCCAACTTGATGAAATCTACAATCCCTTGGGAGACACACTTTGGGTATGTCTGTAGGGAATTCCTTTTTTTCTCTCTCTCTTTTAAAGTTTACTATTTTATGTGTATTGGTGTCCTGGTTGCCTATGTAGCTCCCTGGTATCTGTGGAGGGCAGAGAAGGTGTTGAATGCCCTGGAACTAGTTACAAACGGTTGTAAACCACCACGTGGTTGCTGGGATTTGAACTTGGGTCCTCTGGAAGAGCAGGCAGTGCTATTAATCTTTAAGCCATCTCTCCAAAATCCCGTGTTGGGATTTTGGGCGAGACCATGCCCTTGGCTAGGATTCTGGATTGTACATATAAAGGGGAGAGTGAAGCTGAGCACTAATATTCACTGGTCTCTGCTTCCTGGCTGTGGACGCAGTCTGCCTCAAGGTCTGGCTACCAGGCCTTCCTCGCCATGATGGACTGCATCCTCACCCTGGGGGCCCTTCCTTCCTACATTTCTTTGTCACAGTATCTTACCACAGCAACAAAACAAGTAACCAAGATGAACAGATTACTTATTGTACATATTCTACCACAACAAATCACAAAAACAGTATTCCAAAGTGTGTGGATGTTCCACAGATAATGTGTAAACTCGCATTAATGTTGACAATCTCTGAAGGTGGATATGAAAGTCTTTTACTGGTCACAGTGAGTTTAACGGTTTAGGTTCTCCACTCACAACACATTTTTGCCTGAGAAGTGTTTACATAACTCCAGGGTATAAGTATTATACCCTATATATAAGTATTGTGTGTGTGCGTGTGTGTGCGCGCGCGCGCATGTGTGTGTGTGTGTGTGTGTGTGTGTGTGTGTGTGTGTATACAAATTAAACATTTACTGGTAATAAATCATGAAACTTAGCCGGGCAGTGGTGGCGCACGCCTTTAATCCCAGCACTCGGGAGGCAGAGCCAGGCGGATCTCTGTGAGTTCAAGGCCAGCCTGGGCTACCAAGTGAGTTCCAGGAAAGGCACAAAGCTACACAGAGAAACCCTGTCTCGAAAAACAAAACAAAAAAATCATGAAACTTATCTCAAAACAATTACTTGGGCTAGGAAGCAGGTTAGCAATAGAGAACCTGCCTAGCAGGCACAAAACCCTGGGACCAATCCTAAGCATCGTAAAAATGTAATTAAACTTAGTGTAAAGGGTTTGTTTTGTATGTGTGTGTATGCACACGCATGCACGTGCATACATACACACACACACACACACACACACACACACACACACACACACACATGTACCCTGTAAGTGTGGTAGCTTTGAAGGCCAAAAGAGGACACCATATCCCTTTGAGATGGAGTTACAGGCAGTTGTGGGTCACCTGATATAAGCAGAGGGAATCTAACTCGGGTCTTCTGTGAGACCAGACACATTCTTCACACTGACTCAACCCTCCAGCTCCCCTGCCTCTTGTTTTTCTTTAAAAAGGAATTCCTCGAGTCTTGTCAGGCAAATACCCAGTTTTCCCAACTGATTATTATTTTTGGCCAATGAGGTGTGACTAGAGATAATACTTAGGAATATTCTTTTTTTTTTCTTGGTGGGTGTGCCAATTTAAATCATTTTTTAGACTTTTCATTTTCCATTTAGGATACCGTGCTTATAAAGTACAATGTTTCATTTCCTCTCCCTGTGCACATGTTCCATGTTCAAGCTCTGCTGGGAATGCCCAGTAATCTATTGTAGCAGCTTAAATTTAAAACAGCCAAATAATTTGCTGAATTTGGGTCCTCCAAATGTTTCCCTGTGGAACAAAGCCACACCTCTACTTGGACTGATTTAATCCACTTCCTCAGTGGTGGACCCTGAAGAAGCACCACCAGATGGAGGCACTCCCCACTGGGGAAGCATTCCTCCAGGCACGCCACCAGCACTCTGGTACAGCTTGGTATTGATAGGGTTGCAGACTTTCTCCAGTTCTTTCTGCCGACGTTCACATTCTTCCTTCTCTGCGGTCTGATTCTTATCCACCCAACTGATGATTTCATCAGTTGTCTAGAATCTTCTGTCTGTCCTCATTATTGACCTTGCCTTGAAGTTTCTTATCTTCACATGTTACTTTCTCATGCTAAATGCACAGGGTTCCAGTGAATTCTTGGGTGGTACCTTATCTCTTGGCTTGTCATCTTCAGCTTTGGACTTCTCGGTTTCCTGGGTCATGAACTCAATATCTTCCTTGCACAAGTGGCTCTTGGTGGTGCTCATCGTGTTCCCCTTCCCTGTGCTCTTATCTACAGCAGAAACTTTGAGGATGCCATTGGCATCAGTGTCAAGGTGACTTCAGTCTGAGGAACACCACTGGGTGCTGGACATATGACATGAGTTCAAGTTGTCCAAGTGGGTTGTTACCCTTGGTCATGGCCTTGTCACTTTTGTACACCTGAATGAGCATACCTGGCTTATCAGAGTAGATGGAGAAGGTCTGTATCTGCTTGGTAGGAATGTCAGTATTATGCTTGATGAGGACAGTCAGGATTCCACCGTAAGTTTTAATACCAAGGGAAAGAGGGGTGATGTTCAAGAGCAGCAAATCCTGAACATTCTCAGACTTGTCTCCAGATAGAATGGCCTCAAGGACAGCTGCATGATAAGCAAGAGCTTCACCAGGGTTAATGTTCTTATTCAGTTCTTTGCCACTGAAGAAGTCTCACAGAAGCTTCTGAATCTTGGGGATTCTTGTAGAGCCACACACCAGGATAGTATCATGGATCTGTGACTTATCTAGTTTGGCATCTTGAAGAGCCTTTTCTACAGGATCCAGAGTGCCATGGAACAGGTCAGCGTTCAGTTCTTTAAATCGAGCACAGGTAATGGAGGTATAAAAGTCAATTCCCTCATAAAAATCTCAATGCCCACCTGGGTGCTGGAGGAGAGGGTACATTTAGCCTGTTCACAGGCAATATGAAGCCTCACAGCTCTCTTGTTCTCACTGAAGTCTTTCTTATGCATTTATTTAAACTCAGCAATGAAATGGTTGACTATTCGGTTATCAAAGTCTTTTTCACCCAAGTGGGTGTCTCCAGCTATTGATTTGATTTCAAAAGTTCCATCTTCAATAGTGAGGATCAACACATGAAAAGCATCACCTCCAAGGTAAAACTCAGCATGTTCCTTTCAGCTCCAACCTTCTTATCTAAGCCATATTCTTCTTTAACTTTTATTGATTCTTTGTAGATTTTACATCATACTTTCTGATCCTACTTATCCCCTCATCTCCTCACATCTGCCCTCTGCCCTTTCAACATCATCCCCAAATCTAAGTCAAACTTAAAGAAAAATCAAAATCCAAACAAAACAAAGGGATGAAAAGAAAATCTTGTCATGGAAGCTGTAGTGTGGTCCATTGAGTAGCACAGTTTACCCTTTAGTCCATTCATCTTTACTTGCAAGTGTTCCTTGCCATGAGTCACTGGTCTGGCTCAAGGCCTCTGGCTTCTGCTGCACCACCAATAATGGGCTTTCATTGGGGTTCCTCTTGGATAGCCTGTTGTTGTCCTGTGTGCTGGAGATCCTAAAGTTTTTTACCTGTACATTCATCCCCTTCACATGTTCTAACAGTTCATAGAATCAGTGGATGTTGGGGTGGGCTGACTCATTGTCTTGGTTCTGGGCCTGGGTGGTAGCTGGGTTGGTCAGCCTGCTAAGCTGTCCCTCACCATCACTTCTCAGGTGAGCTCTCCAGCACTGCCTAGACTAGCTTGCCCAATGCAGCCTGCAGCAAGGAGTGGGGCCAGTTCTCCTGCTCTTGGGTCCTCATATCTGGGTCCCTCACACTCACGTGACCAGGGCTAGCTCTACTTCTTTGCCCAGGCAAGATGCAGATCCTCTCTCCTGATTGCTGTAGGGGGAATATGAGGAGGGCTCAGGGTCAGCTCTCCCCCTCTCATGTTCTCAGGGATGGCTCACTTGAGCCTCTAACAACAGCTCTAGTGTGCTGTCCAGGTGGGATGCAGGGCCCACTCTCCTGTGTGCTGCAGGCAGTGTGGGGGCAGGGTTAGTTCTCTTACTCTCATGACCCTATTTTTCTCACCTACCACAGGTAGCAAGAGGTAAGTGGGGACGGCCTCCTTCCCTCAGCCATGCCACTGAATGTCTAAGTTCTTAATGTCTATGTTCTTAAACAGGAAAGTAATTTAACTTTTCCTTGTCCTCTCTCCACTACCTAAAATACAGATCTGATGGCAGGAGCTGGAACAGTCATTTTGGGCCACAGTGAGGGAGTCTTGTGTGAAGAAAGGAGTAGTTTCTACTTTTAAAAACAATACAGCCACTGTGAGTTTTGATATTTAGCTCTTGGATTTATTTCGTTAAGATTGCTGAAGCAAGAGCTAACCTATGTGGCTTCTTGGAAAATATCATGAACTAAGAATGTTCAACAACAATTACATATTCAGTAAGAATACACACCCAGCCCTAAAAGGGGCATCAAAGACACACACACACACACACACACACACACACACACACACACACACCGAGGCTTGAGGAACATAGTGAACCAAGAGATGGAAGGAAAGTAAGAGCAGAGGGTGGGGAGGAAGGCAGCGAGATATTATCTTCTGGACAAGACATGGCAGTAGTGCTCATGAACCCATAGTGGCTGTGGGTGTCTACACAAGAACAAGCCAGCCAAAATTCTAGGCAGAGATTGGGGAGGTGGTCTCCAGTCCCCCTCACTGAAAAGCTCTTCGCAGTGAGAGCTTCTGGGAGAATGAGAATCATTTTTTCTTAAAGGTGTGGCATCTGGTGGGGTCCCATGCTCCAGTGAATGCCCCATACCCATGCATGTATAGGCACCAGTGACTGAATTTAGTGGGTCATCAAAGAAAAACAGGACATGGAGTTGGAAGAGAGCTAAGCTGAAGGAGGTTGAGGGTCAGGGAAAAGTTAGGGGTGAATTATTATCATATTTAATAGTATGCATGAAACTCTCAATAATAAAGAAAAACAATATGTTATAAAACTTACATAGTCAAGATCCCCGGCTTGCCCTGCTAGGCACTGATGTATCTGCTCACTGTTGGCTATCAAGTCTTCCTTACACTTGAAGGGGATCCCTGGGAGGAAGAAAAATCAACCACAGCAAACAGTGAGGTGTGACTACAAGGAAAAGCCGATTCTATGTCCTTTGGTCATAACATCCAGCCTCAGCCATAACACACAGCAGTGACTAGGACTAGACTGCAGCTACACAGCATATTAAGAATCTCTGAGGGCGTGGCACAGGTTTAAAGGGAGCAAGTCAGTATGCAGAGTATGATGCCCAGTGCCGCAGTGACCATTCTGTGTCAACTATCATCTCAACAGAATCCAGGATCACCTGGGAGATAGGTCTCTGGGAATGTCCGTAGCAGATCATCTTAATTAGGCTAATTGGTGTGGGAAGACACATCATAATTGTGAACAGGACCATTCCCTGTACAGGAGAGCCTGGACTGCACAGAATGGGGAAAATCAAGCAACAGCAGCATGCATAGCTCTCTGTAGATGTGATGTAACCAACTGCCTCAGTTTCCCCACCATAATGGATTACACCTTGAACCAAGAGCAGAATAAACCCTCCCTTGGGTTGGTTTTGTCAAGTTATTTTTCATAGTGACAAGAAATTAAGATATCATTGTTACAAAACTCTAAGACAAGCTGGTGCATGCCTGAAGGCAGAATGTTTTTCTTTCAAGAAGAAGAATATTACCAGGAAGAGATAGCAGCCTAGCTGTCCATCAACAGATGAGTATATAATTGTGGTAGATATATACAGTGGAATATTATTCAGCCATATGAAATTTCTAAGAAAGTGAATGGAACTGGAAAATGTAATATTGTGGTAACAGAGACTAAGAAAGACAAATACTATGTACCATCACTCATGCACAGATCCTGATTCCCACAGGTTAAATATGTTCAAGTGGATGTAAGTGTGGGGAGGAAACGGGAAATTTGAAGGGGCTTTAAAGAGTAGGTTGTAAAGGGTAACAAAACACATGAGATCTGAGAGAGATGGAAGGAGGGAGAAGAAAAAGTGAGGAAGGAGAGGAGAAGAAGAAAACAGTGGAGAAGAGGGAAGAAGGGAAGGGGAGGAGGAAGAGGAGGAAGATGAAATGGGAGAAGGGAGGAAGAGAAGGAGGGGAGAGAGGAAGGGTTTGCATCTGAATGATGCTCTTCTCACTATTTCCTCAGAACTGACATAGTTTTTATATTGTGTTAGGCACCATAAATAAAAAAAATTAACAGCAAGAATGAAGAGGTATAATAAACATATATTTCCAGATGGTTCTTTGTGAGGAGGACAGAGAAAAAATGAAATAAGGAAGGAACATTTGGGAGACAGAATGGCACTGGTGACATCCTCACCCATGTGGTGGGAAAGATAAATTCATGTTGTTATTGTGCTTCGTTGAAGCTTCTGAAGCTACATATATTCTGTTTATTTGTGTGTGTGTGTGTGTGTGTGTGTGTTGTACACGTGTGTGAACATTTTCATGAATGTATATATGTGTGTGCATATGGAAGTCAGAGGTGGCACTGGGTCCTCAGTCACTCTCTGCCGTCATGGACTCTAATACTCTGGAACCATAATCCAAAGAAAATCTTTCCTGTAAAAGTTGCCTTTGTCATGATGTTTCATCATGGCAACAGGAAAGTGACCAATACACAGGGCCACACCCTTAAAGAAAACTGACCCTCCCTGAGCAGCTAGCAACCACCCCTAGCTCATGAGCTAGGCTCCATTCATGCTCAGTCCTGTAACTCAGCCAAAGACCTTTTAATATCTATTACTTGAAATGTTTAACCTTTTGTTGTTCTTGAGAGAAAAAAAAAAACTAAATGCTTTCACAAGACACCAAAGCACCAAAGAGACCAAACTCTGCCCATGGTTTCAGGTTACATCTAAAGCTACTCACTCTGTGTGAACCTCTATGTGCACATACTATAACCTGGGACAATGTGACCTCAACTCTTTCAAGTTTATATTTCAAACTGCATGTGGTCCCCCACACCTATGGTCCAAGCAGTTGGTAGATGGAGGGATGAGAAATGGGGTTCAAGCCCAACAATAAGTTTGAAGCTAACCTGAACTACAGGAGGCTCTGTCTCAAAAAAAATAGTTGATACAAATTCCACTCAGTAACTTGTTATTGAGTGTACCAATGAATCCTTAGAGGAGTGAATAGGTAGGAAAATACTGCATGGGTGAAATGAAAGCAAGCAGAAAACCCAGTTATTGGAAGAGAAAAAAGGTTTTACGAGCAAAGCCAAGACACAGCTCCCCTTGCCAATGCAACAAAACATTACTTTTGCAGCTAAAGTTGCCATGTGCCTGGGATCCTTCTGGATCCGGTCGAAAGCTGGGAAGGCAAGCGCAGATGTAGGAGCCTGGAACATTTGTGCAGACAGAATTTCGTCCACATGGTGATGGATCTTGGATGCATTCATCAATATCTGCAATAAAATTCAAATTATATAAAGAAATTTAGAAAAACAGGGGGCAGTGTATATCCCAGGCCTTCTGGGAAATCCTCTACTCACCTTTACATGCCACTTCTGGGTCTGTGAAATTCACTTTCCCATTGCTCGGTGCAAAGCCAGGATGGCAAGTGCAGAAGTAGCTCCCAGGAGTGTTAGTACATGATGAGTTGGAAGGGCACATGGCATCACACTCATCGATATCTGCACAGTGGAGAATGAGTATGGGGGAACAATGACTCAGTGGGCAAAGAGCTTGCAGTACAAGTATAAAGATCTCAGACAGACGCCCAACAGCCGGTTCCCCCTGGTTTCACTTCTGTTGCCGTGATGGAATACCCTGGCAGAAAGCAGCTTAGGAAAGAAAGGGCTTACTTTAGCTCACAAACTCCAGCTGGCAGCCATTATTGGGGGGAAGTCAAGGAATGAACTTAAAGCAGCTGGTCATATCCATGGTCAAAAGCAGAGAATGAATGTATGTCCCTAGCTTTTACTACACGCAGTTCAGAACCCCTAGCCTGGGGAATGCTGCCACCCATAATGGGCTAGGCCTTTCCACATTAATTAATAAGTAATCCAGACAATCCCCCATAGACATGCCCATGGGCCAACAGATCTAGACAATCCTTCATTGAGGCTCTCTTCCCAGATGATTCTAGCTTGTGTCAAGTTGACAATTAAAGCTGATCATCTCACATATAATAGTAGGGAGCTCAAGGCTGGGTGGATGGACCCTGAAAAATGGCACCTGACATTCACCTCTTGCCCACTTATGTATATATGCATGTACTACATGGACACACATTTGTACAAGCACACACATGAACACACACATAGAGATGCATACACCAAAAAAAGAAACAAGAAAAAGGAAACAAAAACGAAACTGAGTTGGCCAATGAGCTAGATACTTATTATCATTAGCTAAAAAACCTTCTTCCCAAAGCTATTTTTCTCAGACATTTGTCACACTGACAGAAAAGGTCTTATCTGCTCACATTTCCTTTTGGTCTTGATAGGGTTCATAAGAACCAACAAAGCCAAATTAAATTAACTCTAAGGTCTCTTTTTTACTTTTATTGTGTTTCTTATAACAATACCATCATCAACTATCAACAAGTCATGAGAAATAGAATATTTTAAGTCAATATAAACAAGCATTTCCCTCACAGAGACTGGAAAATGTATACTGGGCTCCACTGTATGGTAGATATATCAAAGATGGCTACTGTCTACCCTTCCACTTCCTAAACACACATGGCTCCCCATCCTAGTGTTTTTTTCCAGTTACTTTAATAAAGTATCCTGGAAAAATGACATATATGGAAGAAAGTATTATTAGATATATCATTTCATCATTGCAGAAAAATCAAGGCAGGAACTTGAAACAGTCAGTCACATCCACAGTCAAGAGCGAAGAGAGCCAAAGGCATGAATGCTCAGCCTTCAGCTCACTTTCTCCACTCTCAAGTAATCCAGGACCTAGACTAGAGAAGGGCATCATCCATGACAGGAAGATCACCTCACATCAATTAACATGGTCATGACAACCTGTGGGGTGTTTACCTACCACCCCCACAGCTCCCCAGAGTTTTCTTGAGTGCGAGCAGCAGGAAATATTAGATAGAAGGATTTATAGCGGAGAATCTTGCAGAGATAAACAGATAGAAAATAAAGGATAGCCTCAAGAGGGCCTGGAATCTATTCCAACGGGCCCTGACTGTCTCTGCCCCAGGGTTTTTATAGAGATGCCAAGGGGTGGAGCAAAAGACCTCCTCCCCCAGCACAACCAAGTGCAGACCATCTCAGACACCTGCACTCAGGCCCGTGGTCCTAATCATCCTCTATGCGGACCTGCTGGGTAAAGCCATGAGGAACCCGAGAACGGGCTCCCACAACAACCCTCCACAGACATGCTGTCCTAGTTAGCATTAACCACCAACTTGACACAGCTTAGAAACACCTAAAAGGAAATCTTCATTAACTGTATTCATCAGATTGGTCATCAGATTGCCTGTGAGGAATTGCCTTCATTGTCTTAAATTGATGGAACCAAGTCTACTGTGAGTGGCACCATTCCCTGGGTAGGGGGTATAACAAAGCTAAGCATGAGCTGTGAGCAATCCTTAAAGTGACTCAGCAAGTAGTATTCTTCCATGGTTCCTGTAGTTGCTGCCCTGACTTTCCTCAGTGATAAATTGTGACCTGGAAGTCTAAGCCAAATAAACCCTTTCCTCCCCAAGCTGCTTTTGGTTGTGGTGTTTGTCACAGCAACAGAATGAAACTAGAACACATACCCACAGATCAGCCTGACTTGGAAGATTCCTCATCAAGACTCTCTTGCAAAACAGTTCTAGATTGCCAAGCTGACAAAATTAATCAAATGACATATAGAGTTTTTCCCCTTGGGAATCTAGTTTGGTTCTTGACTGTAACCAACAAGATGAGGTGTTAGTGGTGTTCTGAGATCCACAAGCCCAGGCTCTCAAATACCTGGCATATTCTGCATTCTTCCTCTTGGAAACACACATTTTCTGAAGACAGGAGCTATGCTATGAGGAAGCCCAAAGTGTCACAGTGGAAACTGGATGCCTCAGTAGAGTGCCCATTCAGAGACTACCTGTTAAGACCTACCAGCCACTGTAGGCACAGGCCCTAAGGACACTAAATGAAACAGAAAAACTAGCCCACTGTTAGCAAGAACAGATGTTCGTTGCTATAAGCCACTATGCTCGAGATTCATTTAATACCCATTGACAAGTCCTCCACATGGCTGAGGAGATTACCTATACAGTTACTCTCTACTGGATGACCAGGGATCTGGGAAACTGACAAGGAGAATCCAGATGGGCAGGAGCAGTTGTAGGAACCCAGGGTGTTGACGCAAATCAAGGTGAGGCCACAAAGAGTTGAGTTCCTGGAGCACTCATCCACATCTAAATAGAAAGTGAAAGTTAGGAGAAATTTGAACCAGGAAATTGTTAGCATATAAACCTCTGGCTGGGACTAAATGCACTTTGCATTATGATATGGCCACAAGCCTGTGGTGACCAGGGGTTGGAATGGGATGGCTTGGATATGAATGACCCCATAGGCTCTGGCATCTGGACATTTGGTCCCCAGTAGATGGTGCTGTTTAGAGAGGTTCAGGAGCTGAAGCCTTGCTGGAGGAAGTGTGTCACTGGGGGGGGAGAGGATGAGAGTACATAACTTCACCCTATTTCTAATTTGCTCTCTCTGCTTGATGCTTGTGGGTGAGACATGATCTCTCAGCTTCCTGCTTCTGCTGCCATGCCCCCCACTCCTGGACATGCTTCCCACCCCTGGACATGCCTCCTACCCCTGCAGATGCCTCCCACCCCTGGACATGCCCTCCCACCCCTGGGCATGCCTCCCACCCCTGGACATGCCTCCCACCCCTGGGCATGCCTCCCACCCCTGCATATGCCTCCCACCCCTGGACATGCCCTCCCACCCCTGGACATGCCCTCCCACCCCTGGACATGCCTCCCACCCCTGGACATGTCTCCTACCCCTGGACATGTCTCCCACCCCTGCACATGCCTCCCACCCCTGGACATGCCTCCCACCCCTGCACATGCCCTCCCACCCCTGGACATGCCCTCCCACCCCTGGACATGCCCTCCCACCCCTGCACATGCTTCCTACCCCTGGACATGCCCTCCCACCCCTGCACATGCCTCCCACCCCTGGACATGCCCTCCCACCCCTGGACATGCCCTCCCACCCCTGGACATGCCCTCCCACCCCTGCATATGCCTCCCACCCCTGGACATGTCTCCTACCCCTGGACATGTCTCCCACCCCTGCACATGCCTCCCACCCCTGGACATGCCTCCCACCCCTGCACATGCCTCCCACCCCTGGACATGCCCTCCCACCCCTGCACATGCCTCCCACCCCTGCACATGCCTCTCACCCCTGCACATGCCCTCCCACCCCTGGACATGCCCTCCCACCCCTGCACATGCCTCCCACCCCTGCACATGCCTCTCACCCTTTGCCATGCCTTCCCACCATGATGAACTCATCCCTCTGGACACATAAGCTCAAATTAACTCTCTCTTCCTTAAGGAGTCTTTGGTCAGGGTGTATTTTTTTTTCCAGGAACAAAAAAGTAACTAATGCACCATGGGACTGTAAGGACCTGAAGCCATGTACAGCTAGATGTGGCAGTACATGTTTAACCCCAACACTCATGCATCGAGGTGAAAGGCAGAGAATCCTCAGAAACCCATGGGCCAGATAGCACTGGTGCATTCTGCAGTGAACAGCCAAGAGACCCTGTCTCCAGCAAGGTGGGAGGCAAAGACTGACACCAGAAGTTATCCTGACTTCCACACACATGCCAGGGCATGCGCACACTTATGCTCATGCACATGGGTGTGTGTTGCATCCAGCACTGGCAGGTCCTGGAAATCTGGCTGAGGTGGTGAGGGAATGAAGAAAGACAGGACATATGTACAGAAAAGTCGAGGTCAGGTGAGCTGTCCTCCCTCTGATGAAATCCAGAACCTCAGTGAGTTTATTACATACAGCACAGGGGAAGGAGTTGGCTGATCTCAGTAGGTATGCAGTGCAGCAGCAGAAACAAGAGACACCCTGTCTCCATAAGGTGGAAGTCAAGAGCTGACACCCAAAAATTGTTCTCTGACCTCCGCACAAGCACTGTGATGTACACATGCCCATACTCAAAAAAGGAAGGAAGGAAGGAAGGAAGGAAGGAAGGAAGGAAGGAAGGAAGGAAGGAAGGAAGGAAGGAAGGAAGGAAGGAAGAAGAGAGGGGAGGGGAAAGGAGGGAGGAGGAGAAGGAAGAAATCTTGGCTTTAGCTTTTGAAATGAAAGTCTTGAACTCATCCTAAGCCCAAACCTCTTATCACTGTCTTTTCAAGTAGGTTTTACTTGAGTTCCTGGTCAACACTTTCACCTACCTTCACAGGATTCTTCCAGGCCCTGGAACGTTGACCCTCCACCACTAAATTCAAATCCTGAGTCACATGTACAGTGATAACTTCCAAGAGTGTTGTGGCACGATGCATGTTCTGGGCAAGCACTGTGTTCTGAACATTCATCCTTATCTGATGAGTTGGGGATAAAATGCAGGAGAATTTAAAAGGGGATTAAGAAGTGAGGACTACACCCTAGAGATGCGATGTGTGCTAACTGGTAGCAGACAAAATGAAGACTCTCCAACACACGTGGGCTCTCTTTCTTCCTGGTCACTCAGAGGTGTGTTTCTCAGCCTCCCTTGCAGCTACACATACACATAAGAATAAATCCTGGCAAATAGAATATAAGCAGAAATGTTGCACAGTTTAAAAGCATAATTATCAACATTCACAAAAATAGCCATAATCCTTTGTGCCTCCTGTAACCACATCTCAGGGTGTGGATAACATGCCGCGTGGTCTCTCCACTATCCCATGGGGAAATGACACTTGGTTCCCCACCTTCTTGAATCCATCTTGTGCTATTACTTGTATTGGCCAAAAGAAGGTACAAGTGATGAGGGTCAGCTCCAAACTTCAGGCCACAGGAAGCCTGATTGCCTCTGTTCTTCTCTGGGACTGACTGCATTTCCACATGGATGAGGCCCAGGTTAATGTAAAGAATGGCAGTGTGCATGGAGAATGGACAGAAGGAATGTTAGAGCCAGAGGATGGGGAGGGGTGCTGTGAGATACCGCACCTTCTGCACATGTACATGAGCTCACAACAGCTGTGGCTACTCCTGAGGGCCCACCCCTCTCTGAGCAGCTGTTGTTACTGGGGATGGTAGGAAGGGAGATTTCCTTGGTGGTACTGACACTGTTAAGTTTTCCTTGGTCACGTCAAACACATTCAAGCACAACAGAGCCACAACAAAGGCAGGAAAGGAGGGGAGAGATCTGTTGTAAAGAAGAAGGGAATGGCAGAAGGATTTATGAATGGTTAAATTTTAAAAGAACAGGAGTGTAGATGGGTGACCCAGCCTGGCAGGTGCAAAGCCTTGGGTTCTGTCCTCAGCACAAACAAAACCACATGAGAAATGACAAGGACCAGGTGCCACAAACCTTCACAAGCAAGGCCATTCCAAGTGAAACCAAGTTGGCAGGTGCAGCTGTAGCTTCCCACAGAGTTAGAACAGTTGGAATAATCAGGGCAGATCCTGGCCGTCAGACACTCATCAACATCTGCAGGGCAGAGGAAGAGAGTGAGTGAAGACAAACCTGTGCTGACCACCAAAGACCCACAGAGAACCTGAAAAATGTTACCTGTGCAGAGAAAATTACTTGAACTTCCCAGGATCCAGCTGTTCCCAGTGGGAGAAGAGAAGCCGCTAAGACAGCTGCACCGGGCCCGCCCTGGGATATTGATGCAGATCGAGTGAGGACCGCAAGGTGAGTCGCTTTGAAGACATTCGTTAACATCTGAGCGAACAAAAAGGTTGGAGTGACAAACTGCTCTCACCCTACAGACAATGGCTGGACCTCCATCTATGTGTTCATCATCTGGTGACTTTGGAGAGGTCTAGGGTCTCTCTCTTTAAACCTGAGCAGTCTTCTAGTTGGGTTCTCAGCTCATAAAAGTGGGTTGCTAAGTCAAACACCCCACCTTGTCCTCTCGAGATACTCAGTCTTGGAGCACAGCCACCTGTGAACTTTTGCAGGGAACAAGAGTCAGGGGAAAGTGCATGGGTAGGAGGAGAGGGTGGGTGTGGAGGTAAGTATCCCTGTGTGCAAACAGATGAGTGGACACGTGAGTAGAAACAGAAGGAAGGAGAGAGAGTGAATCAAGGAGGGAGTTGAGTGTAGACAGCTTTCCTATGTATGGCCAGATGGGTGAACTGAGGGGCATAATGGATGGGCATATAGATAGACAAATGGATGCGTGGATGTAGCACAAATCTTAAAAGGTCTTATTAATAAAAACAAACCTGGAGCCAGGTATTGGGGTGAACACTGAGAGATCAGAGAGACAGAACAAGCCACAGCCAATTCCTCAGCTGATCTTGTTTCCTCAGACTGGAAGTCTCTGAGTCCTCATCCAAATGAGATTCTCAGCTGAACTGCTGCTAAAAGCCTAAAAGCTTAACAAGACTCTAGTTCCTGGTCCTTATATACCTTATATACCTTTCTGCTTCCTGTCATCGTTTCCTGGGATTAAAGGTGTGTGTCATCATGCCTGGTAGTTTCCAGTGTGGCTTTGAACTCACAGAGATCCAGATAGATTTCTACCTCCTGAATGCTAGGATTAAAGGTATGTGCTACCACTGCCTGACCTCTATGTTTAATATAGTGGCTATTCTGTTCTCTGACCCCCAGATACGTTTATTGGGGTGCATTATATTAACCACAGGTGGATGGATAGGCAAATTCATGAATGAGTGTATAGATGAAAACGGGAAAGAAGGGAGAATGTAAGGGAGAGAAAAGGGAAAGTTTGTGCATATTTAGATATGTATTTGTGCTAAAGGATAGATATAAAGGAAGGGTGCTGGGAAAGGAGGAATTTAGGGGGATATGACAGGAATTGGGAATAACTACACCCAATACCCAGCCAGCATGAGCCTGACCTACCAAACCCTGGAAGGCTTTGATGGCATGTGAACGCTTGAGGAGTGATTTCTTCTGAACTGAAGCACTCCCTCCCCAGGGAGGAGGGGGTTCCCATGACTCAGGAAGTCAAGACACCTTCCACATCAAAATCACAAGGCCCCTCCCCATGGTTATATGAGCAATAAACAACTGGGCTGCCTGAGCCTGGGATGGGGTGGGGATCATTTCTCTGGCCTGTGACCAGTGCCCTACATGAGGTGAGAGCAGATTCTCATTCATGCCTCCCCAGAAAGTCACACAGCAGAAACTCACCTTGACACTCCACTCCTGGGCCCCTGAAGTTGCGTTGTCCATTGCTGGACAGGAAGCCTCGTTTACAGGTGCAGTAATAACTGTCCTTGGTGTCCGTGCAGGTGGCGTAAGCTGGGCATGTGGTAGTGTCTTCACACTCGTTCACACCTAGGTAGCATGGAAAGAAGAGTGTGGATGTGTGTAAAGCACTAGAGTGGGGCTTACAAGGAGTCGCATAAAGGAATGAAGAAGCCACGCCCTAGAGTCTACTGCCTATCAGGGTGATCTTCTCCAGAAAGTGGTCTTGTGGATATGAGAGATGAAGGTAAATGGATGGAGTAACTGGTCTTTATAAGAACGGCCTAGAGACCAGCACATTTGTCCCTGGGTTGAGTCCTCCAGTGTAGGTGTCTCAAAGAGCAGAAGAGATGTCCAAACCAGCACAAGAGTGAATGACAGCGGAAACCCAGGAATGAAGAAGCCAGGTGACGTAATTCCTCCAAAGACCATGACTGCTGGGCTACTCAGTCCATCAAGGCTGACATGAGTCAAAGGCTGAGTGAAGATCTTGAAACTATGCTAACAGAATGATCCATGACCTCAAAGGTCATGCTGCAAGCAGAGGAGTGAAATGAGGAGATTGACCCTGAATGGAAAGAGGAGAGACTCAACATAGAAGACAAAGGTGACTCAGGAGATGGGAGTCTGAAACACAGTCCAGTGAGCAAAGCTGGAGTTCCTGGGGTGGGTTGGTGGGGGGGAGGGATGGAGAGGGGAGAAGGCTGTAAGAAAAAAATAGACATTTTGAGAGGAAAGCAACTGAAAGCCATGACTCAGATTTTTAAACCACAGTGGGAACCATGAACAGACACTACCAAGCAGAAAAGTAATGTCAGGATGGAGGACAAAATTAGAGAACCCTGTCTGCTGTCTGCAACTGCCATCAAGGGAAGGTGTTGCCACTGCCCAAAGATGGCACTCCAACTTTAAGGGCCCAAGAGTGGAATGTCAAGGTGAGTTTCTGCCGTGCGACTTCCTGAGGAGAAACAAATAAACCTCTACTCTGACCCCAGATAGGGCACTGGCCACAAGCCAAAGAAATTATCCCCAAACCACACTCAGGCAGCTCAACTGATGACCACTCACATAACCATGTGAATCTGATGTGGAAGGTGTTTTGACCTCCTGAGTCTGTGGTAGATGCTCACATCACTTATTCTCAGGACTTTGGATAGTGGTGAGTGTCTGCAAGACCCATGAGCCTCTGACCAAGGCTGAGACCACAAACCTACAGACATAAATGTAAATTGACAATGTGACCATTTATCAAAACAACACCAGTTGGTTCCCACTTAGGTCCCTCAGTCTTTTGACTCAGTTTACAATATCATGCATGGAATCCCTGCCATGGAGCAGGCCTCACAGCCAATCAGAAAGTGGTTTGTTTCACCCATAACCACCATGCCAAGAAATTGGGGGATGAGGTGCACTGAATAGAGCTGGGCCCTATACATACAGCAGTAGGTTCTCAGCGGGGAATAAATGGAGAGAGGCTTTGCAAAGGGTGTAGAGAACTAAATAAATAAACTTTATACCATGTCAGATGGTGAGCAAAGATCATATTAAAAATGAAGAGAACTAGGGAGGAGAGAACTGAAAGGTGGGAGGAGGCATAATTTTTTAGAAGGACTCCCATACAGGGCTTCCTTCCAAGTGTGACATTTAGCAAAATCCTCAAAGGAATGAACAAAAGACTTATGGAGCCTGGGCCAACAAGAGGGCCCAGTGGGTAAAGGTGCTTGGGCTAGTCCTGATGACTTAAGTTCAATCCCCAAGATCCACATGATAGAAGGAGAGAACAGACTCCCTTCACATTGTCTTCTGGCTGCACATGTGTACATGCAAATACAGATGTTGGATGAATTAGATAGATAGATAGATAGATAGATAGATAGATAGATAGATAGATAGATAGATAGATAGATATAGAGAGATAGATATATAGAGAGATAGATGATTGATAGAGAGAGAAATGATAAATGGATAGATAGATGATAGATAGATAGATAGATAGATGATAGATAGATAGATAGATAGATAGATAGATAGATAGATAGATAGATAGATGACTGATAGAGAGAGATGATGGATGGATAGATAGATGATTGATAGAGAAATGATGGATGGATAGATAGATAATGATAAGTAGATAGATGATTGGTAGATAGATAGATGATAGATAGATAGATAGATAGATAGATAGATAGATAGATAGATAGATAGATAATGATAGGTAGATAGATGATAGATAGATAGATAGATAGATAGATAGATAGATAGATAGATAGATAGATAGATAGATGATAGATAGATGGTTGATAGAGAAATGATGATAAATAGATAAATAGATAGATAGGTAGGTAGGTAGGTAGGTAGATAGATAGATAGATAGATAGATAGATAGATAGATAGATAGATAGATAGATAGATAGATAGATAATGATAGGTAGATAGATGATTGATAGACAGACAGATAGATAGATGATGATGATGATAGATAGATAGATAGATAGATAGATAGATAGATAGATAGATAGATAGATGATAGATGATTGATAGATAAATGATAACTGGATGGATGGATAGATAGATAGATAGATAGATAGATAGATAGATAGATAGATAGATAGATAGATAGATAGATAGATAGATAGATAGATAGATGATTGATAGGGAGAGATGATAGATGGATTGATAGATAGAAAGAAAGAAAGAAAGATAGATAGATAGATAGATAGATAGATAGATAGATAGATAGATAGATAGATAGATAGATAGATAGATAGATGATAGATAGATACACAGATAAATATAGGTAGATAGACAGATAGATGATAGGTAGATAGATAGATACATAGATATATAGATACATCGATAGATAGATACATAGATAACACAGTAATAATAATTCTTTTAAAGATGAGTTATGGAGACATACAAGTAAATATAATAAATGTAAAGGTGCGGCAGCAAAACCATTCCTGATCCTACAGGTAGCAAGGAGGTCAGCATAAATTTGATGCCAGAATTAGTGAAGAAAAGAGGAAAAAGCAGAGAAGACCCACAGTCCAATCACACAGGGCCTCCTAGGTTGTTGTATGATTCTGATGTTTTTATGTATAAATGAGTGTGGTGATTCGTCTTCATTGTCAGTTTGACTGAATTCCGAGTCACCTGGGAGACATCTCTGCATGAGTCTGTGATATACTTCCAGGAAGAAACACCTCCTGAAGTGGGTTGGCACCTCATCAGCTGGGGACAGAGACAGAGCAAAGGCACAGGGTCATTCTGCTTTCTTACCACAGATGTGGTGTGAACAGCTGCCACCACACCTTTCCCTGCATTAACAGACTGTATCTCTTCAAGCCAGGAGCCAAAATCAATTCTTCCTCCCTCAGGCTACTTCTTGCTGCATGTGAGGTCACAGCAATGGGAGAAGCAGCTAGTGGGATGAGTGATGGGGGCCGCGGCAGGGGTTTGGGTAGAGGAAGCATGGTGATGATTTTAACAGCCCTTCCAGCAACTGCTGGGACCATTAGCTTTGGAGATTCAGAAGCAGGATGGTCAGGGGTGAAGCGATTGCCCCGTGCCTGTGAGTGGAATGTTCAGTACAATTCAGGCGGGAACAGGAAGAGCCTGGGATTTGAGTGTGCTTTGAACGGGATGCTGATATGAGTGGTAGATGGAATGGATTCAGATATTGGCGAGAACCAGCTCTTGTGCCAGAACCATGCTGTTTGTCTAGCTGCAGCTCTGTGGGAGAACGTGAAATCAGGAAAGGGACACCTCCGGTGCTGTCCCTAGTCTGAACTGCCTTTAGCTTTCCAGGCCTGTTGTACAGAGTTTAAGATTTCTGTGAGGAATAGTGCTGGTGTTTTCATGAGGATTGCTTTGGTTGTGTGGGTTGCATATAGCAATATGGCCACTCTGTTCACTCTTCCCACTGTGAACACAAGAGCCCCTTCCAGGAGTGGACCATACTTCCCACTGTGGGGTGACAGCCTCAGTTTCCTGCTTTGGTGTTTTATAACTGTCAGGGTAGACTCTGTTCCCTTGTTGGTTAGATTTAACCCCAGGTGGGGTAGATTTGTGTGAGTCTGTGTGTGTGTGTGTGTGTGTGTGTGTGTGTGTGTGTGTGTGTGTGTGTCTGTCTGTCTGTCTGTCTGTCTGTCTGTGTATGTGTACATGTGTCTGTGTGTGTGTTGTGTGACTATGTGTGCCTGTGTCTGTATGTTTGTGCACGTGTGTGCATATATATATATGTGTGTGTGTGTGTGTGTGTGTGTGTCTGTGTGTCTGTGTGCATATGTGTGATATGTGTGTGTGCATGTGTATGTGTATGTGTGGGCATATGTGTATGTGTATGTGCACGTGTGCATGTCCTGTTTGATTTGGTTTGGTTTGGAGCTATTGTGAGTGGATTTTGTTCCTTGATTTCTTTCTCAGCATCTACATCATTTGTGTAGGAATTCTATTTATATTTTTAGTTGGGAAGAGAGAGATCTGTGGAAGTAGGGGATGGGGCACAAGACAAGGCATTTGGGGAGAATATACATGTAAGAAAATGTCATAGCAAAACCTGTTACTACATATGACTCTGTGCTAACAGAGAAGCATTGAAAAGCAGTGAGAAGCATTGAAGCAGAGAAGCATTGAAAAGCAAGACAAGGCATTTGGGGAGAATATACATGTAAGAAAATGTCATAGCAAAACCTATTACTACATATGACTCTGTGTGCTAACAGAGAAGCATTGAAAAGCAGTGATGGTGCAGACATCAAATGGGAGGGTGGAAACCATGGGAAGCGCCCTACACCCCAAAGACAGATTACCACTGCCCTATCCTCCAAACACAGATTACCACTGCCCTACACCCCAAAGACAGATTACCACTGCCCTATGCCCCAAACACAGATTACCACTGCCCTATGCCCCAAACACAGATTACCACTGCCCTACACCCCAAAGACAGGTTACCACTGCCCTACATGTCTCCCTTGTGTTCCTGTAACACTGGCTCAGAGCCACTTCCTGGCCCTGCAGTCTACCCAGTGTTTCCCACCCACACATGGGGCCTCAGATCTCTCTCCAGCTTCCTCTTTCTCTGCAGTGGCCACATTGCACACTTCTAGGACCTTCTAATTTTTTTTTTCTTTTGGGGCACTCTATCCTAAACCTCTCAAACTTCAAGTCCTCCCAAAAACCAGAATAAGAACCCTGTCCTGGGAGCCTGGGCATCTGACGACCTCCCCAGCTCACAGCCTGTCTTGACCTGAAAGCCAAAGTCTCCGCAGCCCTGGGTCCTCTGTACATGCTGTCCTGACACCACGCTAGCCTCCTGTCTCCACAGTTGATCTGGGCAGCTTCAATACTCCCATATTCAACAGATCCTCTTTTTAAAGTCCTACAAGAAGAGGTGATGCCTTCTTCTTAATGACATAAATAATTCTCAGAGGAAAATAAATGAGAGGAGGGTGTGATGGCTCACTCTGTCTTTCCAGGACCTGTGAGGTCAAGACAGGAGCATTCAAAATATAAATTCAAAACAATGGCTACATAGTGAGCTCACGGCCTGATTGAACTACCCAAGACCTTCACTGTATGCAGTGGGTCATATTTTTAAAATTGAAAGCAACTGAAGTTAGGAGGGTGTGTTAAGGGGAAGTGGGTGGAAATGATATTTCATTGTTTGGACATGAGAAGTTCTCAAAGAATTAAATCATAAATAAGTAAATGTCTCAGTAGGTGAATGTGCTTCCCCCAAACCTTATTACCCAGATTCAGTCCCAGGACCCAGGTGGTGGTGGCAGAGACTCCACCCTCCTGGGCTGCCCTCTGACCTTCGCATGTGTGCTACATGTGTGCATGTGCATACGCAGACACGAGTAAATAAAAAGCTAGTAAATTTTTAAGTTTTGATAAGCTGAAAGTGTACCACAGTAGAAGCAATAGCTACTTGATCAAATTCAAGTCTGGAAGGCAGACATGGTACAAATCAGGGGATGTGAAAGACTGTGATATTTCAACTCTTCCCTGAGCCTTTGCTTCTGGTCCCTATACTGCCTGTTAGTACCCACAGCCAATAGAGCACATGGATCTTCAGTGTTAAAAGATGAACTAACACCGGTTCTGAAAGTGTACGCCTACAATCCAAGACACTTGGAATATGAGACAAGAGTTCACAAGTTCAAGGCCCATCTGGACTATACAGTGAGACACAAACACATACACACACACAGATACACACAAACACACATACACACACATACATACATACATACATACATACACACACACTCACACCACACACATACACACTCACACACATCACACACACACACACATGCACACACACACACCACACACACATACATACACACATACATACACACATACATACTCACACCACACTCACATACACACTCACACACACTCACACACACCACACACACATACATACACACACCACACACATACATACATACACACACATACACACTCACACCACACACACGTACACACTCACACCATACACACACTCACACACACACTCACACCATACACACACTCACACCATACACACACTCACACCATACACACACTCACACCATACACACACTCACATACAACACACACAACACACACACAGACACACACACACACACACACACACAGAACAATTTTAAAAACCTTGACTCTCCTCTCCCCCCTGGCAATGGTCCCACACATGTGCACATGCAGGCATGTTCTCTCCCATCCTCAGTTCCTAGCTCCATGTCCTCAGATTGAGTACAGATCCTGGAGTAACTGCAGAAACCAGGAAGGTAAAAATGGGCCACAGCGGCAGGTACCCTACAGAGGGAAAATGTCGGGATTCAGATGTTTTCATTGGGAAGACTGGGTAGAGAGGAGGGATAAGTAACACTCAGGATTCTTGGAAAAGCCATAAAGAATCATTATTTTATATTTACCTAAAATTATATATAATACATATATGTGTGTATGTGTGTATGCACCTATAAAATAAAGTTGCACCACCTGAGCAGACAATGCTTCCCAATGGTAAGATGTCCCTAAAGGTGCATCAGTGGCACTCCTATCTCAGACGTAACCAATGGCTGTCTGATTGGACGTAGGGCCCACTACACAGAAGGGAAAGCATGCCTGGGAACCCAGCCAACTACCCGGGGCTTATGAAGTCATGGATCCTAAAGGAGAGCCCGTTACTGCCACTTTACCAGACCAGCATAACCTCCAAGTGCATTCTAAAAACGCGTTCACATTCCCACAGATCTCACCCTCATCAAGAAGAGTCTCTCTGAAGCAGAGGAGGACTGTCACGGAAAACCACAGCACAGCAGGCCAAGGTGCAGACATAGCTAACTGATCATGGGGGGCCCAGCCCCTGAGGATACGTCTACATCGCAACCCCTGCACCTAAGGCTTCTTCGGGGACACCGAAGAAGACAGGGTGGGTGGTTTGCAAGAGCCAGGGGATGAGGAAGTCTGATGAGAGATCCCGTCTCCAAGAAGTGACAGAGACCCTTCGCCCGTGACACCTCAGCAAGACAGCTGCCTAAGCATGGCTGAACAAGGAGGACACCAAAGACATGCTAACGTGGGATGCAGGACCTCACAGGCTCCCACCCCTAAAGATGTAGACAACCAAGGAATGTGGAGAGAGGGAGAGTCACTCTTCCCGAGGAAAAGCCCCCAATTGATTACCCCATGCCAAGTGGTCAGTCCTGAGATCATATTCATACAAGTAGAACTAACTGGACTGAGCAGGTTGCATGCATGTGTGTATATATGGGTATGTGTGGGTGTGGGATGGTGTCTGTCTGTATGTATGTATGTATGTATGTATATAGGTATGTTGTGTTGGTATTTGGGGTGTACTTGTGTGTATGTATATGTATGTGTGAGTATGTGTGTGTATGGAGGGGCGTGTGTGTGTGTTGTGTACATATATATGTATGTTATGTTGGGGGTTGTTTGTGTGTATGTGTGTGTTGGTATGTTGGGGGAGGGTGTGTGTGTGAGTGTGTGTGTGAGTGTGTGTGTGTGTGTGTGTGTGTAATGTGAGTGCCAATAACACAAGAACCATTAAAGGAAAAGGCCAGGAATGTGAAGAGTGGCAGGGGAGGGACATGGGAGACCTTGGAGGGCAGAAAGAGAGGGCCAAAATGATGTAATTATATTTAATTTTTTAATTATTTTCACATAAAAATAAAAGGAAAATAGAAGATGAAGTTAGGAGGGAAAATGGTGGCGAATACAGAGGAGGAGCTGGAGGGAAGGGAATTCAGGTGTTAATATTAAATAAAATACGAAAATGTAAACAACTTCTAAAAGAGAGCACAGAACTGGGAGGCAAGGGTGGGAGTGGTTCTGGGAGGAGGCAGAGGGGAGATGGGAGGTGAATGTGACCAAAATGCACAGTTTCCTTGTATGAGACTCTCAGAGAAGCAATACAGACACCATATTTCAGGTAAGTTTCAGATCCCTGCCTTTGTTAGCTGCTTTTCTCGATGCTGTGACAAAGTGACAAAATGCCTCTTCAGGAGGAAACGCGGCGAGAAGACCAAGCGGTCCCCTGCACCTGCAGTCCAGAAGTACAGCGATAATGATGCTCCACTCGCTTTGAGGCTAGCCAGCCACAGATGGAGATCCCTATCAACATAAGCCAAAATAAACCTCTTCTCTTTATGAATTGACTCCGATATTTATTCTTGTCAAGACCCAAAACAAGTTCACACCCAATGACCAGGTTTGATTATGGCATTCCAGAGTAACAAAACAGGAAAAGACATGCTAATTCCTTATTACTATCTCAAAAACAAGGATTAGAAGACTAGAAAAGAGAATTTGAATTAATACCTCAGAATATGGGGGGGGGGGTTATACCAGAAGAGAGGCTTCACAGCACCCCTGTGACATACGCACATCAATTTCTAAAGCCCACACTTGAGGGTAGTGAAGATCAGAGAGGTTATGATTCTTGCCTGAGGTTACACAACTATTTCAGAGCACAAAGGAAATGTCCTGGAGCGGACGTAGATACCGTGGCTCTGCCTGTAACTCAGTCCCACGAAGTGTGAGGCTCGGCTGCTGGGACATGAGAGCTCTCCAAAACACATCCCACTCAGACAGGTCCTTTGTTCCCCATGGCTAACTTACCCTGCTGACTTTGTCCCAGTGTGATCATCCCGCATCTGTGCACACCACTGCAGCCTGTGAAGAGAGGGAGGAAAAGGCATGAACTGCTGACATGTGGTTCGTGCTCAACCAGCAAAATTACCGGCAGCTTGACCCCGTGTAAGTCGGCTTGGCAAAGCTGGACGGAACCCGCCGAGGGAGCTGTGCCACTTTGCACAGTCTTCACAGAGTGCTCCTGATGTCTATGCGCTTCGTTTTCTCGAGGTTTTTCTTTTTTAAGAGGTGCAGTGTCACAGAGGCTGGAAGGAGCCCCTGAAACTGGAGTCACAGGAGCTTGTGAACTGCCACGAGGGTGCTGGGAAATGAACCCATATTTTAATGTCTTCTCAAGGACCAACTTAAAATACCATTACATTCATTTATTTAATTATATTTTAATTTATTCTTTGAGGATTTCATACATATATGCAATAATTTTGATCATATGCACCCCATACTACTTTAAAACTCTCAGACCTCTCCTTGCTCTCTGTGACCACTCTCTAGTTAAAAAGTAATCCACTGGATCTAACAAGTGCTTTCTAGTTGCATGTGGGCACAGGGCCATCCACTAGAGCACAGGCAGCCTTCCGGGGCATCCCCAAAGCAAGCGGACTCTTCTCCAGGCAGCCATCAACTCTCGGTAGATCCTTAGCTGGGGATGGAGCCAGACTAGGGTGCTGACTGACTTGACCCCTGTGCAGGTGGCTGCAGCTGCTGTAAATCCTGAAGTGCAATCAGAAGATACAGCTTCACTCCAGCCCTCCCCAACACCCAACTCTAGCTCAGGAACTAATGCAGAAGATGGGGCACAGAACCAACTTCTATGTCTCATAGGATCAGACTGATCACTGTGGGATTGAAATTTCATGGGAGAGCAGGGTGGTTAATTTTAAGAGTATGTATTTTCTTAGTTAAGGTTACTATTTCTGTGATGAAACACCATGACCAAAAGGCAAGTTGGGAAGGAAAAGATTCCTTTGGCTTACACTTCCATATCACTGTTCATCATTGAAGCAAGTCAGGAACTCACACAGGGCAGGAACCTAGAGGCAGGAGCTGTCATGGAGGGTGCTGCTCACTGGCTTTCTCCCCATGGCCTGCTCAGCCTGCTTTTTTTTTTTATAAAACCCAGGACCACTAGGCCAGGGATGGCACCACCCACAGTGGGCTGGATGCTCCTGCATCAATCACTAGTTAGGAAAGTGCCCTACAGGCTGGCCTGCAGCCCAATCTTACAGAGGTATTTTCCCAATTGACGAGAGGAGAAGCAGAAGAGGAAGAAGAGGAGGATGAGGATGAGAAGGAGTGAGGAGGAGTGGGGGAGAAGGAGGAGGACAAGGGAGGAAGGAGAGAGAAGGAGGATAGGAGAAGGGCTGTGCCTGTAACTCTGGGTCTAGGGGAACCCGACACCTCTAGCCCCCATGGGCACCTGCACTGATGTGCACACACACACACACACACACACACACACACACACACACACACGCTTGTGTATGTGTCCCTGGCTAGTCTTATGTCAACTCGACTCAAGCTAGAGTCATCTGAGAAGAGGGAGCCTCAACTGTTCTTTTGTATATAAGACACGTTCACGTACTATATATAAACATGAAGGCTACCGTTTGCTGTGCCTCGAGGTGACATTTAACCTACAAAACCGTGTTTAACCACTTGGTCACCAGATGGTGGAGCTGTTGGGGGAGGTTTAGAGGTGAGGCCTTGGAAAGTGGCTGAAGATTTGTGTTCCAGTCCCACTTCCTAACTCTCTGCTTCATAGTCTATCAAGAAGAAAGCAGCTCAGCCCCACAACCCAACCATGAACTCTGCCAAGCCTTCCCCAACAGGGCAGACCCCACCATCACAGACTGTGAGACAAAATCTTCCTTTAAGTTGTCTCACAGTTTGTGTGGTCACCACCACCATCACCACCTGTCAAGTCACCAACATTACCATCACTATTTGTGTAGTCATCATCATCACCACCATCATCACCATCATCACCACCACCATCACCACCACCACCACCACCACCACCACCATCACCATCATCATCACCACATCATTACCACCACCACCACCACCACCACCACCACCACCACCACCATCACCATCATCATCACCACATCATTACCACCACCAACACCACCACCACCACCATCACCATCATCATCACCACATCATTACCACCACCACATCATCACCACCACCACCATCACCATCACCACCACCACCATCACCATCACCACCATCATCACCACCACCACCACCATCACCATCACCATCACCACCATCACCATCACCACCATCACCACATCATCACCACCACCATCATCACCACCACCACCACCATCACCACCATCATTATCACCATAACCATCATCACCACCACCATCATCACCATCACCATCATCACCATCACCACCATCATCACCACCATCACGACCACCACTATCACCATCACCACCACCACCACCATCACCATCATCATCACCACCACCATCATCACCACCACCACCATCACCATCACCACCATCACCATCACCACCATCACCTTCATCATCACCACCATCACCATCATCACCATCATCATCACCACCACCACCATCACCACCATCACCACCACCACCATCATCACCACCATCACCACCACCACCACTATCACCATCACTACCACCACCACCACCATCACCATCATCATCACCACCATCATCATCATTATCTGTGTGGTCACCATCACCACCACATGTGTGGTCACCATCACCACCACCTGTGTGGTCACCATCACCACCACCTGTGTGGTCACCATCACCACCACCTGTGTGGTCACCATCACCACCACCTGTGTGGTCACCATCACCACCACCTGTGTGGTCACCATCACCACCACCTGTGTGGTCACCATCATCACCACCTGTGTGGTCACCATCACCACCACCTGTGTGGTCACCATCATCACCACCTGTATGGTCATCATCACCACTACCTGTGTGGTCACCATCATCACCACCTGTGTGGTCACCATCATCACCACCTGTGTGGTCACCATCACCACCACCTGTGTGGTCACCATCACCACCACCTGTGTGGTCACCATCATCACCACCTGTGTGGTCACCATCACCACCACCTGTGTGGTCACCATCACCACCACCTGTGTGGTCACCATCATCACCATCTGTGCAATTACTGTGATCATCTCCATGCCTCATCACTATCATTATCAACGCCATCAGAGTAATCATTGTCATAGGTCTTTTTTTCTTGGCTGGTCTCAAACTCACTATGTAGCTGAAGATTACCTTCAGCCTTTCATCCTCCTCCCTCTGCCTCCCTGGATGGGCGTCTGTCTAGCCTAATGTCTCTCTATATTTAGTATCTACCTGTCTGAGACTGAAAGTGTGTACCAACACAGCTCATGCAGTGCTGAGGAAGAAGCCCACGGCTTTATGGATGCTATGAAAATAGATATATGATAGATATATAGAGAGAGATAGGTAGGTGAGAGAGAGAGATTGATAGATGGTAGACTAGATAGGTAGATGATGGATGGATAGATGATAGATAGATAGATAGATAGATAGATAGATAGATAGATAGATAGATAGATAGATAGATAGATAGATGGTAGATCCATACATATACACACATGTATACAGAAATAGACAGACAGATAATCAATACAGAGAGCTGTGAGACATTTGACTAGACAGATGCCCACCCAGACAGTGGGTAGAACACTGACCGTGCAAGCACAAGGAGCTGATTTCAGATTTTCAGAAAGCAGGTAAGTTTACCCCTCTTGCATGTCTATAATAGCAGCATGCCTACAGCAAAATTCGAGGCAGAAACCACACAATCCACAGAGGCCCAAGAGCCTTCTAGACTCGGGTACAGAGGAGACTCTTTCTTGGCAGGTAAAAGGCATGAACCAACACCTGAAGTTGTCTTCTGACCTCTAGGGTCATGTGTGGGCACACACATGTGCACATGCACATACACATACACACATTTTCTTAATATGTTGGGTGGTTTTTAATTATGTCTTCACCAATAACACTTTATGCACTGAGAAAAGTTATTTCAACTCTCCATGACTCAGTTTCTCTCATCTCTAAAACAGGAAATCTCTATCTCCCATCTTTAAATTTAAAACAAAAAAAAATCTTGCAAACATGCAAGAAAACCAGGGAAGTGGAAGATCACACAGTGAGACACCCTGGTGCCTGAAACGAAAGCAGCAGGAGCCAGTAAGGGACGCTGCAGCCCCCTCACCACCCCTGGTCTGGTCCCAGTACAGGACGTGTCTTCCCTGACTCCCCACTGCACAAACTCAGCCACAGCCCAGTTTCTCAAAGAATTCGCACTCGCCTGGAATTTTTACCCATCTTGAACAAGACCAGAGCTGGACCGATTTTACATTCTAGTTCCGCCCCTCATTAGCTAAGTCTTGTCCAAAGTATTTCTTTTTGTATTTGTGAGTATGTATATGTGTTGTGTGTGTGCATTGCATGTGGTGTGTGTGTGTGTGTGTGTGTGTGTGTGTGTGTGTGTGTGTGTGTGTGTGTGTGACCTCACACATCTTCTCTCAGGTGCCATCCACCTTAATTGTTTAGAGACAGGTTCTCTCACTGGCCTGGAGTCCACCAAGTAGGCTAGACTGGCTGACCATCAAGAACCAGGTCTCTACTTCCCCAGCAGTGGTGGCGCACGCCTTTAATCAGGAGGCAAAGAAAGGCAGGTAGATCTCCGTGAGTTCAAGGCCAGTCCGGTCTCCAGAGCGAGTTCCAGGACAGGCACCAAAACGACACAGAGAAACCCTGTCTCGAAACAACAACTCAGATCTTCAGTCTGCACAGCAGGCATTTTACACACTGGGCTATTGCTCAAGCCCAGCAAGTCACCTCCTTCAAGGCTCTGGTTCTGCTCTGCAAGATAAGGCTGATAAGGGCTTTGCGAAGATGAAGTGCTGTGCAATGGTAAAGGAACAGTTGCCATTGCTGTGTGGGTTTCTGTTGCCCTTGCACCGTCCTGGGGGACCTGGATGCACACACAGGAACCCCAGGTGTTTACTCGGTGCTGCATTCTGGCTAGAACTGAGATGGCTCACAAACACACACATACCAAATGAACAGCCCCAGGAAGATCTACCCTGGTGGATGGGCTTCCCTGAGTCAAGGAATCTTGTCAAATGTCGCCCAAGGTAGGGCTTTGCTGTGTACAACAGACCTGAGACAACAGCCTATGGGCCAGACCCTTCCAAGGCTGAGCCTTCTCCCTGGCATCCATTTCCAGCCCTCACCAATCCCTCCCCGGCCCCATTCAACTTGACACTCACCCCAGAAGAGGAGCAGCCAGAAGCCCCACATCGTACTGTGGCAGTCATTCAATGAAGAGAGCCTTCCCTTTAAAAGCTTGCTTTGTGAAGAAGGGAAGGGGTGGAGCCAGGGTTGCTCAACGCAGCCAGACAGAGCCCCAGCAACTTTCTGCTGAGTTACCACCATCAGAGTGGACAGCCCGGCAATCCCCTAATTTCTCCCTTACATCTGCCTGGTGCACACACTTCTCCCTCTCCTCCTCCCTGACCTCCTGTTGTCCTCCTCTCCCTCCTCTGCCATCTCTCACCATCTCGCTCCTCCCCTTCTTTTTTTCAGCACCACCATTTATCTCCCATCCCTTGTCCCCTCCTTCCATTGCACCAACCGAGTGAGACCACATGTGCTGCCCACAGAGAAGCACATCTCAGCTTTCAGGAGCTCAAAGCCACCCTCACAGCCTCAGGCACCGTGGTCCATGGGCTTGCTGCCGAGAAAATTCTATTCTGTCATTATGTCAACCTCATAGAATACACACACCACACATCACACTACACACACACACAGACCATACACCTCACCACACCACACCACACACATACCACACCACACTCTACATCATACCACACAAACCACATACCACACCATACATCACATCACACACCACATATACCACACACCCTACACCACAAACACACACACATATGTACCACACACACACAGACCATATACCTCACCACACCATCCCACACACATACCACACCACACCACACCATACATCACACCACACACACCACACACAGCACATCACACACACACAGAGACCATATACCTCACCACACCACACACATACCACACCACACACACCACACCACACACACACGTGACACACACAAATCACACCATAGTACACACACAACACAACACACACATACACACCACACTACACACACAGCACACCACACACACACACATATGTACCACACACACACAGACCGTATACCTCACCACACCATCCCACACACATACCACACCACGCCACACCATACATCACACCACACACACCACACACAGCACACCACACACACACAGAGACCATATACCTCACCACACCACACACATACCACACCACACACACCACACCACACACACACGTGACACACACAAATCACACCATAGTACACACACAACACAACACACACATACACACCACACTACACACACAGCACACCACACACACACAAACACACTACCATACTTTGATTGCCCCTCCATAGCAACCACTCCAGTCCAACCCCAGCCCCCAACATGTGTGCAAACACCACCTCAGAAATGCAGAAGCCAAGTCATGTGGTGGCTGGGGTCCCCTAGTTGTAGGCTCTAACACAAAGATCCTGGTCAAAGTAGCTTGTCAGAAAGATGACCCAACAATAGACCAATTTGGGGTCAGTGAGAAAAGGAAAGTAAAGAGCCAAGAATGAGTGCTCTCTGCGAGGCAGAGCTTATGAAAGCATCCATCTTACTCAGGGTCATCACTGCTGCAAGGAAACACCATGACCAAAGCAAGCTGGGGAGGAAACAGTTTATTTGGCTTACACTTGCATGTCACTGTTCATCATCATAGGAAGTCAGGACAGGAACTCAAGCAGGGCAGGAATCGGAAGGCAGGAGCTGATGCAGAGGCCATGGAGGGTGCTGCTTACCAGCCTGCTCCTCATGGCTTGCTCAGGCTGCTTTCTTATAAAATCCAGGATCACCAGCCCAGGGATGGCACCACCCACAGTGAGCTGGGCCTCCCCATCAATTACTATATAAGAAAATGCCCTACAGCCAGATCTTATTAAGGCATTTTCTCAGTTGAGGGTCCCTCCGCTCAGATGACTCTAGTTTGTCCAGGACATCAGAGAGCACACTCCCCAGAGTGCTCCTGAGGGGTGTCGATGTTTCCACTGCTGTTAGTCATCCAGTGCAGTTTGCTATTGAGGGTTCCAGCACGACAACACTCTGAACCTGGGCCCCACAAGCAGGTGGTTGGTTCCAGTTGACACAGTTCCATCACAAATAAAACATCCTGTGGGACATCAGGCTAGTGTGTACTGGTCAGTTAAGGATCACAGGTATGATCAAACAAGAGCAGCGTTAGATACAAACTACCAAAGAAATGCAAGTTCAGGGTCTAGCTCTTGGAGTGAACACTCAATTTATGGAGGCTTTTTGGTTGGTTGGTTGGTTGGTTGGTTGGTTGGTTGGTTGGTTGGTTGGTTGGTTGGTAGGTTGGATGGTTGGATGGTTAGTTGGTTGGCTTGGGGGTTTTTGTTGTTTTTTTTTGTATTGTTGTTGTTGTTTGTACACTTCCTTTGCTCTGTGAACTGCAAAATCTCTCCTTTTGCTCTGGGTCAGAACTCTGACATCCTGAGGAGTTTTTTTTTTCATTAGGCAATGTAGATGCTCATAACAGATCACAGGGAGTAACTGACTATCAGATGCTCACTCAGCCCTAAAGAGGACATCAGCATCACACCCCCAAGGTTCAGGGAGTGTCATGGAAGAAGGAGTGGAAAGAAAGTGGGAGTTTCAGGATGGGGTGGAGTGCTGTGCATCGCTGTATTTCAGGCATGGTGTGGCAATAACATTTACAAACTCACAGAAGCTGTGGTCACATGGGCAAGAACTGTGCGGAACTGAACCCATCAATATGGGCTGGGGGGAGAGCTCTCAAGACTCAACCACCCCTTCCTGAGAATCTAGATGCACTCAGTTAGTGGTAGCTTCGGGGAGTGCTCAGAACGCCCCTCTCAGAGGTTATATTGGCAATTAATGGTTGGTGGAAGAAAGAGAGATATTCTTGTTAAGTTGTGTGGCCACCGGTAAGGTGTCCAATCCCATACCCACTCAAATGCCAGCAACCCCAATGAAATTCACTAGGTCACCAAAGAAGGCATGAAAATAGAAGGGGGACTTGGTGGGAAGAGGAGGAGGACTCATAGGAAGAGGAGGGGATTAGCTGGAATAAGCAGGAGAGATGTGTTCGAAACAAGGGGTGTGAATATGCTCAAACTACATCATAATGAGACTCATCATTAATCACAGTATCTCCTAAGAAACATGTTTTAATCTGATGTGATTATTACTTGAAAGTTTCAGTAATATCAACCTGCTTGTGTGATAGGGAGTTCTCACTGGTGACACCATCATGACTGGCAGCTCTCAGGCCTCATCAGAGAAGTGCATTTGTATAGTGCACAGCGGTTAACACAGCAGTCAAAGTGCAGAGAAAGTGTCAGCAGAGTGATCAGCCACAAGTGTTATTGGGTATTTGCCAGAGAAGACTGCTCAGACATGGGTTTAAACCAACAGAAAGTGTAGCATGAATCTTAAATAGTCTTATTAATAAAATCAAAGCCAGTGCCAGTTATTGGGGTGAACACTGGAAGATCAGAGAGACAGAACAAGCCACAGCTTCCTCACCTCACCAATTCCTCAGCTGATTCTGTTTCTTCAGACTGGAAGACTCTGAGTCCTCGTCCAGAATGAATCTCAGCTGAACTGCTGCTAAAAGCCCAAAAGCTTAACCAGCTCTAGTTCCTGGTTTTCATGCCTTATATGCCTTTCTGCTTTCTGACACCACCTCCTGGGATTAAAGGCTCTTGTTACCATGTCTAGCTATTTCCAGTGTGGCTTTAAACTCACAGAGATCTGGATGGATCTCTGCCTCCCAAGTGATAGGATTAAAGGTGTGTGTGCCACCATTTTCTGGCCTCTATATCTAGTGGCTGTTCTGTTCTCTGACCCTAGATAAGTTTATTAGGGTGCACAATATTTTGGGGAACACAATATCAGCACAAGAAAGTTTATTAACTGGCTGGCAACTACACTGGGTGTTCGATGTCCCAGGGTAGCCCCGAGCCTTTTTCATGGATTGGTTGACATACTTCCGTTAACAAGAGCAGTTAGCCAGAAGCATAACTACAGAAGGCAAAAAGCAAGGTTAGTCATTTAGAGACTTTCCCAGAACTATATGAACTTTGAAGGATTCGGCCTTTGTTTTTTTTTTTTTTTTTTTTTTTTTTTTTTTTTTTTTTTGGCATGTGGAGTTGTCTATGTTTACGGCCTGATTGGCACTTCCATCATGGAGTCAGTGCTAAGGTCTGGGCCTGTTACATTCCCCACTGGTCTTACTGAACGAGTCAAATTGTGGACTCATCCTGCTCTAAAGAGGTGTAGTTGGTCCTAAGGACCATTTATTTTGCTAATGAGGGTTTTGTTAGAGTTCCTTTTAATGTCCTGTTTATTCTTTTTACCTGCCCAGAACACTGAGGTCTATGAGCACAGTGAAGTTTTCAATCCATGTGTAAAGATTTACCAATTAAGCCAGGCAGTGGTGGTGCACACCTTTAATCCCAGCACTCGGGAGGCAGAGCCAGGCAGATCTCTATGAGTTCGAGGCCAGCCGGTCTACAGAGCGAGATCCAGGACAGGCTCCAAAGCTACACAGAGAAACCCTGTCACAAAAAATATATATATTTATCAATTAGTTGAATTAAATGGCTACAAAATCCAGACCATTGTTGGACCCCCTTGCTAGGGGGAGGCCAAATCAGGGGACCAGTTCCCAGAGGAGCTTTTATTCTGGGTGGGGAAACACTTTTACTTGCCTGGAAAAGGTATCTATGAAAACTAGCAATCCTCCCTGGGCAGGGTGGATCTTGGTGAAGTCATTTTCCAAGAGTTCTTGGGGGTCTTGCTCTCTCATTTGGATGAATTTCTGGGTAAGAGCTCTCTGTTTTGGATTTATTTGAGCACAAACCTGGCATCTGACTGAGACATCCATTGTTAGGCTGTGCAGTCTAGGTATAACATACCTTTTTCTTAAAAACTCAGAAAGCTTTGCGAACCTCAGATGAGTAGCCTGGTGAAAGTTAGTTACCAACAGTCCTGCCAATTGTTTCTGAGAGAATGACCTATGACCTTCCCTCTGTGTCCTCCAGAAACCTGAGCGATTGAGCTGTGCCTTTCTTCTTTACCATGGAGTCTCAGGCAATCATGGGTCATGGTATGTCGTAGGAATATCAATAGGCCCCATGGGTCTTAGGGTCTTTTGTTGGGCAGCCAACTCAGAACCCAGCAGTGGAGGACAGCAACTTATAGGGAAAGCCAAATAGCTTCTAGAAGAGCCAAGATTTTTCAATGTCCTTTTTCCCAGTGAGAAGCCTCTTTCTCAGTAGATCATACTGTGGACATGCCTGACAGTATAAACATAGTGACTGTTCATGTGTATGGTGGAGGACTTTCCTTTTCCCCACCTGAGACCCTAGGTCAGATCTATCATTTCTGCTCTCTGGGCTGAGGTACCTGGCATGGGCCCCAATAACTTCCGTTAAAGTAACTATTGTGACTCCTACATACCTGGTTCCATCTTTCAAATCATGACAGATCATCACCGGGCAAGAGGGTGGCGGGATTGGTGGTGCTGAGTTTCCCAAACTGGACTGGAGGGTGGTCCCGGAGTAGAGTCTGATACTGGGTCACACAGGTGTTAGACCACCAGTGTTGTGGTGCTCGGAGGAGGAGGAGGACCTCAACTGCATCATGGGTCGCTATGACTATAAGATCCTGACCCAGAGCTAACTTTGTTTGTTTGTTTGTTTGTTTGTTTGTTTGTTTGTTTGTTTGTTTGTTTGTTTGTTTTCATAGACTGGCAGCAGCCACCACAGCTCTTGGACAGGGTCCAATCATTTGGACAGGGCATTTCCAAGGCCCCAAAGTTTGCGTTAAAACCTCTTTTGTCTTTCATTTTATGGGCAAACAGATAAAAAGGTTTGGGCACATCTGGATGTGCTAGGGCTGGAGCAGAAGGCACAGGTGTTTTTAGTCTCAGTCCACATTAGGGGCTCAGGGCCCCCTTTGTGTTGATGTACAGAGGCCTTGCCATTCCAGAAACACTGGTACCCAGAGGCATCAATATCCAGCTGCACCCAGGAGCTCTTGAACCTGTCTCTTAGTCTTTGAGTTGAGATCTGAAGGATGGCAGCATTGCTATTCTGAGACAGGCTCCTTTGCCTCCCTCAGCTGGTAGGCAGCATAGGTAGCCTCTGGTGTACAAGTTGAGTTTTCTTGGCTCACGTTCTATAGGCCAAGGTCTGTAACTCTTGCAGCAGTCCATCGGTGGCCTTTTATAATCTACTTTCCTGGGAAACCTCTCATGGAAGGTCAGGAGATCATCATTTAGTGTCTCATCAAACAGGGTTGGAGAATTTTTTTAATCTTTGGGGTAACTTGGTCCAGAAATGTTTCCCACTATAACCTTCATTTGGATCTGTCCATTTAAGATCAAAGATGGGTTGACTCACCTCTGCCAATGGGAGGCTGAAGAATGCACGTTTTAGGTCCAAGACAGTGCACACCTGTTTCTCTGAAAGAATTGGACTCATGAAAAATCAGGGCCCAGGTTTCTTCATGGGCAGGAGAGGTATACTCTGATTGACAAGTCACCAGGATGCCTATCTCTTCAAACCAGGCAATTTCCCTTTTTACTCCAGGGACACTGTGTATTGTTAAATCTTGGTGAGGGTAGCTGAACTAGTTGGTTGAACAATTATAGGAACTTGGTGTTTGACCCGTCCTGGGAGGCTGGTTTCTTCCCATCCCCCTGGGAATCTTTAATGCCAATCTGAGAGATAATCCACTGTATCCTTTGATTGGAGACAGAACTTTCATCTAGGAGATGTTGTCTGTAAATCTAACTGCATCTCAGCATCAGAGAAGGTGATGGTGGCTTTCAGTTTATGCAAAGGATCTTGTCCCAATTAGTTCTCTGTTGTTAAACACCTTTTGAGCTACCTCCAGCAACTGTGGCCTACTTATACCTTTAAATTTTTCTGATTTTTATAACTTTTTTCTAATATCTGGTGCTGACTTGGTGCAAAGGAAATCTTTTTAGCAGCTCTCCTTAATCCTTTTAAAAAGGACCTAGCAATAATTGTTTCAAGTCTCCTTGGTCAGTGTTGGACAGAAAGGAAAACCCGTTTTGTCCAAGATACATTGTCTGGCAGTGATCCCCTGCCCAGCCCAGGGCATTTTTGTTCTTGTTGGTGGGTTGTTTTGTTTTGTTTCTCTCTTTTTTTTTTTTCCAGAGAATGGTAGGTTTTGAGTGTTCCAATTATCCAGATCATTGACTGAAAAGAAGACATAAATCATGAGAGAGAAAGGAAGGGAACTTTCTCTTTTCCTTCAGGCTCAGCCCAGGGGAACTTTTCCTCTTCCAGAGGGCTGCTTAGAGCAGGCTCAGAGCAGAGGAAAGAAGGTTCACCTGGGGGACTATTTCCTCCTCCCTGTGCACATTCTGCTCAGAGGGCAGGGGGTTGCGGCCTAAACTAGGGCTCTGGCCCCTCCCCACCCCCACACAGGGACCAACCTTGACCGTGAGCAGCAGTCAAGCAATAAAACAAGCAAGTGTTACTGCCACAGAGAGGATGGTTTTGGGGCTTCTCTGGGTGACCCAGCAAAGCGAAAAGGATTTGGCAACAGGAGAAGGCAAAGGTCTTAGGCAGGGTAAGGGAGAGGTCTCACACAAGAGAAAGACACTGGTCAATACCAGGAAACAAAAGTGACAGAAACACATAGAAAGACACACAAGGACACACATGCACACACAGAAACACAGTAAAAACAACTAGAGGTGGTCATCACACACACACACACACACACACACACACACACACACACACACACGAACAGAGGGGTTCAGTGATGTGTCACATGGTCCTTGGACACTGGCTCAGCATCCATGTCTGACTTCTCCTATGTGTCCAAACAGAAGGCACCTCTGGAGGTGACAGACCAGGCAACTTTCTAATTTGTTTCCTTTTGGGGGTAGAGGTGTCAGACCCCTCTGAAGTGTCAGGCAGCGATCTGTCAAAGGCAGCCCTGGGGACCTGGGGCATCTCAAGTTGGACACCCCTGAGAGTCCTCTGACTGTTGCACCCTGTCTCACTCCAAGGGGCTATGAGACCCCTGGCACCTCAAGGTCTGGCCTCTGGGATCTTCATGGGACCCCCAGAAATGCTGTGGGTATTCACCAGTAAAGACTGCTGGGACATGGGTTTAAACCAATAGAATGTCTTTATTAGTCAGCCTGGGACTACACTGAGTGTTTGGGATCCCAGTATAACCCCAAGCCTTTCTCAGGATGAGCTTTTAAGTACAAAAACCATGTTCTGGGCTGAGATGATTCTGTTAACAAGAACCATTAACCAGAAGCAGAACTACGAACTAAAAAGCATGGTCAGTACATTTAGAGACTTCCAATAAATATGGACTTGGAAGGATTAGGCCTTTGTTTTTATTTTTGGACAGTGGTGTCATCTACTGCTGAGGTTTACAGCCTGAATGGCACTTCCATCATGGAGTCAGTTGGGCTAAGGTCTCAGGACCTACTAAGGTCTGGTGCCCTGTTACAATATCAGGTCACCTCCTCAAAACTCAAGGACCGTCGCAGAAGAAGGGCCCCAAAAACTGTGAGAGCCAGAAGTTGGAAGGACTGGAGCAGAGAGCGTCTTCCAGACATGACAGGACCCCATTACTCCTGAGCCCACAGCAGCTGTGGTTACCTGCACCAGATCAAGCCAGTCAGCCTTCCAGCATGAGGGAGGGGTTCACGAGCCCCACTCCTGATTGACAGCAGTTGGTGGCTTCTGCAGAAATGAGAGTCTGTGTTCTCTAGGGGGCTCGCAGGCTGACCCCACACCCAGGAGTGCATGGACAACACTATAAGACTTGGTGGACATGAAGCTGGGAAGGAGTCGATCTGGGAGGGTTTAGAGAGTAGAAGGATGTGCATCACCAAAGTACATTGTGACGAATTCTCAAAGAACTACTAAAATGTCATATTAAAAAGCTACTGTGGCCGGGCGGTGGTGGTGCATGCCTTTAATCCCAGCACTTGGGAGGCAGAGCCAGGTGGATCTCTGTGAGTTCGAGGCCAGCCTGGGCTACCAAGTGAGTTCCAGGAGAGGCACAAAGCTACACAGAGAAACCCTGTCTCAAAAAACCAAAAAAAAAAAAAGCTACTGTGATCATATAGCTTATTCCACCTGGGAGGGAGGCAAAAGGAGCAGCCGGGCAGACTTCTTTGTTGCATGTGAGACCAGGGTGCATGTGCCACAGCATGCATGTGGAGGTCAGGAGGCAGCCTGCAGGAATCTGTTCTCTCCTACTGTGTAAGTCCTGGAGACAGAGCTCAGACCATCAGTCTTGGTAACAAGTGCCTTTACCCATGAAACAACATCTCACCAGCTCATGAGTTTGTTCCTTAGATGCCCTGAGAGATGAACACAACCCCAGACAGCTGGAGAGTCAAATCATATCCCAGCACTCACATGTGGAAACTGGGTTATTTAATGGTAGGACACCAGAGCAATAGTTGTGATTCTGGGGTAGAGGCCCTGGACAGCTGCCCAAGGGCTGAGCTTTGATTCTCCAGCACAGAGAGATACAATAAGCTTGACCTCCTCCTGGTGCTTACATGCCTGGAACATAGCCTGGCATAAGAAATGCTCCAGGCACTCTGGCCAATAAGATATGGCACCAAGAAGTGTCATCAAATCTCAATTCTTGACAGTCTCAAGGTGTCCACGGGTGACGACTCACCTTTCTGAACTTCACCTTTTACACGTTTTTATTGATTAATTCTGTTATTTGACAATTTAATATGCATGAAAATTGCATTCTGATTAGTACTCTCTTCCCCCTCCTATTCCTTTCCATTCATGATTCCACCCCACCCCTACCTGTCCCTTTCCCAGACTCCCAATTTTTAGGTTTGTTTTATGAAAGCTTAGCTTGACCAGGGCCCCTCTGGATTGGAGTTATGTGATGGAGCTTGTTGGGGCCATCAGTGGGTATACAACAAAGACAACGACTCCTTCCTTTCCAAATCTGTCAACAAATAGTTCAGCAGTGAGGGATGAGATCCTGAGCCCCTCCCCCATCTGGCCTGTTCTTGTGCAGACCCACTGTGTGCATCTACAGCTGCTGTGGGTTCATGGTTGAAGTGACTGTCTCTTCCCCTTGAAGGTGACACTTCTCCGCCTTTCTCCCTAATGTACAACTCTTACATTCTCCTGCCCCCCTCTTAACAGTGTTCCTTGACCCTTAGAAGGGTCACACAGAGGTGAGCACTCATCTGTCACTTATTCTCAGCACCCTGTGAAACCATGAGTCTCTACATTTGCCACCATTTGCAAGAGACTTTTCAGGTCAAATCCCAGAGTAGCATTTGTCTGAAGTCATAAATGTAAATATTTAGAAGGTAGCTTGATCCTGGGTCAAGTTAACCAAGCAACAATGTTCAGTCCCCCTGATGGCCTATGACTTCCCCCGCCTTGGATTTCTGATGGATTTACAGTACCAGGCATAGGTTTCCTCCTGTGGAGTGGACCTGAGAACCAACCAGCGAGCATTTGGTTACCCCATAACAATATAGCCACTACTGTGTAAGTGGGGACGTCTTGCTGGTAAGGTCAGTCTTGCATATAGGATTCACAGCTGGGTAGGACCACTGACATCACTCAGCAGCCAGTACAGCACCTTTCAGGACTATGAGAGCTACTTCTGGGTCACCATTGGGCATTGATCCACATAGACCTGATAAAGCTTAAAAAGGATTCTTAACGCACAGAAATGGAGCCACGCTGGGCTTCCTGGTCTCAAAGTCTCATGCCAGCAGCAGCACAGAGACACATCTCCCAACAGCTGCCTACAAAATGGAGCTGTCCCCCAGCCACCATGAGCTAAGGGGCATGGTGAACTCCTGAAGTCTCTCCCACAGGCTGCAGTACAGAGAGGCTTCTCCCAACCCCTGCCAATGCTTGTAGGCTTGAGAGCACAGCCTCGGGCTTAAAAACACAGCTGTACACTACTTAATACTGCTTCCCAGAACTGGGGAGGTAAGTGTGACTCATGACTGGTTGGTGCCTGCACCATGTTGAAAAGCTGAGTGGGGCAGAGCCAGCCACCAAAGCCACACTTTGGTCCTAGCCAATGCAGCTTAGCAGTTTAAAAACTCTCCTGATCAGAAAAGGATTACAGATACACAATAAAATGGATTCAAATGGGAAAAAAACTCTAAACAGCTTACAGTGTGTTTAAAAATATACAAAGACTTGAGAGAGAAAAGAAAAAGGATAAAGTCCTTAAAAAAGAAATAGAGTAAAAAAAAGCCACATAAGAATGGAAAATGCACAGAGAGTCTGTATACTGTATATCATTGTGTTGTCTTTGGGATTTTTAACTGCAGAGAGACATTTGATTGTGGGAGCTGCTAAGTTAACCCAACATATATATTTTAAAGGTATCTTGACTTCAAATTTTGAGTCTAAGGATGTGTTGCTTTGAAAAAAGGGTTCTGCTTTTGTTTCCACAGAAGATAAGAACCTTTGGATTGCTTCCAGGCTAATATGGTTTGATTAACCAAGATCCTTTGAAAGGTCTCTGATGACAGTCATGGCCCAGATGATCCAACATCCAAAACAGCTGCAAGGCAACTGTGATGATGCACCCTCACAGACTACTACAGCCAAGATTTAACTATAATTCTAAATTATCTCAGGATTCCTGTAAAATTGCCAGTGCCCCCAATCAGCAGGAAGCAGCCTAAAATACTATGCCCATATTCCCAAAAACTGGATTACAGATGTCTGTTTTTGTTTAGGGGGTTTGGTTACAAATTGTTATTGGTCATAGTCAATCTCTTTCTAAAAGAAGAAAGGGGGATATGATACAAAAATGATGGGAAAAATCTACTTTTATCGAAAAAAACAACTGTTAATCTTATGTATTTTACATCAGTATGGATTTTAGTTTATTGATATAAATTTAAAGTTAATTTTATTATACTGTATGTATATTTCTACTCTTGTGTAGGGTATTATGTTTATGCAGCTCATTTTATAATGTAATATATAATTAAGAAATACAGATTAATAGTCATCTATATTAGCAAGCTTATGGTCATGTTAGGTATGTTTTCAAGGTCGTACAGAGACATATTTCAGATAGACAGGCACTCTTCAAACACTTCAAAGACCTACAGAACATGGCATTTAAAATGCTTTAAGAACTTAGACTTTTCTTGGACAGTGAGACACATCTCCTGGCAGCACTGAGAGGATGTTGGGCATCAAAGAAACTCCATATGGAGTTTGTCTTCTTCTTGGCAAAATAAATAAATAAACAAACAAACAAACAAACAAATAGACAATGGCCTGTTGAGCAAAGAACTGCCCTTGCCTTGGCTGCTGACAGTAAGCATGCTGTCCATTCTGGACAACCAGGACACAAGGAAAAGCGACTGCTGAACCTTACCAAGTTGGGAAAGAACTTGTGACTGACCTTCTCGATTCCCTGAAGACCATCTTAAACCCTGGTGCGGTTTCCATCTTGAACATCAATAGGCAACTGCAGCATATTTTCCGGGCTTCATTGGCAATGGCTGAAAAGATAGAAGATTAAAAAAAGAGAAATGCATGGTTTTCTCGGTGTATTGTAATCTACCTGAACCCCAAGAAAATACAGTTTCTTCCTTGTTCAATCGCAGAAGCTTTGTGGAAACCTAAATGAAGACAATGGAGGAAACCCACTCCCAGGAACTTTCCCAGCTAATAAACAGCTGGACAGAGAGACTCTGTGCTTTGGAGAAGAAGTGTGACAACATCCAGAAACCACTGAACAGGATTCAAGGAAATCTGTAGACAGAGAAGAAGTCTACAGATATAATAACAAAACAATAGTTCACAGTGAAAGGATTATTGCTGTTTCTGATGGATTATTACAAGAACTCTGACACTTTATCCAAGAAGGCACATAGTTGGTTAAAGAATCTGTAAGCAGTGTGATTCATTCAACAGCAACCTGGAAACTGTATCTCAGGAGACCAAATAGAGGTGTGAAGCTTTGAACACAAGCACCGTTCATTGTTCTGAACAGGGGTCACAGTGCTTAAGCAAGAGGAAGGAGGAACTTCAGAACTTAATGGAGATAATGCCTGGTGAAAAAAATTAAAAGCAGGAAGTCTAGAGCTCGATGAAACTATAAAAAACTGGTTTGGCAACATATAATTGCTTTCTGCAATAGGATCTGAAACTAGATAGCCCAACAGGTATGACACCAGAGAGGAAAAATTATTTATATCCATCAGCACTGGTGAGAACTGAACCATGGGAATAGCTCCTTGATCAGATGCAAAAGAAACAGCCCGAGCTGTTAATGATGCTGAACTGCTCAGAAATGATGGAGAGCAGTCAGGATATAGATGAGGAAAAGGAGGTTCTGGAACAATGTGCTGAAGAACTTTTAAGTCAAGTGATATTTGTATATACCAGTGTGGAATGCTCAAGTGGTGGTGTTCCATTTTTCTGGCATAAAAAGTCACATGGAAAGGACAAAGAAAACAGGCATTAACCCAGTGGAGCAGTCTCAAGTGGAAGAGAGCTCAGAGCACCCTGTCACAAAGAGCGGATTGCCACCTCGAGCCTCAATAAGTTTCTAGTTAATCTGAGGGTTAAGGTTATTTTTTTAAAAAAATTAAAACCCAGAACTCAACAATTTGAACTTGTGTACAGATTACAATGGAATGGACTATGTCAAGATATCACTGTAAATGTAGTTGAATTGAAAGTCCTTTTTATCATCCTTGTAGCTCAAGTATGTAGTGTAACAAGTAAAAAAATAATTTTTAAAAAGAGAGGGACCGGGCAGGACTGAGAAACTTCAGTTTACACTGAGCCTCACTTGTTTTTACATCATTGCATGAACTTCTCCTGAAAGTCATAAACAAACATCTACTCACCCCAGATAGGGCACCAACGACAGATCAAAACAATTCCACCCACACTCAGCTTGCTGAGCCAACGAGTTTATTGGGCTTAGTTACAGGTCAATGAGTGAAAGTGACTTTCAGGGGTGCAGGTGACCCGAAACCATCCTCACCAACAACACATCTCACCCTTGAATGGATGACAGCTTCCCCATAGTGACAAAATTAACCTCTATATGCTCTAGCACCTTCAGGAGCACATGTGGCTGGGGCACAGCTGTCAGGAAGGCTCCGGAGGGAGGGACTGAGCCCTGAGGCTATGGTCTGATGACCTGGAGTCGGGCTCACCCTCCATGCCATCTGCACATCTCCACAGGTCTCCTTAGCATCCTCCCCAGTGGGACAAGCTCCTGAGAGTTTTCACCACAGCACCAGCAATGACAATCCCTTGTTGGGCAAACACAAGATACAGCTGAAGGTCCTCTGTGGTAACAAAGTATAATTCTAAGTGTCTTGTTAACATATATCAACTATGCATAATAATGGGTTTGATGATGACATCTTCATACCTATCTTAATGTACTCTGATCACAATCACCCCCTGCTGTGAGGGAATGCCAGTCGACCCCATCTCCAAGGTCTCATGGAGTCATCAAGGCTGTTTCTAGCGATGATGGTAATAGCTGGTGCACTCAGAGGACAGCGCTCCACAACAGACACGGGGGCAGGGCCGCTTGGCCAGAGCTCCACCGCTGAGCACAATTGCAACCCTCGGCTCTTTTGAAAGTGGGTTTCACCAAGTAGCCCAGGCTGGCCTGGAACTCACTTCACAACTGAGACTGGCCTCAAAGTCATCATCCTCTTGCCTCAGTCTCCTGAGTTCTACCACACTTGGCTAAGCATCAGTTTCTTCTCTGGAGAATGGGGACATTGATCAGCTCTACCGCTAAGGACACGATGTGGTTCATATTGATTGTCAGCTTGACAGAATCTAGAATCACCTGGGAGATGAGCCTCCTTGCACACCTGTGAGGGATGACCGAGGTTGGGTTAGCCTCTGGATGATTAGGTTCATTAAAGTGGCAAGAACCATGCTAACTATGAGTGGCACCATTCCCTGGCCTGAGGGACCTGGACTGAATAAAATGTAGAAGGTGAGCTGAGCGTAGGCATCCATCGCTGTCTTCTTTGACACCCCCGTCGTAATGGACTGCACCCTCGAACTGTGAGCCAGTAAATCCCTTCTTTAAGTTGCTCTGTCGGGTATTTTTAACTGCGCTTTTCACGGGAGCAGAGGACACGGGTACCGTCGCGCACTGTCGCGCGCTGTAGAGAGTGGAGGAAGCCGGGCTGGTGCAGGTTCTCTGCTCCCACTGTGGGCTCCAGGGGTCAAAGCCGGGTTGTCAAGCTTGGTGGCAAGTGCGTTTACCTGCTGAGCTGTCTCTCCAGCCCGTCAGAGCATTTTCTTACAGCAATGAGTCCAGGAACTGGTAAGTCCCCCAGCAAACGGTGTCTGGGGCTACGTGCTCCATGAGCAGCACTGGCCTTGGTCATCACATATGAATGATGCTGAAAGTCCTGGCACCTAGGGGTGGGCGATAATTTGTCCCCTCGCTGTTGAATACAGACAGCCAGAGCCAGGGGACACACACCAAAGCCAGAATTGTGACGCAGGCTGGGATGAATAATGGCCTTCCGGAGGAGCATAAGAGGAGACCTGGAAAATCTCCAGCCCAGAAGCCCCGCCTGGTGCACGCACATTCAGGGTGGGTCTCCCCACCTCAGTGAGCCTAACACTGCCCCTCACAAGCATGACCACAGGCTAACCTAATCAAGGCATCAAAAGCAAGCACAGAATCCGTCCCCCGGGTCACTCTGGCTCCTGTCAATCAAGCTTAGCAGAAAGAGGGTGCTAGATAGGGCAAGGCTCCCACGTATGCCACGAACTTCAAGGAGAGCCAGATTCTGCAGGACCTTTCCACAGTCCTCCAGCTCTAGGATTCCGTCCATGTTTAGAGTGTATGTGTGCATGCATATGTGTACATGTATGTGCGTATGTATGTGTGGGGGCCTATGCGGGAGTGTGTGGTGTATGTGTGCACGTATATATGTGCATGTGTCTGCAAATGTTTGGTGTGTACATGTCTGAGCACTCTTGTGTGTGTTAGTGAATGTGTGTGCATATGTTCCTGCTTGTGTGTGGATGTGTGCAATAACGTTGTGTGTGCATATGTTCCTGTTTGTGTGTGGATGTGTGCAAGCACATTGTGTGTGCACATGTTTATGTGTGAATGTGTGTGTGTCTTTATATGTGCATGAGTGTGTGTGTGTGTGTGTGCATGTGTGTGCTACCTTTGAGTATGGGGGTCAGAAAACAGCCTCAGACATGGGTTGAGGCAGGCCCGTCTTGTTCCTGCTGCTCCATACTCCAGGCCAGCTGGCCCACGAGCTCCCGGATGATTCTCTGTCTCCGTCTCCTATCTTGTTATAAGCATGCTAAAGAAGCTGGGTCTCTGTGAGTCTGAGGCCAGCCTGGGCTACTTAGTGAGGCCACAGTGAGACCCTGGAGAGGGTGGTGGAAGCTGGGGTCACCGGCACAAGCCACAGCATCAGGATTCCACGGCAAGGCTTTTTCACCCACTTAGTCACCTCTCAGCCCGCGCCACGTTCCCCCTAGGCAGCCCCGCTCAGATGTGGAGGCTGCTCAACCTAGATCAACTGTGACTTCCCAGCCCCTTGCTGGGACGGCGTCTCCTCTCAGCTACAGCGGCCACATGGCACAGCGGCTCTCTTGGGTTTGTCCCTTTCATTTTGCTGAAATTTTCACCGGAGCATCTTCTCAAGGTCCCTTCCTTATGTCTTTCTTTCTTTGCTGGTGACTTTGTAGCCCAGGCTGTCCTGGAACTCACTATGTAGACCAGCCTGGCCTGGAACTCACAGAGATTCACCTGCCTCTGTCCCCCCACACCCAAGGGCTGGGATTAGAGGCATGGTCACCATGCCCAGCTCCTCCAGGACTTTGTAAGATACTTCTGAACATGCAAAGCTGGGTACGGGGAAGGTCCCAGAAGCCCAAATAGCCACAAAGAGGATTTCCCCAGAAACACATCAGTAATGCGGAAACCACAACCAATCACCCGAGGCCACTGCCAAGCGCTGTGTTCTTCTCTAACTCTCTTTTTAAAGTAAATTTTCTTTATCCATGAGAAGTTTATACATGCAATGAAATACGATTATACCCGCCCCCATTCCCACCTCCAGCACCCTCATGTCCCCCACAAACACACGCTTCTCAGCTTCATGTCTATGTTTTTAATAACCCACTAAGTCCAGTTAGTGTTGCCCGTCGGCGTGGGTGGGGGGCACACAGAGAAGCACAGACACCCAGCCAGGGGCTGCGCCCTCAACAATGGTGGTTTCTTCCTCCCCAGCACCAAGTACCTGCCAGGAACTCTTCAGTAAGGGGTGGAGCCTAAAGAGCACCCCCTCACCTATGCCAGAAGTTTGCCTGGCTCAATCTTAATGCCGGTCTCATTTGGGTAACCACAGCTCCAGTGAGTCCCAGGGACCCCCTGTCTCTCTGCATCCCCAGGGCTGGAACTGTAAGCACACATCACCATGGTGACTGTTTTATGTGCCTGGGGTTGGCCTTGCATCCTCCTTCCTGCCTACCATCTGCCCCATAACGACAGCTTCATTTCAATATGTCATGCACTTTGTCCGCATGTCCACAGATTCTCTGACACATCCTCCTTCAAACAATTGGGCTCATTCCCTCCCTCCTTTCGTCCAGGCTGAACTCAGCGGTTTGACTCTAATAGTCATAAAAGAGAGAATGTGGCAGTGTCTGACCACTGAGACGAGGCTATGGTGGCATGTGGCTTCTTCCTCCTCGCTATGACTTGGCACAGTTGTTCACTAACATTGTGAGGATGTTTGAGAACAGTTATGGAGGAGTTCGTGTGTCTTAGCCCATTTTGTGTTGCTATAGCAAAATATGACTGAAGACATTGCAAAGACAAAATGTCTGCCTAGCTCACAGTTCTGAAGATAAAACATGATTCTGGCATGTGCCCAGCTTGTCTGAGGACCTTTGGACAGAGAGCATCCAAGAGTAGAAACAAGTACAAAAGAGGTCGCATAACAAGACAGGAGGCAAGAAGCTGAGAGGGAGACAGGGCCACTCCCACAGGAACCAACCCAGTCCCAGAGCGCTGGGTTAATCCTTCCCAGAGAGCACCCACCGAGACTCATGACTCAGCCGCCTCCCACAGGCCTCTGTGCTGAGCACTTCTCCTGAAAAGATGTGAGCAAATGTCTGTTCATCCCAGATTTCTCTTAAGTTCTTTTTTTATTCCTTTAATAAAAATCACTTGATTGTGAAGAGCTTGCAATTAAAAAGCATCCAAAAAGTAAAGACACCATAAAGTGAGATCAGCCAGACCCAAGGCTGCACGCCTCAATGAACATGGGCACACATCTTAGAACAGCCGTTCTGAAGCTGGGGAGTCTCCACTTTGGATTTTACACTTTCACTACCAATACATTCTTATGCACTCCCTCACCACAAAAACAAATCCACGACAGAGTTAAAACTGAAACAATCAGCTTCCTGCCTCCGTTCACGACTCATGTGTACTTCACAAAACTTTACCTTAACTTGATGTCTTCTCTACACATTGTACTGGTTTCCCATCGAGAGATAAATGGACAATGAAAACCAGGTATGGCCGGGCAGTGGTAGGTAGCACACGCCTTTAATCCCAGCACTCGGGAGGCAGAGCCAGAAGGATCTCTGTGAGTTCGAGGCCAGCCTGGGCTACCAAGTGAGTTCCATGAAATGCACAAAGCTACACAGAGAAACTCTGTCTCAAAAAACCAAAAAAAAAAAAGAAAAAAGAAAAAGAAAAGAAAAAGAAAAAGAAAGAAAGAAAAGAAAAGAGAAAGAAAACCAGATATTTACAGAAAAGGGAATTTCATCTCAAAGAAAACTGAACTCGGGCTGGAGAGATGGCTCAGAGGTTAAGAGCACTGGCTGCTCTTCCAGAGGTCCTGAGTTCAATTCCCAGCAACCACATGGTGGCTCACAACCATCTGTAATGAGATCTGGTGCCCTCTTCTGGACTGCTGTCATACATGCTGTATATAACAAATAAATAAATCTTTAAAAAAAAAAAAAGAAAACTGAACTCACAAAATTAACGGGAAAATGGATGGACTTGAAATGTATAATATTAAGCAAGATTACACAACCTAGTCATTTTTAATAATTTCTTAATTTAGATTAACTTATTAAAATAGATTTCTTCTATTCTCATGCAAACAAGAAATAAAAATAAATATATTTTGGAAAAAAATAAGATATGAAATTTGGGAGTGAGATGTGTTCAGGGTGCCCGGAGGCTTAGAGAGGGCCATGGGATGGATACACGTATGAAATTTTCAAAGAATAAATAAAAAAATATTATTTAAATCTTCAAAAAGGAAGTTATTTTTTCCGAGATGGGCATGACGGTAAACCTTTGTGATCCCAGCATTCAAGATGAGGGCTGGAGACCAGCCTGGCCCTCACAGTGAGACCCCATCTCAGGAGAAACTGTGTCTGGTGCTAGAGATGTGGCTCAGTGGTTAAGATCTCTGACTGCTCCACCAGATGGGCCTGCGCTCCGGTCCAGCGCCCGTCTGGCTGCTCATACCATCTCGGACTCCATCTCCCGGGCTCTGACCTTCCGGACAGTGTGGGTCAGACGTGAGGTCACTGGCGCCGTGTAAGGTGTGCCCTGGCCGGGGTGGAGTTCAGATGTGTAAAAGGAGCAAGTGGGGGCCATAAAGCAAGAGCATGTGGGGTACATCTGGCTACGGACAGGAAGATGAGTCCGAGAGAGAAGCTGAAATCCAAGGCTAGACTACGAGGTTGGGAGCTTCTCTACTCTCCAGGCTAAAGTCGGGGTGCTGGCGGTGCCCTTTGGAGGCTGCGGGGAAGAATCTGGCTCCCGCCTCTCTCGCCTTGTGGTTCTCCTTTAGCCTCCAGAGAGAGCATTGTGGGGGGTGAGGAGGCTCAGCGTAAAGGCGATTGCAGCAAGTCTAACTGTCTGAGTTCGATCCCCAGGTCCCACTGGAGGGAGAACTGATTCCAGAGATGCCACCGTGGTATCTCTCCCTTTCTCTCTGTCTCTGTATCTCTCATCCCTCTCTCTCCACTCAGCCTCTCTCTGCTCCCTTTCTCTCCCCTCCCTCCTCTTTCCTTTCTTTCTCACATATCTCTCCTCTCTGTGTGTCTCTCTCTGTCTCTCTATCTCTCTCTGTGTCTGTCTCTCTCAGTCATCTCTCCTTCTTGATCATATAAGGACCCTGTGATAACATTGGGCCAAAAAGTCCTTAACACACCCATCTTTTTCCATGGAAGAGAAAATACTCGGCCTTGACAAGGACATAGGAATTCAGGAAGTCGGGAGTCACACCTTGCTCTACCCGCCCCAGGCAGGCCCTAGATGGTGAGAATCATTGAAGACAGAAGACTCTACACACCTTGTTAACCTAAAGGATGCCTGGGCTGTCCAGCCTCCACTGCAGAGATCCTGGGGGTGGGGGGAGGGGGAGGAAGGGGAAGGATGCAGCAGAGGAAGTGAGTGATTGTAGCCAAGCAGTTTCCACAAGCCAAAGCCTTTTATAACTTTCCCAGCAGTGGAGAAAGCACCAGACAGTCACTGCTAGAGAAGTCTGCTGAGCAGAGTCCCCAGACCACTCGCTGTCACCCTGAGGAGAGGAAGGGAACCTGAAGGAGGACCCCAGAGGAGATCTCCAAGGAAGCCCCCTCTGAACTGACCATGCCCCTCTAGCACTCTAAGCCTATCCATGGCTCCCCACTGCCCTGGAGAGGACATCTGAGTCCACAAGGTCCTAAGGCCTGTGTATGGGCATAGTGTAGTCTAATGTCTTATTCAAGGTCTCTGTTGCTGGGATAAACATCATTGGGACCAAAAGCAGGAAAGGGTTTGTTTTATCTTAACAATTCCCAGGTCGCACTCCATCACTGAGGGAAGGGAGTCAGGGCAGGAACCTGGAGGCAGGAGCTGAAGCAGAGGCCCTGGAGGAACACTGATTACCAGCTTGCTCAGCCAGCCTTCCCTGCAACACAGAGCCACCTGCCCAGATGTTACACAGCCCTCAGTGGGCATGGCCCTCCCACCTCAATCATCAATCAAGAAAATGCCCCCACAGGCTTGCCCACAGGTAATCCTATGGAGGCATTTTCTCAACTGTTCTCTTCCCAGACAACTCTAGTCTGTGTCAAGTTGACAACAAAAAAAAAAATCCAGGATGTCTATATCTTGAGTCATTGCCCCATACATCTGCCAAAACTTGAGGGTCTCTGCAGCGGATTCTGGGAGTCCCTGACCAGGCACCATGCACTGGCTGCTGCACCCATCCCCCCACCAGCTCACAGCTTCCCCCTTCGCCCTTCGCTGACCAGCTGCAGAAAACCACAGACCTGAATTACAGCCCCTCTCCCTTCCTCCCTCTCCCTCTCCCCCTCCCCCTCCCCCTTCCCCTCCCCCTCCTCCCTCTCCCCCTCCCCTGCCCCCTCCTTCTCCCTCTCCCCCTCCCTCTCCCCCTTCCTGACTGTGAGCACAATGGCACCAGCTGCCTCACACTCCCACAAGGTGGGCTGGACTCCTCAAACCTCCTGACTTAAGTGACTTTTGTGACACACTTAATCACAGCAAAGAGAAAAGTCACTACGACACTGGCTGAGAGGTCCCCCCAGCTCCTCTTCTGCTAAGAGTGCAGCCTCGGGGACGCCTTGCATAAATCCCTAAAATGGACCGTTTCACAATCTGCTTTACATTGTGTCATTCTGGATTCAGTAAAGTACTCATATACACACACAGGAAATTGTGAATTGAACACTCCAAGTCAGAACTTGCCAACACAACAGGTACGTTCACTGTATATTCATATGACATTTTCTCATTTAACAAATGTTTCAGAATGCAGAAATATACTTCGTTTTCATTACATATTAAAATTTCATAGATAAAAGTTATAATCTTTCAGGGATCACCCACTGACGGAGAAATGGCTGAGATCTGCATGAACAACCTGGACATGAGTGGGAGTAATGAAGGGCGAGGGTCGAGGGAAAGAGAGCCTGTGGGAGCGGGAGATCCCAGCGGGATCAAGAACAGAGGGGGAGAACAAGGAATAGGAGACCATGGTAAATGAAGACCACATGAGAATAGGAAGAAGCAAAGTACTAGAGAGGCCCACAGAAATCCACAAAGATGCCCCCACAATAGACTGCTGGCAATGGTTGAGAGACAGCCGGAACTGACCTACTCTGGTGATGGGATGGCCAAACACTCTAATAGTCGTGCCAGAAACCCCATCCAACGACTGAGGGATCTGGATGCAGAGATCCACGGTTAGGCCCCAGGTGGAGCTCCGGGAGTCTAATTAGCGAGAAAGAGGAGGGTTTATATGAGCGAGAATTGTTGAAAACAAGGTTGGATAAAGCACAAGGACAAATAGCCAAACGAATAGAAACACATGAACTATGAACCAATGGCTGAGGGGCCCCCAACTGGATCAGGCCCTCTGAATAGGTGAGACAGTCGATTGGCTTGATCTGTTTGGGAGGCATCCAGGCAGTGGGACCGGGTCCTGTGCTCAGTGCATGAGTTGGCTGTTTGGAACCTGGGGCTTATGCAGGGACGCTTGGCTCAGACTGGGAGGAGGGGACTGGACCTTCCTGGACTGAGTCTACCAAATTGATCTCAGTCCTCGGGGGAGACTTTGCCCTGGAGGAGGTGGGAATGGGGGGTGGGCTGGGGGGAAGGGGAGGGGGCAGGAGGGGGGAGAACAAGGGAATCCGTGGCTGATATGTAGAACTGAATGGTATTGTAAAATAAAATAAAAGGGAAAAAAATAAAATAAAACACATTTAAGAAATCTAACCTGTCAAAAAAAAAAGTTATAAGCCAGGCGGTGGTGGCACACGCCTTTAATCCCAGCACTCGGGAGGCAGAGGTAGGTGGATCTTTGTGAGTTCAAGGCCAGCCTGGTCTACAAAGCGAGTTCCAGGAAAGGCGCAAAACTATACAGAGAAACCCTGTCTCAAAAAAGCAAAAAAAAAAAAAGTTATAATCTTTGTCTTCAAAATTTCATAAATAAAAGTTGTAGTTTTGCCTTCAGTTAATGTCTTAATGCCACATCTGAAACAAGCTCACCTTCAGGCCTGTATCCTGTCCAGCATAAAGACCTCTTCCTCCAGGAAGCCTTCCTAGACTATACCTGGTATCAATTTCCTGGGAATTGATACATCCTATCCTAGGAATGCTCCTTGAGTCTCAGAGAGGAAGCCAATAGTCAACAACTCACAAGGTTCAGGAAGGCCCTAAACTTACAAGACTGAGAAGGACCCTTGCCAAGTTATATAAGTGAGACAATTGCTGAGGAGGGACACTTTTCAACCTGGGGAGCTGCCTGCAAGTCCCACAGAGAGCTCCAGGCTGCCCATAAATGAATCATCACTTATGCTTCGTGGCTTTTATGTGACACAACTACCGTTGAGTCCTACATGTAAAAATCATTGGTTCACTAAGCTAGACAGTGTGGAGTCATTTCTTTGATCCATTATTGGTGCCTGGAACAAATAAACATTTACTCATGGCTGTCTCCAGGAAAGTCACACAACAAATCATAAATCAACAAGAACAAAGGGTTCATGGACTGAGGCCCACAGGATGCCAGGTAAATATTCAAGAATGATTGCTCTGTGGAGTCCCACAGAGCCCAGCTGACTCCTCCATCAACTTGTGACAACATAATGAAAGGTCATCTACCAGGGATGACCATTAAAGACTCAAAAACAAGATCATGTCGTCACAAGTAGTGTGGTCCCCATGAGTCATTCTTCTGACTACTAAGAATGACACAGACGAGCCCCAAACCCGAATTCCCAGGAGCCGGCCTTGTTAAGTCTTTCTACATGGGTGGCTTCCAGAACCTCAGATACCTACTGTCCTTTCTTGCTCCTCTGTTCCCATGATAAAACACTGACCAAAAGTAACTTTGGAAGGAAAGAGTGGATTTGGCTCGTACCCTCAAATAACAGTTCGTCACTGAGGGAAGTTGGGCAGGAAGTCAGGATGGAAATCTGGAGGCAGGAACTGAATCAGAAGCCGTGGAGGAACAGTGCTTGCTAGCTCACTCCTCATGGCCTGTTCATCCCCTTCCCCATTCCCAGGGGTGTCAGGGCCCTCCCACCGCAATCATCAATCAATAAAACACCCCAGAGTTGGCTGCAGGCCCATCTGAGGGAAGCAGCTCCTCCACTGAGATTCCCTCCTCCGGGTGACTGTCATTTGTGTCAAGCTGCATGCCTGATCAAGGTGTTGCACAGACTAACCAGAGCAGCCCCTGGCTGCATGCCTAAGGGCCACTCCTGGCCTGAGGTCCTGATCCAAGAGTAGCTGGATCATGGGATACGCCAGCTACTGTGAGGCTTAGCACTGATCGACAGCTTGGCAGGACCTAAACTCACCTGGGCTGAAATGGGAAGACAAACCTTTACCGTGAGCTGAGCACTAATGCCACGGCTCTCTGCTTCCTGAGTTCTGGCACAATCTGACAGCTGTCCCCAAGCTCCTATGACAGTCTTTTCCCACCAGGACGTACAGTGGCTCCTCGAACTGTGATCCAACAAACCCTTAAGCTGCATTTGGCTCAAAATGTCTCAGAAGCCAGAGAGAGAGGGGAGATGGGAGAGTAGGAATCTTCTTTTTGCTTCTTGGATCCTGGCCATGTCTTTTGACCTGGGATAGTGTGTGTGTGTGTGTGTGTGTGTGTGTGTGTGTGTGTGTGTGTGTGTGCGCGCACGAGAAGGGGGGGGGAGACTCCACCCAGCTCACCACAGCAGCCTGTTTGCAGTGAGCACTACTGTGTACACTCTGCTCTCCTTCCTCACATTTCTGCAAAAGCTGCAGGCTGTGCAGCCAGCTAGCTCCCCCGAATGCTTTGCCTTATCTTTCCACCTCACCAGATGCAGAAGCAGCAGCTGGAGAAGCCGGTGCACCCCACCCCCCACCCCCACCCTGCCTCTCACATCAACAGAAGCGGAGTCAAAAGAGGATGTGGAGTTACAGAGGCCACGGAAGATAAGAATCCAGCAGCAGCAGCTTTGCACCCACAGAATGGGGCCCCAGAGCCCGAGGAGGAAGGAGTCCAAGTGTGTGGGAAGTCGTCGATCTCAAAGAATCGAGACTTGGTCCCTCAGTGTGTGAGTGGGAAGGTTGTAAATGAACTCAACTCTCACCTTCCAGATCCAGCTCCAACCAACCAGCCCTTGACATGTGAGCTGGCTTCTCTGACCCTTAGTGTTCCTTTTTCTTCTTTTTTAAGATTTTCTTTTGAGACGATGTCTCACTATATAGCCCTGCCTGGCCTAGAACTTGCTACATGTTGAAGGACTTAGACTTGAGTCTCTGAGTTGGAGAGGTTTCCAGGGACAGGGGTCCTTTTAAAAGATGCATCCTGGAGTGCAGCAGCAGCACACATACCTTAGTGGGAACCAACAGCTCTCTAACTGGACTTAAGGCCAGCTCAACAAGAGGGAAACCGTGTCTGGTACTGGAAACCTGGCCAACTACCCAGTGAAGTCGTGGATCTGAAAAGAGAACCTACTGCTTTATTAAACTAGCATAAGCCCTAATGACATTCCTGACATTTGTCCTTCTATCCACAGATAAGGGTGGTCCTCACCTCCATCAAGGAAACTTCTCTCTGCAATGGGGGACAGAGACCACCACAGAAAATAACAACCAATCAAAATGCAGAGTTGTGGAGCCCGGTCCCAGTGGATACATCTACAAAACACTCCTGCACCTAAGGCTCGGGAACGTTGAAGGAGAGGGAGTGAGAAAGCTGGAAGAGCCAGAGCGACAGGGGGTTTGTTGTAAGAGTGTGTGATGTCAGAAGCTGTACCACAGAGTCTTCCCAACAGGACTGTCTAGACATGAGCTGAACAAGGACAACTGACGTGCCAAGTGGGCAGGGGAAGGACCATGGGGCCTCGACCCCACACAAAGAGCTACAGGCAACTAAGGAACCCTGAGAGCAGGAGAAACAGTCTTCTCCAGGGAAGAGTGCACCAACTGGCTATCTAACATCACGTGGTCAGCCCTGAACCATACACACAAACAACATTATACAGACTGAGCAGGTTATGTTTAGGAGTGTGTGTGTGTGTGTGTGTGTGTGTGTGTGTGTCTGTCTGTCTGTCTGTCTGTCTTTCTGTGTTTATGTCTGTGTACGCATGTGCATACATATACCTGCATGCATGTAGTAACAGCTAATGAGAAGAGAGCCCATGGATCTGTAGAAGAGCAGGAAGGGGTATATGGGAGGGTTTGAAGGGAGGAAAGGGAAGGGGAACTGGTGTGATTATATCATAATCTCAAAAATATAAAAAACAAAATGCAACCCAAGCACTAAATGAAAAAAAAAAATAGGAGAGGGAGAGAAAGGGAGGAGGGGAAGTACAGGGAGATCTGGGGGGACTTGGAGGGGAAATGGGAGTAGAGATCATCATATTTTATTGTGTACATCCCCAAAATTCTCAAAGAACTTTTTCAAAGGCTCAGCTTAAATAAAAGGCACAGCTGCCCATGACAGTTCATGCACCCGGGAGGCTGAGGCAGGAGGATTGCTGAGTTCAGCTCCAACCAAAAGCCAGGCAGGGCTACAGAGCAGAACCCAGGCTCAAAAACAACAAACCAAACAAAGGGCAATATTTTTGTGGGTTTGCAGGGCTAGGTTTTCAGACAGACTTCGTTACACTGCGGAGTCTGCTCCTGTGGCTATAACGAAACTCCGCAGAAATCATTAGTCCCATAGATATAAAGGCCAGAAACGTAGTAGCGGCAAGTCTGTTACAGGAAGAACCAACCACTTCTTGTTAGAGGTGAGACTCACAACATGAGGGGGTTTCATGTCTGACACTGTTAATCCAGTCCAAAGCCCATGCTGGGGGCACTGGGTCTTCGAGCAGAGGTTGCTGCTGCTGTCTTGCTGAGTGGACATGATGTGTCCATCACACCGCCTCCTGGGCAGCTATTTTTTGTGCCCATAGATCGGTGTTGCTTTCAGCTCAGCTAAGAGAAGCCTCTGTGCCACAGGAGGGGTGACAGCAGAGACTCGTGGCCAGAGTACTGACGTCAAGACCGTTGAGTGCTCAGTCATAAATGGGACCCTTATATCCCCCCTGCCAAGACTCGGAGAACACTGTGGGAGGATCGGCAGAAAGAATGTGAGTCAGAGGAGCAAGAGCTGCAGGATCCTGGCTCCTGGGTGTGCTGTGAGCGCTGCACCCTTGAACTCACAGCAGCTTTAGTTACCGTCATAAGATCTGGACAAGACAGTGCCCTTCAACATCCCGTCCCAGAGGGCAGAGGGGCTCACCGGGCCCTGCCCCCCAGGGGGTATGGTAGGCAGTTAGTGGTTGCTGGAGGGAGAGATTTTCTTCAGTGATGTAGTCATTGGTGAGGGGGCCACACTCCTAAATGACCCCAGTTAAACTCATCGGGTCACTGAAAACTAAGGACATGAGAGCAGAAAGGGGGCTGGTTGAGAAGATGAGGCGAGCTGTGGGGGCGGGGCATGGGGATGAATACGATCAAAATGCATTGTATGTGTGTATGAACATGACATAAACCCAGTATTATGATGAATATGGTAAATAAATGCTAATAAATAAATACTCCAGAATCTGGAGAGAGAGAGAGAGAGAGAGAGAGAGAGAGAGAGAGAGAGAGAGAGAGAAAGAGGAGGAAAGAAGGAGGAGGAGGAGGAGGAGGAGAAGAGGAAGAAGAAGAAGAAGAAGAAGAAGAAGAAGAAGAAGAAGAAGAAGAAGAAGAAGAAGAAGAAGAAGAAGAAGAAGAAGAGGAAGAAGAAGAAGAAGCCTAAAAGCCTAAAGATGCAGGATTACAGAGAGGTCACCCAATGAGCTGAAAAATGACTGGACAGGGTATGGTGAAACATTACTCCAGGAGATGATGGTGATCAGGAACATGCCAGGACACACAGGGGGACACCCCAGAAGAGAGTTAGCAAGGCCACAGGCTGACTGGTAACAGGGGACAAGAGGACAGTGAGAGCCCGAGGTCAGGCAGGACCAGAGTAAACCAGTGACTTCTGGACAAGTCAGGACCGCAGCACTCAGGACCACACAGAAGCTGTGGTGGACTCATCAGATCAGGACAGACAGCCTCGCAAGGAGGGGGAGGGGCTCATGGCCACACCCTGACTGAGGGAGGAGCTATGGACAGTTGATGGTCGCCAGGGGAGCGAGAGGCAGCTTTTCTAAGGGATGTGATTTGTGATAGGTCAACCACCCAGGAGTAAATAGACGGATCAAGTTGGAGTCAACGAGATACATGGGGGTGGGGATGGGGTGGGAGGGCGTAAGGGGTCTGAGAGAAGTAATAGGGATGAGTGAGGAGTGAATGTGAGAAGTACATAGCAAGAGAGGCTGGGGAGATGGTTCAGAGGGTAAGAGCACTCATTGTTCTTCCAGAGGACGTGGGTTCAATTCCCAGCACCCACATGGCAGCTCACAACCATCCATAACTCCAGTTCCAGGATATCTGATGCCTTCTTCTGACCTCCGTAGGCACCAAGAATACATATGGTGCACATACATACATGTAAGCAAAACACCATAAAATAAAAATTAAAAAAACTAAATGTCTTAATTTCTAACAAAAAAAGGTACTTTGAAAAATACATAAATGGAATTCTTGAAGAATCAATTAAAAAGTAATTATATTTTTGAAAAATGAACCAACCAAGGAAAATGAAAAAGAACCAACCAAGGAAAGAGGGGCCGTCTGTTCTGGGAAAGAGCTGTCCCTTTAGTTGGAACCACAGTTGCCATGGTTACCGGAAACTCAGAAAGAAGAAGTCTGCAAGTCCTGTTTACTGTTTTTCATCTTTGTCAGAGTGAGGCGGGAGGCCATGACCCACGATGAGGCAAGGCTTCTAAGAATCAGAAAGGACTTGGGAAAATGAAAAAGAGCCCATCCTTTCCAGGGTGTGTGGGCGGGCTGGGTGTGCACCCCAACAGGCGTGGGCATGCGCAGGCCAAAAGTCAACTTCAACGTCAACCATCAGGCACCGTCCACTTTGGCTATCTCGTTGTAATTTGTTAATTTATTGAGTCTTTTGTTTTCAATACATCCAGCCAGAGGTTCCCCTCCCTCCACTCCTCCCAGCCCTCCCACACCTTCCCCCTCCCCGACCCTCATATCAAGGCTGGACGAGGTGACCCAGTAGGAGGAAAGGGTCCAGAGAGCAGGTCCAAAGAGTCAGAGACACCCCTACTCACACTGTTAGGAGTCCCACGGAATACCATGCAAACAACTGTAACATAGGCAGAGGACCCAGCGCGGAGCCGTGCAGGCTCCATGATTGCCGTTTCAGGCCCTGTGAGCCCCTAAGAGCCGCGCTCAGTTGGTTCTGTGTTATTGTGTTTTTACTAGTTCTTGAGAATTTCCTGCATGCATACAATGACTTCTGACCACGTGCGTCACCACCGCCTGCTCGCCCCTAACTCCCCTCATCCACCCACCCTTACCAGCTCGGTGGCCTCCTTATTGGTTGTCCTCTTCCGTCCAAATCAAACAGGCACTGCTCATGTACCAATGGGTGTGCTTTCCTAAGACGGGGTCTCTCGCCAGCCTAGAACTCAACAAGTAGAAATGTGGGTCCTCATGCTCGGGAGGCAAGTGCTGGCCGGGCTGGCCAACTCTCCAGTCCCCACTTTGCCCTTTTATCCAACAGCCCTCGGGAAAAGCACACCATCCAGAGAGACGCTGGCTCCTAACTGGGACTTCAGAAAGATCCAAGATCCCACCTCCCTTCCCTCCTTGGAATGCTACTCCAACCACACAACGCATTTTTTTTTTTCATTTATTTATTTGAATGTGCCACTGTGTGCCTGTGGGGGTCAGAAGACAACTTGCAAGAGTGGGTTCTTGCTTTCCACCTCGTGAGTCCCTGAGATCGAACTCGGGTCGTCAGAACTGGCAGCAACACCTTTACCGTAGAGCCCTCTCCCCGCCCGCCCACACCTCTTGGTTTGGGTTTTGGTTTTTGAGACAGGGTCTGCTCTGACTGTCTTGGAACTCGCTCTATAGCCCAGGCTGGCCTCGAACTCACTGAGATCCGCCTGCCTAAGGCGCGTGCCAGCACGGCTGGCTCAGCACACTATTTCAATGACGTTTTTGTGTGTGCGCCACCACGCCCAGCCCACGTTTGTATTAACACATACAATGCTCCCATTAGCCCACCCTCGTGGTACAGGTCTGTAATCCCAGGTACTCACAAGGCTGAGGCAGGAGGATATAGGAGTGCAAAGCCAGCGTTGGTTAGCTACATAATGAGACCCAGGCTCACGAGTGTGCTCTGCAGACCCGCATTTAAAAGCCCAGGTCTGAGTGTCATCTAAGTAGGGTGGCGATGCAGCACCCATGAATTCCCAACAATGTGGTTACCTAAAGAGATCTGCACAAGAACAGCACATGCTGATGTGATAGGAGAAATTTCCCCAGGCTCCACACTTAGATTAAGAGATCAATAGCTGCTGAGAGATGGGGAATCAGTTTTCTACAAAGATCAGCCTCCTGGTAGGCTATCCAGTCCCAGTGGTTGGCCCTGAACACATATGCATGTGAGAAACACTCAATGAATCTGGTAGGGTGTGTGTGTGTGTGTGTGTGTGTGTGTGTGTGTGTGTGTGTGTGTGTGTTGTATATGTGTGTGTATAACAATGATAATTAATGAACAGGTCATGAATTTGAGAAGAGACATGGAAGTTGTGAGGAGGAGAGGTAGAGGCAGAAAAGATGTAAATAACATACCTATGTGTGAAAGTCTCAAAAAAATAAAACTGAAATAAATTTTTAAAACTATTTTTCAACCTGAAAAAAAATAAAATAAAATAAAAGCCCAGGTCTGGAAATGCGACTTTGTAATCCATCCCTGGGAAGGGGTGTGTGGAGAGTGATATATCCTGGAGGCCCAGGCATGGGGCTGCGGCTCCGTAATCCAGCCCTGGGGAGGGGGAGGGGGTGAATACCGAAGGATCCCACTGGCCAGCCAGCCTACATATTGAACGCCGGACCCATGGAAGAACCTGTCTCAAAAAATTAAGTGGAACCCTCTCCCCGAGGCTCGGGAGACAGGAGGACAGTGAGAGCCCGAGGTTAGACAGGACCAGAGCAAACCAGCGTCTTCTGGGCAGGACAGGATCCCAGCACTCAGGACCACACAGCCGCTGTGGTTGCTGCACTGGATCAACAGTCAGCCTTGCAGCACGGAGAGGGGGGGCCTCATGACCACACCCTGACTGAGGAGCTATGGACAATGGGTGGCCACTCTCAGGGAGCGAGAGGCAGCTCTCCTAAGGGTATCCCCACAGACCCCTCTAAGTTGACCATACTCTGGTGGATGTCACTCACCAAGGACTACGTGGACGCCCCAATTGGACTGGACAGGTTATTTTAAATTTAAAAAAAAAAAAAAAAAAAAGGAGGGCACTGTGGCACTGTGTTGGGAGAAGGTTGGGGTGAGTGGATCTGGGAGGAGCCGAGGGCATACAAACATAAAGTGATATACCTCCACGGACGCTAGATGGCAGCACACAACTGCAAGTGAGCATTGTGGGTTCGCCATCTCCGCGTTCCTGGAGAGAAACCAGGGCTTCCCAGCACCAGAGAGGGAGAACACAGGCCTGCTTGTCCTGGGGACAAGCCAGCCCGGTGCCTGACTCCGTCCGTCGCTTGGGACCCCACCATCAGATGGCTCATTCCTTTGATAAATGCATTTCTCTTTAAAAATAAAATAAAATTGTCCAGGGCACCAATTCAACAATTGAAGCTCAGATCCGCCTAGACATCATTAGAGATAAAAATAAGTTTTTAATGTTTTTTAAAGAAAAATATGTAATGTTAAAATATTTGGAGGGCGGTGTGATGGCCCAGCGAGTAAGGAAGCTCGCCACCAAACCTAATGACCTGAGTCCAACCTCGGTGGTGGAAAGAGAGAACTGACCCCCACGAGTTGTCCTCTGACCTCCACGCGCTCCTGTGACACTGGCGCGCGCGCGTGCCCACCAATCAAATAACTGTACTAAGAAACCTAAAAAAATTAGCTGAAGACACCGCTTCGCCCCAGTAGTGCCGCCGTCCCCTCTAGAAGGATACATGGAGGCGCCAGAAGTACCAGGGTCCCTTTCTGGGCCTCCCTGGGCTCATATACACAGACTTGTGAGCAAACACAGGCGTGCACACCCACAGACACGCACAATCTCCTCTCTCCGCTTTGTGAGCAACCGCCCAGCCGCTGACGCGGTAGTTACGGCGCATGTCCATCAGGGGGCGATCGTGCCTTTAATTTCCTGCCGTCTGCCTGGGACCCGTCCTGCCTCTCTCTGCATTTGAAGACTGTATCCGGATTTCCCACGTCTTCATCCGTATTTTTAAATCCCTAGAGCAGCTACGGGGGAGTATGCGGGTTGGCCTGGTTTCTGTTGCTGTGAGAAAATGTCCTGACAGAAAAAGAAGGAGTTTTGGAGAGAAAGGGGTTGTTTGATTTTACAATTCCAGATTACAGCTGGGTCGTTGCGGGTTAGTCAAGACAGTCACATGACAACCACGGTCAAGAGCAGAGAAATGGAGGCCTGCTTGCTCACTCCTTCACAGTTCAGGACCCCTGCCTAGGGAATGGTGCCACCCACTGTGGGCGGGGCCTTCCCACATCAACACAATTAAGACAATCCCGCATAGACACGCCCACAGACCAAGCTGGTGTAGACAGTCCCTCAGTGAGACTCTCTTCCCAGATGATTATAGGTTGGGTCCAGTTGGTGATTAAAACTGAGCATGACAAAGTAGTCTGTGTCTGTCTGTGTCTGGGAACATGCCGGACATGCAGGTGGCAATGTTTTGTGGTTATCGTGTGTGAATAGGTTCCCAGCTACCTTTAATTGTCAGCCCGATGCAGCCTAGAGTCATGGGAAGCCTGGACTAAGGAATTGCCGATCAGATCGGCCTGTGAGCATGAATGTGAGAGGTTGTTTGGGTTGGTAATTAAGGCAGAAGGCCCCGCCCCCTGTGGGCAGCGCCACCCCTAGGCAGGTGGGCCTGGGATGTAATGAAGCTCCCCTGGCGTGATCAGGAGTGGGCAACCCAGAAAGCAGCCTTCCTCCATGGTTCCTGCCCCAACTTCCCTCAGCGAGGGACTATGATATCACAGCCATAGAATGAAGACCGTATCTGGATTTCCCACGTCGTCATCCATGTTTTTAAATGCCTACGATGAGTAGATTTGTGTCTTTGTGTCTGTGTTCGCCAGCTATGCACACATGCATGTGTGTGCATTGGGGGGGGCACGTGTGCATGCTCACATGTGTGTATAATGCCATTCCTCAGGCTCCTTCCTCTTGTTTCTGTGAAGCAGGGTCTCACTGACTCAGGAGCTCACTGAGGCCGCCAGGCTGAGAGGCCAGCCTAGTGAACTAACTCCCGAACAGGGGCCCCATCACCTAAAGGTTCCCCAACCTTCCCAATCAGCTGAAGCCCATGCAGTGAAACACTGAGATAACTAATATGAACTTCTGCCGGCCTGAGCCTTTTTTTTTTTTCTTCTTTTTACTAAGAAACTTTATTATTCACTTTACATACCAATCACATTTTGCATATATATCAATTTACTCTCTTCCCTCCTCCTCTCCCTCCTCTAGCCTTGCCCCGCCCACTCACCACCCATTCTCTCCTACAAGAAAGTAAGGCCTCCCATGGGGAGTCAGCAGAGCCCGGTACATTCAGCTGAGGCAGGTTCAAGCCCCTCCTCCCACCTCAAGGCTGTGCGAGGTGTCCCACCATAGACAGTGAGCTCCAAAAAACCAGCTCATGCACCAGGGATGGATCCTGATCCTAGCGAGGGGGGGGGGGTGGAGCAGATCAAACTACCTAACTGTCTTGTTATGCAGAGGACCTAGTCCAGTCCTGTGGAGGCTCCAATGGTGTTGATGGTGTTGGTCTAAGTATCATGAGTTCCCACTAGTTTGGTTTGGTTGTCTCTGTAGATTTCCCCATCATGATCTTGAGGCCCCTTGCTCAAGGTGGAGTAAACACCCCAAGTTACTCCAAGAACAAATCCATGACCTCTGACTCCTCAACATCACATGGTCCAGCCTTTCCTTCCCACGGAAGAACCCTGGAAAAGGGCAGCATTCATTGCCGTGATCCTTGCAATGATTAACTTTGGCATCAACTTGACTGGAACTGGAATCAACTGAGAGACACGCTTCTGGGGGAGTCTCTGGGGACATTCAGGATTACCTTGGGGGTGGGGTCTCCTGGCAGTGACTGGCAGCTCCAGAGAGGAAAATGCTACTGATTTTTGCCTGTTTGTTTTTCCCCTTGCTGGCTAGTGCATCTACTCTGTTGCTACCTCTATGTTGTTCCTACCATCCTCTTCAGACGTGAATTGAAGACTTGGCCCTGTTCCAGAATCCTCCAGCCCTTCAGATCTGGACGCAGAGACACCTACCTCATAGACTGAGCTGCTACCAGGTTCTCAGCCTCTGCAGCACGCAGGCAGCCACTGTGGACAGCCCGGGTAGTACTGTGTAAGCCAGACTGGTGAATCCTCCCGTGTTCTGTATTCATTCTGTCAGTTCTGTTCCTCCAGCAAACTCTAATGCAGCCCAGGTTATACTGTGTAAGCCAGACTGGTGAATCCTCCCATGTTCTGTATTCATTCCGTCAGTCCTGTTCCTCCAGTGAACTCTAGTGCAGCCCTCGATGTTTGTGAATCCACTGCCTCCCCCAACAGGGCCTTCCCAGGCCCCTCAGATATGGTAAGCACTTCACACCAGACTCCTGAGCCAAAGCCTGTCCTGGGCCAGGTGTGTGCATGAGGCCTTGGCCTTCCTGAGAGAGAACCAGGCAGTGCTGTGGCCTCTGGCAGCCACTGGAGCAGTGGTTCTCAGCCTTCCTAGTACTGTGACCCCTTAACACAGTTCCTCAGGTTGTGGTGACCCCCAACCATAGTTATTTTGCTGCTACTTCATAACTGTAATTTTGCTACTGTTATGAATCATAATGTAAATATCTGATATGCAGGATATCTGATATTTGACCCCTGTGGTGGTCATTTGACCCGCAAAGGGGCCGTGACCCACAGGTTGAGAACCACTGCACTGGAGTGCTGAGAGAGTGAGTTAGCACTGAGACTCTGCTGTGTGTGCGTGCGTGTGCATGTGCGTGCGTGCGTGCGTGTGTGCGTGCGTGTGTGTGTGCGCGCGTGCGTGTGTGTACGTGCGTGCGTGCATGTGCGTGCGTGCGTGTGTGCGTGTGTGTGATATTCACACCTATGTATGTAGATGCCCACACCCTCACAGGTGTGCAGGCCACAGGAGGCTAGCATTCCCAGTGTATTCCCCTGGCACATGGTCTCTTGCTGAACCCAGACCTCAGCTGACAGTCAGCGAGCCCCAGCAAGCCCCTGCCTCCACCCCTCGGAGGGCTGGTGCTGTGGGTGCATGGGACCAAGCCCGGCTTTTTACTTGTGTGTCAGGGATTCTAACTCAGGTCATTGTGTTTGTACAGCAAGAGCTCTCAACCTCTGAGCCTCTCCCTGGCCACATCATCATGCTGTGTCTTCAAAAAAAGTATGTCTCTGTCTCCCTGGAACAGAAAGGCTCAGTCAGGCGCCCTAACATGCAGTTAATTTCCCAGGGGGTGAGATGATCTCCGAGTCTCCATTACATCTCAGCCACCATTCTCCACGGCCCACAAAGCTGGATCTGACATTGGGCCACAGGGACGCTCAATACGGTGGCGCCTTCTTGCTTAATGTGCACTCTGGGGTCCTGTCCTATCCCTGACCACCCACACTAGCCCTTCTGTCATTTGTGCGTGGTAAGGGTGATCCCCGCCGATGGAAAGAAATCCACACAAAAAGCCAACTTCTGGCTCTTGACTTAGCCTTAAAGTACTGTGGATAAAATCTAACCAGATAGGAACTGCCAAGACCTGGGGGCAGAGGGCAGAGGGTTATGTAGCACAAATGATGAGAAAGTTCTGGAAGGTGGGCATTGGTGCTGGAGGCACGACTATACTTAGCAATGGTTAAAACGCTCAGAATGGCAGGGATAGTCAAGTGCATGCTCTGTTTAACCACAATCTTAAAAATAAAGTCTATTCAATAGGAAAGCGTCGCCAGGGCATGAATAATATATGTTGAAGAGAAGCGGTCTGATGCCCAGGCCTTTTCTGAAACAGGACCAACAGGGCACAGCGGGAGGGCTCGTGAGGACCCGCCCCTTGCTGATGCCTGACGGAGTTATCCGTTTGGAGGGGAGGGGCTTGTGAAGCCCCGCCCCCTCCTGGGGTTGATAGACAGTTGGTCTCCAGGAGAAGGATAGACATTTCTTCAGTGGTGTAGCCACAGCTCAGTGGCCCACACTCCTGTAAACAGTTTCTCATTTCAGCCCTGATGGAATTCAGTGTTCCATCAATAAACAGACCTGAAGGTAGAAGGCGGACTGGGTGGGAAGAGGAGGGGATAGCGGGAGTGGGCGGGGCAAGGAGGATGATGGATACAATCAAATTACATCATACACGTAGGGAAATGTCATAACAAGACCCGTTGTTCGGTATAAGTAATAGCCCTAATAAGAACATGTAAAAATAAACAGGAACCTGAAGCCAAGGGAACAGACAGACAACAGACAGGAGAAAACGAGCTACAGCATGAGGTGGTAAAGAGAGGGAACCCTGTCCCCACAAGTCCACCCACAACCCAAAGAGGACGCCATGAGAAAAGACATTCCTCTGGGCTGGGTGAGGATGTAGCACTCTCCCCAAGATGCAGGCGACCCCTGTTTCAATCCCCAGCACACGATAAACCAGGCGTGGTGACACAGGCCTGCCATCCCAGGAGTTCAAGGTCATCCCCAGCTACATAGTGAGTCCACAGCCAGTGTGAGACTCACGAGACCCTGTCCCCAAAACAACCGATAACAAAATAAATAAAAGAAAGTTAAGTTCCCTTCCACGGGAACAATTTCCTGCCTAGAACTGTGACCCTGGTCAAAAGCTCTCCGCTGGGAGGTTATGGCCGAGGAAGGGATGGGAGGTCATGCAGAGTCATAGCCCACCAGCTGGGAGGTCATGATCCAAGGCTGGGAGGTCATGGCCCTGGAGCATCACCGGGCTGCTGTTGTTTTCCTGAACGGTCGGTCCTGTCACCAAAGCACCTTCTAAATATTTGTGTGCGCACCCGCAGACTGGGGCAGCCTCAGCCTGGGTCGCAGAGCCCGGTCCCGGCAGAAATGGTCAGTCCCTTGTCAGTACAGAGATGCATTATTGGCCAAAGTGCTGGGAGCACAAGATGGAGCTCATCCCTAAATGGAACAGCGCTGAGATGCTGTCTTTGGGACATGGCATGCCGATGACACACGGGAACTCACAGCAGCGGTGGGCACCCGCGCAAGACCTAGCCAGACACAGTCCCAGCACGGACTCAGGGGTCTCCCGGCCCCACCCCTCGCCGAGGGGCTCTTGGCAGTGGAGCTTCTGGGGGAGGGGGAGTCGTTACAGGTGGTTGTGACTTGCCCTGTGGGTGTGGGGAATTAAACCGGGGTCTTTTGCAAGAGCAGATAATGCTCTTAACCGCTGAGCCAGCTCTCCAGCCCTAGAATAAAGAGCTTTTTTGTTGTTTTGGGACAGTGTTTCTCTGTGTAGCTCTGGCTGTTCAGGATCTCCCTCTGCAGTGCTGGGATTAAAGGCGTGTGCCACCACAGTCCAGCTAAGAACTTTTTCATTTTTTGGAGGAACTTTGCCATCCCTCATCCTCCCTGCACCAAGAGAAAGCACCAGGGCTGCAGCCCTCCAGCCCACGGCGTCCTCTTGCCCACAGCGTCCTCCTGCCTGGCAGCCTCCTGACAGCATTCCAGACAAGTGAGAGACCCTACCTCAAAGAGACAACGGATGACACACAAGGAAACAATATTCGAGGCTGTCCCCTGGCCTCCACACAGCCACGCACACACCTGCAAGCACAGATACACTCATGTGTGCCCAGGCACACATACGAACGCACATATATGTACACGTGTGCACACACAGACAAAAAGAAAAGGAGGTAGAGTTCATACGGCACCCCCAACTCTATTCTGGAGACACTGTGAAACCTCCCAGAGAAACCTTATAACCCCAAATCCTTATCTTGGGGTCTGGCTGCAGATGAGACAGTCTAGGGCAGCAAACCCGTGACGGTGACACTGTGGACTTGCCAGGCTCTGGCGTTCTCTGGCCATGCCTGTGAGAGATTGTCTACGTTAGGTTAACTGATGTGGAAAGACTCACCCTGAATATGGATGACCCCATCCCAAGGGCTGGGGTGCCAGACTACTGAGAACCAGCACTCATCTCTCTGCTTCCTGGCTGTGAATGCCCTGTGACTTGGCACCTCACACGCTGGCCACCATGCCTTCCCTGCCATGACGGACTGTGCCCGGCAACCATGAACCACAACAAACCTCCCTGCCCTAAGATGCTTTGGTGTTGATCCCACCAACAAGAAGAGTGCGTGCCACGCAAATGTGGCACTCTGGAGAGTGAGACAGTGTCCTAGTGAGCTTAGTGGTCCACTGACCACAGCTACTCTCGGGGAGTCTAGATTGAAGGGCTAACCAGATCAGACTGACCCGCGGCTGTGTCTGAGAGAGATCGTCTTGATTGGTGGTGTCTGCTATGGGCGGCACCATGCCTAGACAGGAGGTCCCGGGCTGTAAGAAAGCCAGCTGAGCCATAAGAGCATCCTCCACGGCCTCTGCTTCAGTTCCTACCTCAGCTCCTGCCCTGACTTCATCACTGATGACTGTGACCTGGAAGTGTAGCCAAACACAGATCCTTCCCTCCTCAAGTAGCTTTTGGTCAGGTTGTTTGCCGCAGCAACAAACATCAGGCCAGGACACAGGTCGTGGTTAATAACCACACCAGGGCAACAGGAAAACGACCCTGGGTAAACCAGGGTGCAGCTGTTCTATGCGGCAGGCAAAGAAAACTCAGGGTCTGGCGTGTGCCAAGGGCTCCAGTGCTACCAGTGGTGTCTCTGCAGGAAGCAGGGTGATAGAAGAAAGCCAGCTGTCCCCCTGGCACACCGCGGCCAAGGTTTGTAGGATTCAAGCTGGGTTTTTGGAGAGTATATATCGAGATTGCTTCCCTTGCTCAGTGTAATGTGCAAGGAGGGAACTCAAATCATTAACTTCTATTACAAGAAAAGCAAATGGTCTGTCATTTAGGCCATTCAAAAAGCTGAGGCAGGAGGATGACCAGTTGAAGGCCAGCCTGGGCTAGAATGAGCTCAAGGCCAGTCTGGGCTATAGAGTAAGACCCTGATTTTAAAGTAACTGGAGTTGTGGTACAGGAGTGGAAGCCCTGCCTGGAATCCCCCAGTGAGGGCTGGGGGCGTGGTCAGGTGGAGCCCCGCCTAGAATCCCCCCGCCCCCCCCCGTGAGGGGCTGGGGGCGTGGTCAGGGTGGAGCCCTGCCTAGAATCCCCCAGTGAGGGGCTAAGCAGTAGTGTGTCTGCCCACCCTCCATAAGGTTCATCTATACACAAAGGACAGAAAAGAAGAGAGGGAGAGGTGTAGACTTGATCTCTAATCCCGGCCCTATAAGCACAGCACTTTCTCCTGCTAGATAGGAATGCCAAGTCTCCTTCAACCTGCACCACAAAAGGCAGAGAAAGCTGACCTCATTGTGAGGGGGCAGTGCTGAATGAACTTTTGTCGGTGTGCACCCTTCCTGTGGCTCCCCTTACAGACTGTCTGGAGCACACCAATTCCTGCTCTCCTCATTTTATTAGAAGCAGTTGCCTCAAGCCCCTTCTTCCTTGGGGGACTCGAGACAATCAATGTGTTATAAATTAACCATCTGGACTTCATCCTGGGAACCCTGCCACATGGCTACCGGCTGTCTGCTTTCCATCCAGACGCTCTGCCATCGAGGACCGCTCATGGCCCCTCAATCCTGCTGGCGTCCTGGGCTCAGCATGCATCTGCCTCTCTCTCTCTCTCTGTCCTGCAGGGCACCAGGCTCAGCAGTATTCGGAATAGTCTTCTTCCACGTAGTTGGAAGGGAACCAGCCAATCTGGAGACAGAAGAAAACCCCATGAGAAAAATCTGTCTTCTTCGCCCCTCACCACAGCAGGCTGGACCCCTCCTGCCGTGGGGACTTCACACCTGTTGTTACTTCACTGTGCATGGCCAAGGATGGCCCTCTGCTCAAGTGTCACCTTGTCAGTATAGTCTTCTAGTCACCCTGCTTAGCATAGTAAGCCCCACCCACTCCACACACATCTAGCTTTGTCCTGATCGTCTTCCACAGAGCTCATCATCATCGTGATATAATAACAAATTATGATGTAGTCTGCTGATTGACAGGATTAACTACTAAGCCAACTCCCCTCCCCCATCACAACATGAGGTTGACAAGGGCGGAGAGTTTTGTCTCCTACTCAGCAGACTCCCAAGAGCCTAGAACAGGTCCCAGTGCTCAGTAAACACTTTATTAATATTTCTTGGAATGTTGAGTAGACAGATGGATAGATGGGTGGGTGGGTGAATGATAGATGGATGGATGGATGGATGGATGGATGGATGGATGGATGGATGGATGGATGGATAAATGAGTAGATGGGTACATGGATAGATGGATGGTCATAGATACATTAGTGGATGGGATGGATGAGTAATGAATGGATGGATGGGTGGATGGATGCATGGATGGATGGATGGATGGACAGATGGATGAACTGGTGGATAAGTGGATGGATAGGTGAATGGCTAGTGCATAAATACATGAGTGGATGGGATAGATGGGTGGGTAGGTGGGTGGGTAAGTGGATGGATGATGAGTGAATGGGTGGGGTGATAGATGAATAAATATATAGATGATTGATAGATAAGTGGACATATGGATGGCGGGTGGATGATAGCTTGATGAATACATGGGTGGAAGGATGGGTGAGTAGAGAGACAGACACATAAACAGAAAGAATGGTTGCACAGAGATGGGTGACTTGCAAATGAATGCTTGGATGAACCCTGTCTGTCCCAGACCTGCTTAAACCATCTAAGTGACTCTCAAGCCCTCGCTGTGCACCATAACTCACTGAATGTGACAGCAAATGTGTTTATCATCTAAGCATTTCTCTAAACCATGGGGGCTTTGTGATATGTTTCCCCCAATAGAACAGAGGTTCTAACCAGTGTCCTTATCTTCATTCAAAAAACACTGAGAAAACTTTCGAGCAAAGAAGAATGCCAGATGCTCAATTTCATCAGAGGATGACATGGAGAAGAGCCTCCATCCATACAGTACAAACTAGAAACTTAGCCAAAGCAAGCTGGCCTGAAGCACCTTCAGGAACATCTTTCTCCTTCTAACTAGAACCAGAGTGGGCAAAGAGCACTGTGGTCACCCCAAGTCTGCCTCTCCATGCACTCAATAGTTACTGAGCACCTACCATGTGCCAAGCCATGTGACACAGCAGTGAGAGGAACAGATTCCTCCTCTGCATCTCCCATATTTGTCAATCACCCTCTCACTCCAGGGCCTTTGCATACACTGGGGAATTTGTCTGATGAATGGCTGAACTGATGGATGGGTGGGTTTTGTGGAATGGGTGAACTGGTGGATGGGTGGGTTCTGTGGAATGAATGAACTGATGGATGGGTGGGTTCTGTGGAATGGCTGAACTGATGGATGGGTGGGTTCTGTGGAATGGCTGAACTGATGGATGGGTGGGTTCTGTGGAATGGCTGAACTGATGGATGGGTAGGTTCTAAGGAATGGATGAACTGATGGATGGGTGGGTTTTGTGGAATGGATGAACTGGTGGATGGGTGGGTTCTGATGAATGGATGAACTGGTGGATGGGTGGGTTCTGAAGAATGGATGAACTGATGGATGGGTGGGTTCTGATGAATGGATGAACTGATGGATGGGTGGGTTCTGAAGAATGAATGAACTGATGGATGGGTGAGTTCTGTGGAATGGATGAACTGGTGGATGGGTGGGTTCTGAAGAATGGATGAACTGATGGATGGGTGGGTTCTGAGGAGTGGATGAACTGATGGATGGGTGGGTTCTGATGAATGAATGAACTGATGGATGGGTGGGTTCGGGAGACTGAACTCAGTCTTCAAGTTTGTAATGCAAGCACTGTACCAGCTTAGAACCTTTCCAGTCCACTGGCAGCCATTTCATCCCTTTAACCTTTTTATTCCTTATCCTCCTAGCCTCTCGTCACCCTAACCTCTGGAAGGGTGGGTGAGGAGCTCCCCTGCTTGGGGTCCTCTTTCCCATCACCATCCTGACCTCTCTCTCCCTGGCGTGACTGCCTGGTTAGAGGTCACATGGTCTCACTGTTTCACAAAGATGGCCATTGGACAATGCTCCCTTTGCACTCAGAAAAATCTCCAGCTCATAGTATGTTCTCAATAAATAGAAGTGGGTGGGAAAATGTGTTAAATCTCAGTGTCCTTTTGCCCCTCAGACTAAGGGTGACCTGCATGGGAACCACACCCCACCCACCCCACCCAGTCAGCCCTCCCCCTCCTGACTCACCCGACCATAGATCTCCCCACGCCACCAGCCCTGCTGCCCCTTCTTGTTGAGGATCTTGATGATGTCACCCTCCTTAAGGGACAGTTCTGATCGGTCCCGGGCACAGAAGTCGTAGCGGGCTTTGGCGGTGCCAAAATACTTGGTGCTTCCAGCTGTGAAGAGAAAATGAGATGCCTGAGTGTCCGAGATAAATATCAGCCATCATCCAGGGACAGTGTAGAGAGGAGCACGCTCTCGGGACGGGACCACCTGGCTGAAGGGTCTCTTTGACGATTAGCTTCAACTGTCAACTTGACCCAACCTAGAATAACCTGGGGAGAGAGTCTCAGAGAGGGATGTCTGCATTGTGTGGGCCTGTGGACATGTCTGTGGGAGCTGTCTTAATGAAGTGAATTGATGTGGGAGATCCAGCCCACCATGAGTGGCACCATTCCCTAGGCAGCGGGGGGGGGGGGGGGTGTTGGGCTGATTAAGAGTGGACAAAGAGAGCGGAGCACAAGAGAGCAAGCACACATTCATCTCAGTCTGCTCCTGACTGCTGATGGGATGTGGCCAGCTGCCTCAGGCCCCTGCCTCTGTGACTCCCCGCAGGGATGGACAGTAATCTGGAACTGCAGACTAAAGTAAGTCCTTTCTCCCATGTATCGCTTTCCATCATGACATTTTTATCACAGCAATAAATATGAAACCAGAGCATCCACTGGGCGACCTCTAGGCTGAAGGGACACAACTCTACTCCCAACATTGTCCTCCCAGGCCAAATTTAGAAAATTTAAATATTTTAAGTAAGGTTTCATGATGTAGCCCAGTGTGGTTCCAACTCACTATGTAGCCCACGCTGAGCCCAAATTTGTCATCATCCTGCCTCGGCCTCCTGAGTGCTGGGATTATAAGAATGCACATCACACCTGGTGAGACCAGGTTTTCAATAATTTTAATGGTGTTTCATATATAGTCAACTTCTGTACACCTGTACGTCCTTAACTTTCATATTAAACTCAGATACACAGAGAAGGTAGACTATATTTTAAAAAGTCATTAAGGGTGGCTGGAGAGGTGTTCAGGGCTTCAGTTCCCAGCACCCACGTGGAGGCTCCAAATCTCCTATAACTGCAGTTCCTGGAAATCTAACACTCTCCTCTAGATTCTGTGGACACTGCACTCAAGCACACAGAGCCATGCACAGACATACATGTATACACATGATTAAAAATTTAAAATAGGGGCTGGAAAGATGGTTCAGTGATTAAGAACACTTGCTGCTCTTCCAGAGGACCTGAGTTTAGTTCCCAGCACCCACATTGGGCAGCTCACAACCACCTGAACCTCCAGCTCCAGGGGATGTGGCACCCTTTTCTGGCCTCTGCAGACACCACAGAAGATCTATAATGAAAAATAGCAAGCTGAGCAAATAAAAACACAAAATGTACATCTTGAGAAAAGGGGCACCAGGAATTGGAATGGAGCTAGGTCCTGTGTTCAATAAGATAAATGGGTGAAGAAATTGATTAAAGGGAATGGTGACCTCAGAGCAAGATCCCACCCAGATAAGTTTCCAACTTGTGAAAAGGAACTAAAGAAAAGCTTAGAGCTGGGTGTGGCGGCGCATGCCTTTAATTCCAGCACTCAGAAGGCAGAGGCAGGCGGATCTCTAAGTCTGAGGCCAGCCTAGTCTAGCGAGAGAGTTCCAAGACAGCCAAGCCTAGGTAATACAAGACAGAAAGCTGGTGAAGATGTAGTTGAACAAGAAGGCCATGAACAAGAAAGCCCTGCTGGGGGGTGTCTTTCCATACGCTGTGAACATATGTTGTTCCCATTGGTTAATAAATAAGCTGCTTTGGCCTATGTCAAGGCAGCTTAGAGACAGGTGGGAAATCAAAGGAAAGAGACAGGAAAGAGAAAAGAGGAGTCTGGAGAGAGACACCAGCACCACCAGGAGAAGCAAGATGTAAAATAACCAGTACGCCACGACCACGTGGCAACTTATAGATAAATAGAAATGGGTTAAGTTATAAGAGCTAGCTAGCAAGAAGCCTGCCACAGGCCATGCAGTTTGTAAATAATATAAGCCTCTATGTGTTTACTTGGGTCCAAGCAGCCAAAGGACCACGGCTGGGCAGGACCAGAGAAAATTTATGGCTGCACAGCCCCAGTAAGCAACAGAACTTGGCAGCTTCTGTCACATGATTCCAGCTTCAGAGTTAAGGATGGAAGAAATGGGTTACGGAATTTTCCTCTATGCCTAAAGAAAGCTAAGGCCAGGCATGTGTCAAGGATGTCCCTGAATGGAGGCCAAGTAGAGAGGCCTGCGTATGAAGCTGCAAAGTTGAAGCCTGGATTGCCTTGGGGAACCCAAGATGTTGGAGATGCCAGAGTCATGGGACAGCTGCCCAGGAGAGCTGCTGACAAGGAGTGGAACCAGTCCAAGAGAGAGAAGTGTGTTGCAGTCAACAAAGCTGAATGGAGTTGGAGATCTGAAGAGCGCTTTGACATCAGTCATGGAGATGCAGAGTTTGGAGTTTGCCCAGCTGGTTTTCGGTCTTGCTTTGGTCCAGTATTTTCTCACTGTGCTCCCTTTCCTGTGTTTTGAAATGCTAACATATATCCTGTGCCATTATATGTTTAAGTTTATGATCTGTGGGTTTTTTTTAAGTTTTATTTTACAGGGGGTTACAATTAAGAGAGTATATGAATCTCAGAAAAGACTTTGAACTTTTGACTTTTAAACATTGCTGAGACTGTGAAAGACTATGGGGACTTTTGAAGTTGGACTACATGCATTTTATATTATGATATTGTTACAAGCTTATGGGAACCAGGGAGTGGAATGTGGCAGTTTGAATGTAATTGGCCCCCATGAGCTCCTAGGGAGTGGCACTATTAGGAGATGTGGCCTTGTTGGAGGAAGTATGTCACTGTAGGGTGGGCTTTGAGGTCTCATACATGCCCAAGCCATGCCCAATGCCTCAGTCTACTTCCTGTTGCCTCCTCATCAAGATGTAGCCAGCACCATGTCTGCCTGCATGCCACCATGCTCTTCTCTGAGATGATAATGGACTGAACCTCTGAAACTATAAGCAACCCTCCTCAATTAAATGTTTTCCTTATCAGAGTTGCTGTGGTCATGGTGTCTCTTCACAGAAACCCTAACTAAGGCAGCACTCAGGTGACACACACACACACACACACACACACACACACACACACACACACACAAATAAATCTTTAACAAATAAAAGGAGAAATCTCCAACATCACACAATAGCTCATAAATAAGCATTTAAAAAATCAGTTACCAAAACCAAAAGTAGGGGCAGGCGGGCAGGCCCTGGAACCCCTGGCTCTCCTCCACGGAGAGAGGTGTTTGGGGTGTCCTCCTACCTGGTGGCTTACTAATGGCTCTCCGCTCAGGCTCCTTGTAAGGGAACTGCAAGGTGGTGTCCAGCGACTTGAAGCAATCTTTGAGAGAATTCTGCTGATAAAACTCCACCAACTCCTGGGAAAAAAGCCACAGAACAGTTGTTATCCCAGCTGGCCAGCCCACGGCAGAGCCAAGCCCACCCCGTCTGCACTCCAAACAGCGCCCTGGCGGCTTGACGGGGAACTCCTTCCTCTATTGGAACAGCAAGGACCATCGTGGAAGGGACCCTGCCATGGGCATTATTGACCTTGAAAGACCTAGACTCACCCTGAGACAAACCTCTGGGCATGGCTGCACTCAGATGAGGCGGGAAATGCCACCTGAATGTGAGCGGCACCATCCAAGGCTGCTGTCCCAGGGAGAATAAAAAGATGAAAGCAGGCCGGGCAATGGTGGCACACGCCTTTAATCCCAGCACTCGGGAGGCAGAGGCAGGCGGATCTCTGTGAGTTCGAGGCCAGCCTGGTCTACAAAGTGAGTTCCAGGACAGGCACCAAAACTACACAGAGAAACCCTGTCTCGAAAAAAAAAAAAAAAAGATGAAAGGCAGCTGGGCACCAACTGCATCGCTCTCTGCTGTCTGACTATGGATGCCTCGTGCTCCTGCCCCACACCTCCCTCCAGGACAGTCCCCAGCCTCCAGCTGTTAGCTGGAAGAACCTGCTTTGCCATGTGTTCGGTCACAGCAATAAACAAACTCAACGATAGACTACCACAGGCTGAGGCCGGTTCTCCAAGCCAATTCATTTTACTTCCTGCTCAGGTTACCAAAGAGGCTCACCAAACCCAAGGCCTCCCATGGTGCCCATGCCTTTATAATTAATAATCATGTAAGCACCAGCCAGCATGCACACCACACCTGACCAAAGCCTCCAGGGAACCCCGAGTGTTGAGGATGTTCACAACTCTCCTATCTTATATTTATTTATTTATTAGGGGTGGAGGGTGCTACAGAGCGCATGTGAAGGTCAGAGGTCAACTTGCAGGACCCAGTTCTCGCCTTCCACCATGTGTGTTCCGGGGGTCACACTCAGGTTCTCAGGGTTGGTGGTAATCACCTTTACCCACTGAGCCATCCTGCCCGCCCTCTCTCATTTTATAAACAGAGACACTAAGTTCTCCGCCCAGGTCCCACAGCGGGGACAAGACGATCATGGGTGGCAGCTGAGATCAGTAGCTCAGATCTGGCCTCTGTAAAAAACTTTAGATTTGATTTCAACTTCCCAGTTTGTTGGATTTACGGGTATTTCTCCCACAAATGGCTCATGCTGACGACAAAGTTGGGCCCAGATTCAAGAGTGTTCCACAAAGTGCCCCATTCAAGAACTCCAGGCTAAAAAATGCCATTATCATGAAAAAAATTGGGGGTGGGGCAGGTAGGATGGTTCAGTGGGTCACGTTCTGTCCCCAGCCCCCCAAACCCATGTAACAGTGGAAGGACCTAACTCAACAATTATTAAGTTATGAATTTGTCAGTGTCCTCAGTTTCCTCAAAGATCTACTGGTCGTGGGTAAGACCCATGTGACTTAGGCACACCAATCAGTTTTAAATGCCTAGAGGAAGATAAAAAGTACACCAAACACTAGCTAAGCGCTCATATATTCTCAACGAGACAGGCAGTCGTTTAGGTCATGCGGAGCCAGTTTGGAGACCTGTAACCATCTGGGCTCTGGTAGCCTGTGAAACGGGAAGGCAGAGGGTGGGCTGACTCGAGTCAGGGGGGAGGGGGCAGTGGTGAGTGTGCACACATCTGTGTGTGGGTGTGCGCATGCATGTGGGGACCAGAGGGTGACTTCAGGTGTCCCCTCTATCACACTCCACCTTATATTTTGAGGCAGGGCCTCTCACTGGGCCTGGGGCCCCCTGGTTGCCTAGTCAGGGGTCTACTTGTCTCCAGTTCCCCAGGGCTGGGGTTACAGGCATTCACCACCAAACCTGGCTTTTCCGTGGGCTCTGGGGATCACACTGAGGCCCTCAGGCACTTCATCTATGAGCCTTCTCCCCATTCAGCCTATTTGACATTTACAGACGCCCCTGTGAGTGCCCAGCACTATTACATCATAGCTGTCTTTTCCACGCTGTTGGTCCTTACGGAGATGAGTCTCCCTGGGAAGGGCTTCTCTAAGTATAAAGTGGGGACCCTATGACATGGGTGCAGACATGTGCTGCACAGGCTCTGGGACGGGGGCAGTGGCCCTTACCGGAAGACCTCGGAAAGCCTTCTTCTCCGTGATCCGGTACAGCCCCTCTGATGTCATGATTTTAATATGTTTGACCTCGACGTTATACCTGAAGCGAGGGAGAGAGAGAATCAGACGGTTGAGTCCTGAGTCTGAGGAGCTCTACCACGCCTCCACCCAGGCTGCAGCCCCAAGGATGGGAGAATCAAGCTGGACTCCTTCGGGGGTGGGGAGCCCAACCCATCCTCCCGGGGCCTCCGCCACTCTGAGCCTCCCATTCTTCATCTTATACAGAAGTTTTCTTTCTCCCTGAGGGAGCTCATCCTGGGTGTCAACCTGACAGGATTTAGTGACCTCTGGGCCCGTCTGTGAGGGGGTTAACCGACAGAGCAAGTCCCTCCTGGATGTGGGTGGAAACATCCCCGGGACTGGAGTTCTGAACTAAGGAAGGAAGGAGAAAGCGAGCCAGACACCCATCGTTCATCTCTGTTTTATGTCAACTTGACACAGAGTCATTTTGGAAGAGGGGACCTCATTGCAAAATGCCTCAGTAAGATCTGACTGTAGGGCATTTTCTTAGCAATCAATGGGTAAGGCCCCGTCCACTGTGGGTGGTGCCATCCCTGGGCTGCTGGTCCTGGGTTCTATAAGAAAGCAGGCTGAGCAAGCCATGGGGAGCAAGCCAGT